>NC_137160.1:5232351-5789808 GCF_951394435.1 Stenella coeruleoalba | reverse complement strand
AAGTAGGAGAGTGTATGTTGAGGAGACCTCACAACACAACTGTGCTTGCACAGGAAGAAGAGAGGTTTTCCCAACTGGCATCACCTGCAGGCTCCCACCAGGGTTCTGGGTTCCTTGGCCCTTTTTCGAACCTCACACTGTCCTTCATTTCTGCAGGCCCTGGGGGTTTGACAGGCTGACTTCTCTCTGACTGTTCCTCAGTCTCACGATCCTTCTTGTGCATGCTAGACTATACTCCTAGGTGATTCACCGTTGCACTGTGGACCCAGGGAATGGCACAGTATCTACAGACAACCACATCCATAACATAAAACCCACAGAGTCATCAAAATGTGCCTGAAGACGGAAAATCCCTTTAAGTGTGTGTCTGTGGCATCTTCTCTGGCTCTGCCTTCCTGCCCTCCAAGTCCACACATGATCTCCAGCTGGCTAGTTCTCAGCGACCACCAGTTCAGAAGTAGCTCCTAGGAACGCAGGAGCAAGGGATTAAAAGGCTATGTTTTAAAGTTGACTCAGAAAGGAAGTCAAAGATATTCAGATATTAAGAGATAGAAACAAGTTTTGAGATAAGAGTTGACACAAATTAGCGTCCCAGTCAGGCATGGCCAAAGCTGAAGGCTGGACAGGGGTACTGACCCATGGCAATTTGGGACCTAGAGCATCATTGGGAAAAATGGTCCATGTTATCCAGATGAATCATCATGTACCTTCGCTGGATGCTATTAAACATGCTTCAATATTTGGATTTCACACTCACTGTACAATGTTCTGATTCTAATCTGATGCCCATGTATGGTCGCTTACAAGAAATACTGAGCTGTGTGATTCTAAGAATTCTTACTAAAAATGTATGTAGGGGCTTCCCTGGTGGCGCAGTGGTTGAGAGTCCGCCTGCCGATGCAGGGGACACGGGTTCGTGCCCCGGTCCGGGAGGATCCCACATGCCGCGGAGTGGCTGGGCCCGTGAACCATGGCTGCTGAGCCTGCGCGTCCGGGAACCTGTGCTCCGCAACGGGAGAGGCCACAACAGTGAGAGGCCCGCGTACCGCAAAAAAAAAAAAAAAGTATGTATGTTTATATGCGTGTACATATATGTACATGTATGTGTGTGTGTGTGTATGTATATGTGTGTACATTCACATGTATGTATATATGTATATTGGTTAATGTGATTCATTCCTAAGAGTGGGTACACTCTCACTGTGCTGACATCAAGTTTCTGGGACTGTAAATTAAGATCCAGATCCCAGATTATGGTAAATTCTCAAAAATAATAAAGACCACCTAGCCTTCCTACTGCTATTTCTGCGCTAACATATTTTATGACTGCACTCAGAAATAACTATAAGCCTCATGTGGAGACTTAGGCCCACTTAAACCTAATAAGGAAAAGTGACATCGTGTGGTATTAGTTTTTCATATCCATCCCAAAAAATCAGGGAAAGAGAAGTTGTAATTTAAAAAGTCTGGGACACTTGCTCTCCCAATAAACTATGCCAAGCCTCCTTTACTTTTAAAGAACACGTGATCAAATTAATACAATAATAGCTATCAACAGTTGAGATCTTATAGGAAGTGAAGAAATCCATAAATATGCATTGGTCAATAATCAAACAATCTTCAAACAATCTTGTGAGTAATCAATATTATCCCTACTTTACAAATAAAAATATTGAAGCATAGAACATGAAGGATCATGTCCAGAGTTTACAGCAAGCAAGAAATAAGAAATCTAGAATTGGAAGCCCAGTCTGCTTCCAAAACCAGTGTTCCTCACAGCTGTGCTGGAGTCCAGTTCTCGGGGTGACTGGGTGGGAAGATCTCTCCTGCAATGTGCATCCCACCCTGGGGCCCTCGAGATCTCAGCAATGCTTTATCACGTAAATGATTAAGTTGACTTGAGGAGCTCTCTCAGTTCCCACAGGTCACCACTTGAAGCATACCACCAAGTAAAAATGAAGCCCAAATTAAACTAAAGCCCGCCTGACTCCTTATTCCCTAAACGCTGTCTAAATGATCACTAATCCCTACCCAGTTCCTCCTACGTTAACTAAGTGGCTTCCTCAATATTGCCTCTTTATGGAATGAGCTGTAGATGACTGCGCCACTCAGGCAACGTCCTTGGGCCACAGCGTGTCAACTTGTGCAGTCATGGAAGTTTTACACAACTCCTTTTTATGGTCCTGCTTTCCCCTCGGATGCCAAGTGTAGGTTTCCCGGCACCCTTCACTCAAGCTTCTCTGAGTGACAGCAGAAGCCTCAGTCTATCCTTAACTCATTCTTAATTACATGGAATCATCTCCTCACATTCTCCTCTGATTCAGATGTTCCTGGTAATAAAATCTTCTTCTACAGATGAAGCAAGGTGGATCTAAAGAAACAAGGAGCAAAGAACAATGCTGGGGAACAAAGAAGCTTTGGAAAACCTAGGATATCAGATTGAACGCCACCATTTATGTATCTCAAGGAGAGCTAGAAACGTGGATAGAATTGCTTAAGTCGATAAAGTATGTTAGTTGCCCCTACATTTCTAATGAAACTACAGTTTTAGATCCTCTCACGTTGTTCCCATGATCACCAGTCTCAAGGTGAAAATATAACTTACAAAAGCCTAGATCATACCATGTGCCATTATTTTTAGAGCCTAGTTATACTCAAAATTAGCAGTTAAGAAAAAATATATATATATTTCCATTGAAAACTCTAGCACTAATAAAGTAATCTCAGTGTTTACACCTTCCTGGAACACATCGAATCGGTTTGATTGCCACATGCGAAATACCCATGACTTTTGTGACCAATCCAATATTATTAGCAAAGCATAATAAAAACCACAATCTCTTAGAGATATTATAAAAATATTCCTAATGTTTAAGGCTAAGGCATATGGTAGGGTTAATATCTTACTTATTTTAATTATTATATTATTAAACCATAATATCACAATAAAAGTCATCATTAATCTTATATTAATTATTTCAAAAATGTTAGTACTTGAACTGAGCATCATAGCCCTGCTCTGATGTTACCTCTGTAACATGGAATGGAAACTTGAACAAATCTTACATATATTCCAATTTAATGTATTGTCTTTTATAACCTGAGTAAAACAATATGTACAAACTTAAAAAAATGTAATTATAAATAAATAATGTCCTTTATGTAAGTTGAGTCATTTTTCCATTAAAAAAAAAGTGACTTCATCAAATCTCAAATTGCTTCAGCCTGATGTTCTTGCAGTTTAAAAATATAACCAATTTTTATTATATTAAATGATAACTCATCATAAAGTGAGCCAGTCAACATCACAGACCCTTTTTAATATCAACAGGTTAAAAGGAAAACTGACATAGAATAGATAATTATATATAACAGCTAATGCATGCCAGACCTTGCAAATGGGTGTTTGGCTGCAATGGGGCTCACTCTTCCTTTTACCACAACTCTTCGGAATTTGCATTTCTGAAAAGAGATTAGACTGACTGCTTTATACTAAGACCCATTTGCTTTAAAAATTATAATTTTAAAAAAAATTATAATTTTCAGAACAAATGAATTTTTTATTTGAGTTCTCCAAAGATCATTTTGATGGATACATTTTACAATATTGCAATTGCCTTTTCAAGTTTATTGGGATTCAATGCATAATTAGTTTCTCTATTACAGACGGCCTCTCAAATTACACGTTTCAGCGTAACAGAAGTCCAACTAATTAACTGTGCTGCTGATGACCATGCAGACCCCTGAGTCACTATGCTGTACCTCTAGTGTAGGCTAAATTTTAAAGAAAAATTATTTTCCTTTCAGAATTAATGAAATGAAAAGAGAAAGTATTGTAGGTTTGGTTTTAAATAGAACTGGGAAACTCTTTGGAAATTATAAAGTTGTCTTACAAAAGTTCTTATAGTATGAAGATAGAAAATCAAGGAAGGAAAAGATATAGGGAAAAAAACAAGCCCCCACTTACCAGGCGTGAAATTGTATCGAGCTGAAAATCCCATAGATTCCAGCTCTCCATCAGCAAAAAATTTAATCCATAGAAATCTTCCACTGGATTTTATTACAGGCGGATTTTGTTGTCCACAGAAACGTCCAATTATTGGAGAAAATCCAAAAGGTCCATCTCGAACTTCAATATGATCAAATTTGCACTCCCAGGAAGGTTCGATAGAGTACTTTTCATCAAAATAAAGTTCAATGCACTGTCTTGGGGCAGCTGGAAAAGAAAAAAAGAAAGATTATGTCTAGAAGGTCCTTTTTGTTTTTTTTTTTTTTGCGGTACGCGGGCCTCTCACTGTCGTGGCCTCTCCCGTTGCAGAGCACAGGCTCCTGACGCGCAGGCTCCTGACGCGCAGGCTCTGAACGCGCAGGCTCAGAGGCCATGGCTCACGGGCCCAGCCCCTCTGCGGCATGTGGGATCTTCCCGGACCGGGGCACGAACCCGTGTCCACTGCATCGGCAGGCGGACTCTCAACCACTGCACCACTAGGGAAGCCCTAGAAGGTTCTTTTTAAATCCGTAGTTCGGTTTCTCTGATTCTACTTCAGATTTTATCTGTATAACTCCTATCAAATTTTGACTGTGATAGGCATAGAAACGCTAAGCAACTTTGTTATTCTTAGCATCCTAAGAGATAATACTTCCATAATGATGTCTAAGAGATGCTTCTTAAAACTGATGATGTTGCACAAAATATGATCTGATATAAAATGACCACTTCAATATCTAACACAGAATGAACAAATCACAGTAGTTTTGTGGAAACCTGCTGACTCAGGTTTAAAAAGTAGAGAGGCATCTCTCTGTCACTTTTCCCACATCTTCAGGAGAATCCAGTTTTAAGGTCAGAAACTTGAGAACTGTTCAGCATGGAGTTACCCCATTCAAATAGTCCCAATTAGATGTGTTGATCAGATTGAAGTGTGTGTGGAGGGATATTAAGAGTAATTTTCCTAGAACGCAAATATTATCATGTCATTCTCAGGTTTAAACTTATTCAGCAACTCTCTATCAGCTATAGGAAAATGATCAAGTCACTTGACGTATAGGTTTCTTAGAAGTATCCAACAACTCACCCTGCCAGGGTCTTTTCACCTCACATACAGCCTACGTTCAGGCCACTCTAGGCATATCATGTTTTCTAAAACAGCATGCTCTTTTAGGCTTTCGTGTGTTTTCCCACTTTCTTGAGTACATATATACCTCCAATCCAACTCCTGTTTATGTGGGAAAATCTTGCTTAAAAAAAAAAAATCTCCTCTCTACATCTACTTACTAAAGACAAAACCCATATCTATTCACCTCCTTTTTTCAGCATTCATGCACAATACTTGTCATTGAGAATTTCTCAAAAAAAAAAATCTTTGTTGGGTGAATTATAAATGAATTTATCTTCATAAACGTGTTTACAGCTCTTTAAATAACCATGGAAGAGCCTGATAGGGTGAACCGCTCCATAAACCTCCACATGGATGCATTTGCTAGTGCCCTTCCATTCTTCCCTTGTCATGGTCAAAACTGTTCAAGGTTCTGGCATTCCAGGCTGATACTCAGCCAGAGTACCCCCAGAAGAGCCATTACAGCTGTTGAAATAGCCACACGTTGATCCTAGTTAGTAAACTGCTGTCTTGAGTCCTTCAGTTGCTTTCTAGCCACTTGATGCTCTTTAAAGACCAGTCCTCTCCAGAAACTTGGAAGTTAAGTCCTGCCATGGCAGGCCCTGCTTCCCACGTGGTCAGCAATCATTCGGAATGACTACTGTCCCCCCACACCAGTTCTTAAATATATATTGAATATCACCCTTGAACGGCTTTGAAACTAAAGCCTTGCATGCGTGGGTATCAAAATGTATATAGAGTTGAGATACACGATTACTTGAAAATTAGAGACGTACAAAAAAAAATAGGATCCTGGTATTCTCTGGCTTTTCCTTCACAGTCTGTGTTGACTTTCTCCTTACTCTGCCCTCCCTTACATGTCATTTTCCAGAAATCTATTCTATGTCTTCTTTCCTCTCTCTCTAGACCAGGGTTCTGGATGCCACTAGCATCCCAATGGAAAGAGATTATAATATAATAATGTTTGCAGCTCCGTCTAAGCCCAATTGAATCAGAATTCCTGGAGGCAGACCCAAGCATCTGGATTTTCCAAAAGAGTTATAGTGCTCCAAATACGCTTTGGGTAATTTTATTCATACTCGCAGCCTCAACTGCAAGCACTATATTTATCACCTATAAATATATATTTTTATCCCAGAGCTATCCACTGAACTGAAGACCACACATCCAATCTCTTCATGAGACACCTCCATAAACACCAAATGGAACACATTATTTTTCCTTTAACCCCCTCTTTCTCCACCTCTATTCCTTATCTGACATGGCAATTCCATGTAACACATCACCAAGCCAGAACTTTAGAATAGTCCTGAGATTGCCTATTCTCTCATCCCTACATCCGGTCACGCAAGACTCGGTTTCCCAAATACCTCTCATTTGTTCCCTTGACTCCACCATCAATGTCACTTCTGTAGTTCAGGCTTCTCCTACGGTTTACTCCACCTTTCACAATAGTTTCAGCTTATGTTCTCTTCCTCTAGTTTCTTCATCGAAATCTCACCTTACTATTTTTCTCGAGTTATTTCAATGGCCCTCGCTTGTCTATAACATAAAGTCCAAACTTGCCTGGGTGGAAGATGGATGCCAAGTTCTCCTTTATCTGAGGCCACCTGCCCTTCAGACTCCTCACTTGCTGCTCTCCTCACCCTCTGCAGACACCCTATGATACTACACGTGTGTAACCAACCTCACTGCGGCTCTGAACCTCTGCACACGCTATTCTACACAGAGGACGATTATCTCCTGAATGTTCTTTAGAACTGAGTGTAAGCATCTCTTCCTCCTTATAGACTTCTTGTCTTTCTCTCTATTCCAAAACTGCTCATCTTGGGGTCACTTGAGATTGTTTACTGAAAAAAGCATAGTCCCCAGGCCACATCGTAAGTTCCATAAGGCAAGTACCATGTCTATTTTGTCCAATACTCTCTAAACAAGAGTGGTTCAGCAAATATTTGTTAAATGAATGTATGAATGGAAAAAAAGACAAGTATGAAGTATTTCAAGATGGGTACAGAAGTATGATTAACAGTGACAGGAGGTTCTATTTGTTTCCCAACTTTTAAGTTTTGTCCTTGACATGACTACGAATGAATGCAAATATGTGCATGATATTAGAATCAAATGGTAGCAATGCATTTAAATTATCAATAAGAATAAACATGAAAGCACAATTAACATGCAAAGATTTTCTTCTGAATTACAAGAGAATTAGTTGATGTTATTCTTTTTAATAATTTGTAGTTTTGAAATACTGTTGCTTCAAAACACAGATTATGTTATATGAAGTTAACCAAGACATTTAACCCTTCTGTGCCTCAGTTTCCTTATATGTACAGCAGGGACAACAAAAATACCAAATTTCTATGATTAAATATCTATGTATATGTGTATATATATATATATATATATATATATATATATATATATATGTATATGTACAAAAGTCGTCCCTAGGTCCCTGCAGGCAGGAGGGGAGAGGGGAGGTGGATGGTTCCAGGACCCTCCTTGGACATCAAAATCCAGGGATGTTCAAGTCTCAAGTCCCTACCTTGGCCCTCTGTATTTGTATCTGTGGGTTTTCACATCCTCAAATTCAATCAGTCGAGGATCTTAAACTAGTACTACACGATACAATCACACAGTATATGTATTACTACACATAACAGATATGTAATATTAACTTGATAGAAAGAACAGCTAATTTTAACCCAGAATTTCCACATTTCAGTCTCCTTTTCTATCTATCATAAGAGGAAGAAAACCTGCCGGAGCTCAGTTTCTCAACTTTATGCTTTCATTATCAGAGCTTATTTCTCTCTCTTCTTCTTGTAATATGGTGTATCTTTGCTAAAAGTTCAACTTGAAGCATGACAAGAAGAGAGGAAAGATCTCGGTCCAGAAATTACAAAAAAAATCATTTCTAAATGAAATTCTTGATATCAGTTAACCAGAACATCTTTTAATTTGAAAGATCTATCAAATTAACATGTTCCTTGCTTATAAGTAAACAGTGAGCATAAATACCGTCTTTGTTAAGGTAACTCTGTGTGTGTGTGTGTGTGTGTGTGTGTGTGTGTGTGTTGGGGGAACACAGGGGTTGGGGAGGTTGAAAGTTTTGGGCTATTAAGTACTACCACATAATATTGAAAACTTCTATCACTAGATGAAATGTTCGTGTATCAGTATCATCCTTAATAGAGACATGTCTACAAGCGTAATGGAAATGGAAAATGTTCAAAGAGAACTGAATCCCTTTTTCAGCACTTTTTATCCTTCAAGCTGGGGAAAAAAATGATGAAAAGAAGCATCATCATTTGGAATCCTGACTTTGGCATGAAAGTACGAAAATATCACTTGTGAGCACAAACTAAGACAACTGCTATTCAGATTGACATTTGGAAAATATGATCATAGACGTACTTCCGACGAGAGTATGTTTTTTGTGCTTCATATTATTTAAGAGAAAAATAACAAATGTATAGGTTATTCTACTAATTATTAAGCCAAAAAGATACCAGTTGCCCAAACGGTTACACATTAGGTACTATTATGCCAACCATGCATCCATTCCATTAATGCAGAATTCCAAATCAATTACATGAGCTGCGAAATAAACTGTTGTTGATTTCTTTTTAGTTCCCAGAATTTACCTGTTTATAAACCATTACTAATAATTTCAATAATTAACTGGACCCCAGGTTTTACAGCTATTTGATTCACTCAGAGATATTTATGTGTATGGTCTCCAAAACCAATTTTTGTAATGTCTGTATGCATATTGTCCATCCAAAGCTTAGAGGTGGCCAGATTTAGCTGAATGTTTTCTCCAGCTCTGGCACTGGCTTCCTCACCTTCTATGATGTAGATGCACTCCCGGTCAGGGGGGTACTTGCTGGGATAGTTCGGAGAGGTGAAGACACCTCCGTCTGCGTGTTTTGTCCAACTTCCGCACTGCACAGACTTTGTTTCTGAGGTGCTTTGCTTTTCTGGAAAAAAAAAATTTTTTTAAGCCACTATCCAATTTTTTATAAAACTAAAAATAGAGAGGACATTCTTACAATATCCATTAGTAAATTAACTTCTAAATGGTGTCGTAGTCAAAACCAATCAATTATACACACTATAAAATGCTCAGATAGTCTGGAATATTAAGAATGTGGGGAAAATAGGAAAATGCAAGTGATTGGAGGTCTTCCACTTGCATTTTTCCAAAGAAACACACCTGTTCCTTGCTTGGTTGCCCCAGACAAATGGAGGATGATTAAACTTGCTACAACTGAAACAAAAAAAGAAAAATTAGAAAGCTTAATGTACACCGAAATGATCAAATTCTATAACAACATAACAATTTAAAGATAAAATGATATCAAAGAAGGTTACTTTATCACTTTTAACCATTCCGAGTAGACTCAGAACTTGCAAAAACTGATAAAATGTACAAATTTGTACTGATAAATTGTACAAATCAGGACAACTTAGGAATCTCCTCAGGAAGTAATGCCAGTTAGGAATGGCTGAGACCCAAACTCCTAAGGCAAATGCAGACTTCAAGACTAAAGAGTTAATAGTGTCACCTACTAATGTCCCATTACAGCAGGATTTCAGGAGTATGTCTGAGCTGCTCTTTGTGAATGACCTTGCTAGCATCTCTAAAGGAAGAAAGAGGGACAGCAGGTAAAAGGGTGAAAAGGGAAAGTTGTATTTTCATCAACCATGTTATTGTGTTTTAGAAAATAAATACTTAGGCAAAATCCTACGGCAGGTCGGGGGGAGGGGAAAAGAAGAAAAACAGACTAATGTGGATTGACGGTGTTAAGCAGCATAATTAAAAATATTTCTTATAAAATGATGAACTACCAAGTAACCCCAGTCCTCAGCATTTTCTAAGCTCTGAAATTCATCTCTTCTAGCCTTAACTTTGATTTAATATGTAGTATTATCCAGAAATATTTTATAATTTTGAGAAAGGTTATTTCTATAAGCATTTTATTGAGTCAGTTTTTCCAGTATCAGAAAGAGCCTCTGATCTGTAACTTAACAGTAAATCTACGAAGACCACTGAAACTTGCCCTTCTGTTTTACTTCCATATCCTTGATTTACTTAATATTTTTGCAAAGCCTAAAACTGAGACAAGCATGAAAGTCATCTAGTCTTCATAATTTCTGATTTTTCATTCTCTATTTCTGTTTTTATTATTGACTTTGTTGCTCGATTCCCTAAAAGCCCTAAGTTCCATTAGGTGTATAATCATACGTCCACTTAAAAACGCATTTGGAAAAGGGAAGGTATAATTCATAATGCTTTCCTTAACTAAAGCTCACTACAGGATCTTACAAATTTATGCTTAAAGATTATTCCAGGAAAAGTCTGTGGGCCTTGCTATTAGTATTTGAGAAATGATGTCAATTATCGTACTTTGTACTCTAGCCTGGCTCTCTGCTTTTAGATGAAAATATCAGCCGTTGCTATTGTCTGTGGTCAGGTAGGAAAACAAAAGTCTTACTTTAACTTGCCGTGTTTCTACACCTACACACACGCACGCGCACACACCCGGTGTACAGCCATCAGTATCAAGCTGGAGTCTGGGTGTTTTCACTCAGCTTTTCCTGTTCTGCTGGCATCACGTTGTGGAGCGTGTGCTGTGATTAACACAGCGGCAAAGCCGGTCCTTTGCGTGGCGTAGCCGCCCTAATCCTTGCTTTATAAAACTGTGAGATTTCCACCATATATTTTCTTACACTGCCGTTTACTCGATGACTTCTGACACTATTTTCCTCCAATCCTCCCCCCCCCCGCCCCAATTGCACGCGCACCACACACTCGTGAAGCAACACTAGAGGGCTATCTACTCTCCGGAAGAGTTGAGCTTGGCCCTCGCCCTCCCCTCGGGGGCTGCGTTCAGGTGAACCACAAACTACCCACGGGGGTGGGCAGGCGGGCCGGCCGAGCTCGGAAGCCCCCGAAAGGAACTATCAGGCCAGCTCTCTCCCTCTTTCCACAGGCCACCTCGCTCTTGCGCACGTGCCCACCCCCGAACTACTCGCCATGCTCTGCCCCGGGATGTTCCTGCCCACGGAAAGGCTGTTTTCCGCGGCAGATTCTGCGATCCAGTGACCACCGCCTTGCGCAGCCCGCACGCCGGTTCTATGATGCTGCGATACAGAAAGTTTACATCTGCCCCAGACTCGCGGGGCCTGCGCGGTCCGGCGGGAGCGCGGCGGTGGCCAGGCTTTCCCTGCGCGTTCGGCCACGAGGGAGGGCAGGCGGGGAGGACGGCACCCGGAGAGCCCCGGCGCGGCGGGAAAGGTACTCACTGTGAAACAAACTGCGTCCATAGATCATGTCTGTTCGTTACACCCGAGGCTCCGATCTCCACTAATTCCATTTAGAGACAGGGAGACTTCCAGTGGTCGGGGAGAGGTCGGAGTCGAGAGGTGTTTTGGATATGCAAACCAAGAGCAAATGAAGGGGGGTTGGGGTGGGGGGAAGTGAGAGAGGAAAGAAGGAGATCGGAGCCCACACGGCAGCAAGATCCGGACCCGTGCGTCCTCCGCCCCGGGCTCGCGCTCGCCCTCTCAGCGCCGCGAGGCCAGCAGCATCCTCGCCGTGACGCGCGCCTCACACCCGGGCGCCGGGCGCCACCATCAGCGCCGCCGGCGGCAGCACCCTCCTCCTTTGCATCACCGCCGCCGCCGCCGCAGCCGTCAGGAGGGCGCGCGGGCAGTCGGCGCGCGGGCGAGCCCTGGGGTGTCCCGAGCCGGGGCCGGGCGGCGGGCGCGGCGAGAGGAGCGGGGCCCAGTCCGGACCGACGGCAGCCACGGAGCGGACGGCTGCGGCTGGGGCTCGCTCAGTCCCCAGTTTCATACACCACGAGCAGCAGGTCGGAGCAGCCTCCGAGGGAGGATGTCCAGCAGCCCTCCTCTCTCCAGCCCTTGGGGATCTTCCGCTGAGGCATTGAAGACCGGAGGAAGGGGTCGGTCATCGGCTCGCCGGGCTGCGCGCCACCTCTGCGATCTCGCGGAAAGAGGAGCGGGGGGTGGGCGTCTGGGAGGAGGGCCGGAGGGTGGTGGAGGGGAACCGAGGTGGCAAAGGGGGGCGGGGACGGGAGGGCGGTGGGGGTGGGGGGAGCGGGAAAATGACAGTTACCAGGTGGGCGCCTGAGTCATCGCCTGGGGCTGCGCGGCCCTCCGGGAAGCCCGGGGCCGGCGTGAAATCGGGCAGCTCCGCGCGGCCGGCGCCCCCGGGGCTGGTGCGCAGCGGAATGGGGCGGCGACGGCGGCAGCAGCAAGGACAGCACACCAGCTCCGATCCCGGCGTGGGGGGAGGGGAGGGGGACGGGGAGAGGACCAGGCTGGGATCCGTCACTCGGTCAGCCTGGGCCGAGGGGGCCAGAAGCGCGCCGGCAAATCCCGAGCTGCATCCTCGTGCGGGATAAAAGGCGTGCAAGGGGGAGGGGCCGCCATGTGAAAATCCCTTTCGGGGTTCAAATTTTCACTTTTTAACGATTAGAATTTCCGGTAGATCTGTCCCCCACCCCTCATATTCCATCTGTCTAGAAGAAACGGGTTCTGTCTCCCTTCGGGGGTGAAGGCTTTGCCATTTACTCCGGTCTCGGGCTGGGAGACGAGGCAGGGGCGCGCCGGAGGCAAAAGCAGCATTAAAAGTTTCGCGTTTTATCACCTGGCCTGATGGGGAGGTCGCCCGCAACAAACTGCTCCTGCGAAGACACGGGCTTCTAGCAATTTTCCTTCACCCTCCCCAAAATATTTAAAACCCCCAAGGCAAACACAGATCACCTCCTACCCCACCCCTTCATGGACAGACGCGCGCGCGCGCAGCGCGTTCAACTCGGAGAGAAAGAGGAAATTAAAAAAAAAAAAAGAAAGAAAGAAGAAAGAAAGGAAGAAAGAAAGAAGAGTTGCTAGGTAAACAGTTCAGAAAAAAAACCCAGTTTGTAAAATGCAAATAAATGAATATGAAGCACAGTAAACCCAGGGCGGCCCGAGGAGGGCTGGAGCGCGCGGAGCGGGGAGTCCCTCCTGGGCGCTGCAGCGCCACCTCCTAACCTCCCGGCTGCGTCCCGCCCTCCAGCCGCTACAGACTCCGCCCGCGCCCACCGGCCGCTAGCCGCACCTCCGGGTCAAGCAGAGGCCGGCGACGCCCAGCCCCCCCCTCGGCGGCGCGGGACCCCAGGGGCGCTCAGCCGCAGCCCCCGCGCCTCCCACTCCGCAGACCGGACTGGGACTCCTGTTGGGGATGATGGCGGTGAGGAGGTGGGCGTAGGGAGAATTAAAGGAGGTAGAAAGCGGACAGGCGCTTTGCTGAGAAGACTAGGGTCACCTCAAAAGGCAGGAGAGAGAGGCAAGGGCCGGGAGAGTGGCCCGGAGACTGGTGGCTGCCGGGCTGCTGCCGCCGCCGGGCTCCCGGCCTGACCTCCACCTTCTGGCACCTGCTGCTGCGGCTCGGGGCAGCCCGCGTGGGCGCGTGCGCGCGCGCGAGTGCGGGTGAACGCTCGTTGCTGTCCTGCCCTCGTTTTCCCAGCAGAGCCGCTGGGAGAGGGTAGAGGTCTACAGACCAATAACTTGCAAAGAGGTCACCCCCAAGGCCGGGGGGAATCCCCGAGCCCTGGAAGCAACCTCGAAGACTCCTTCCGTCAAGCTTTTGGCCCTTTGATTCCCGGAAGCTGCAGGCCCTCGACGGTGGGGTAAAGTGATCAAATAGAGAAGGGCGCGCGCGTGCTTGCGTGCGGGCGTGCGTGTGTGCGTGTGTGTGTGTGTTTCCGTCCATTTAATGAAAAGTGGGTAGATGGGGCAGGATGGAATGGAGAGCTAGAGCGAGAGAAGGAGAACGCCAGACCGCCGGACCAAGAGAAAAGGGGAGGGGAGAGAGGGAGAGAGAGAGAGAGAGAGAGACGCAGAGACAGAGAGAGAACACAGAGAGGGAGAGAGACTGCGCGCCCGCGGAACGCCAACTCCATCTGAACTTGGTGCCTGCAAGGGGAGCTACAGGCTCGAGAAAGGAGCAAGGGGTGAGCTGACGGATGGAGAGCCCGGAGGAGCGTCTCAGAAAATCCGGGTGTACCTGCCCACGTATGTACTTGTAGAAGGATCAAAGGGGAAAAATAGCAGAAGGTCCCTAGGGAGTTGTGTGACCCACGTGCGATTCTTGTGCCAGCGTGGGGGTTGTGTGTGTGTGTGTGTGTGTGTGTGTGTGTGTGTTAGGGCGGGGGGATGAGTGGATGAGAGTGGAGTTGAGAAAGAGTGGCTAGTGCATGGTTAGAGCAGTTAGTGGATGGTGAATAGATGACAAAGGAAACAGGTCACCGATGGGGGAGGGAGGGTCATTGAAAACTGGTCAGCGACACAAGTTGGCAGTAGAATGTTGACATGTTTAAGAATGGATAGTAATTATTTTTTGCATCCAAAAATCTTATTTACAAAAATAATTTTTTGGAAAAAAGAATCCTTCAATGAAACAGTGGCGACGTTAAAATTTTTCTTAAGGGAAACCACTGTATTTCTCAATAGCAATTTGAAGGTAGAAGAAGGGAAAGCTGGTCTTTGCTAAATCCGTACACTCAAGTATGTCTAACATGTTTTCCCTTCTCTTTGCTTTCCCAGGACACAGGTCGTTGTAATGTAGCCAAGGAAGTGGCCACTGAAATATTCCTAGACCAATGGGTGGTCCTTGCATCTGAAGGGGGATCCAGGAAATTCAGGAAGGAAATCCCAGGGGAAAAAAAAGAGGGGCACCCAAACCTTTTGTCCATGTCTTTATTCCTCCCATATCCCATTGGCCAGCATGTCTGTATTTGAGATCAAATTCTCATAAATAGGGGCCTGCCTCCTGGGCTGTGCCTGGGGCTGAAGGGTTGCACTTCTGCTCAAACCTCAGTGCTGATGGAATGAGAGTACACATCCCCGACCTGGTCTGTGACAGAGGCTCTCAGGTCCTCTATTCATTTCTTCACTCACCAAGAGACAGAGTCAGGCAGATGCTAAGGCTTTTGCTCTGCTCCCCTAATCCTTCCAGGTTATGGCTGCAGCTTTTTCCTTGAAGAGTCCATTAATTTTCCTACACACACACATGCACAAGGACTTTTAACCATCCACCACATCCTGCTTGCTTGGCAAACTCTCTTCTCACTTTTGAGTTCTGAACTACCGCTTGCTGAGTAATGCTGCCTCCCTGACGGAGACCCACGAGTTTTTACTTTCTGAGAAAAGCCGACATATGGGAAAAGTTCAGCTTCTCCAAGGGAAGGTTTTGCTCACATATGGCCAAATTTCAAGATGTGATTTTGTTGAAAGAGAGAGCTTATAAACTGCTAGCTTTTATAAGTTCAACGTGCTGTCCTAGAAGAGGGTGCTTTGACACAGTTCTCCGAAGTTAGCATTGCGGTAGAGACTACTTATAGGATATAAGGCAGAATGAATGCCTCTTGAACCCAATTTACACTGTCACTGGTTTCCTTTGAGCCTGCACCCTATAACAATGAGTGATGAGGATTTCCAAAACCCTGTAAAGAATCGGTGTAGGACACTTGCTCTTCTGATTCAAAAGTAAGTAGTATTTAGCTACGTACACGTAGTTCTCTGTAGAAAATAATAAAGCTCTAGGCCCACTAGGGATCTTTCATTAATTCATCCGCAGTATTGACATCTTCAAGGGATTTTTTTTAATAGCTAAAATAAGTGACGTTACCAAAAACAAAAAAAAAGACCAAAATCAATAGTGCTTCTGATACATTCTGTATTATATGAGTTTCTTGAAAATTTCCTACCATATTTTAATTGACATAGTTCTGAGCTGTAAAGTTCTGTTTCTTCCATTTTGTTAACTCACTATATAAGTCATAATATTCGTTTATCAAAGACACCTGATAAATAATTGCCGCCAAAGATGGAATTTTTTTGGAAAATCACCTGCAATATTCTAGTAGGAAACTGGGTTTAAGCAGCACTGATGAAGCCATTTCCTTTCAGTCTGTAAATGTCTCCTGACAGAGCAGAAAATCTTCATAAAATAGGAGACAGATAGGACCTTTGAAATCTCACATTTAAACTAGACAGGATATGTTATGAAAATGACTAGGGAATATAACATATGATTCTCTTCCTAGTACGCATATATTGTATTATATCACAAGAATATTAGCCTCTTGTGGGCAAGAACTTTCATAGCACATTACTTAACCGATTTTCACCTCTACTTGCAGATATGTAGCTGTTGTCTATGTTGTTACATATTTACTGTTAATTGTCCTCCAAGAAAAATGTATTATCATGTCTGGAAAAATATGAGGGGAATAAAAATAACTCCATTATCTACCAATCTATGCCAACATTTTTTTTTAAACCTTCATTTTTCTTCTGGTTCATTTTTAATTGACAGTAGCTTATAAAAATAAGATTGAGATTTTTTAGTAAGCGCTGGCCTAATTAAATCGCTAGTAATCTGTAAATCAGCATAAACTAAAAGAACATTTCTAAAGATATGTATTGAGATTGAAAAGTGTTCAATCTCACTGTTATTTTGGGGAGAAGATGAGCTTCCATCAAGAGTTTAAAAAGGGATTTAATCCTATTTAGAAAATACATTAAGCTGAAGGATAAATATACATGTTCCGTGTCAAAACATCCATTAAAGAAAACAAAACTACTTAAAATTGCTAAATTAGATGTGTGAATGGTACTTACGGGTTAGGCATAATTTTTTTATCCTTAAGTATATAAATTAATAGCATCACCTACATTTACTTGCTTTGGCTAGTTTAGGACATATAGTATTATTATTATAACAATTTATTGGATATTATATGGATGATTTAGAAAATAATAAAAGACAAGATTTACCTGTTGAACACAACAATGTAAATCAACTATACTCCAATAAAATTTTTTTTAAAAAAAGGCAAAAAATGGGTTCCCTGGTGGTGCAGTGGTTAAGAATCCACCTGCCAATGCAGGGGACACAGGTTCAAGCCCTGGTCCAGGAAGATCCCACATGCCTCAGAGCAACTAAGCCCGTGCACCACAGCTACTGAGCCTGTGCTCTAGAGCCCGCAGGCCACAACTACAGAAGCCTGCGTGCCTAGAGCCCATGCTCCACAACAAGAGAAGCCACTGCAATGAGAAGCCCACTCGCCGCAACTAGAGAAAGCCCGCTCGCAGCAATGGAGACGCAACAGAGCCAAAAATAAAATAAATAAATTTATTTTTTAAGAAAAAAAAAAAGGACTTAACTCTAACCCTGAGTGTTAAAGTAGGACAGGACTTACATGTGACTCATGAAATAAATCTGAGGAGAGAAACAAGCTTTGGCAATGGAAATAAATTAACTTTAAAAATATATTTTATATACTTATAATAACAAAGTCATTTATCTATTCTTTTTTTTTTCTTTTGTCCTTGCCCCAAATTTCCCAGTATACAGTAAGTCTTCTCTTAACTCACCTCATATACATAGGTATAACAAGATAATTACACGTAGATCAGAATGTTGCCAAAAAGTATATGTGATAAACCCCATTTATCTATTCTCATAACTTTCCAAACTATTCTCCACACTGTAGCCAGAACACCCACAACATCTCTTGTTTAAAGTACTTTAGTGATTTTGAAATTTTCTTAGAATAAACATGAAGCTCATTCAGCGTGCTCTATAAGGAGCTGAATGGTGTGACCTTTTCCTACCTTTCTAGGCTCATTTGGTCCTCTACTCTCCTTTGTTTTTCTTATTTAAGTTTTACTACCTTCTTTCAATTTCTGGAACACACTGACACTCTCCACCACCACCTGCCCCGTCACAGGGCCTTTGCCTATGTTGTTTTCTCCTACTGAAAAGCTCCTTGACCACCCTCCAACTCTTTGCCTAGTTAACTCTTCATGTTCCTGTTAACTTGTTACTTTGTCAGGCATAACTTCCCTACACTTGAGCCTCCCAAACTTGGTTAAATCTCCCCCCCCAAATGTCTGTCCTGTTTATAATTCTTATTTAGTTGTAGATTACATTCATATGTCTGATTACTTGATTAAGGTGAAAGGGAACTCTGCTTTTTCTTGGTATGGTATCCGTATCCTTAGTTTTTTTTTTTTTTTTTTTTTTAAGCAACAAAGATTTACTGCATAATACAAAGAATTATATTCAATATCTTGTAGTAACCTATAATTGACTATAATCTGAAAAAAATATATTACTGAATCACTTTGCTGTACACCTAAAACTAACACAATATTGTAAGTCAACTATATTTCAAAAAAAAAATGTACCTACCAGATACAAAGCATTGATCCGGCACAACAGGGTCAAGGAGAAATAGAGATGGTATCTAGATTGATCCTACGCTCTTAAGAAGAATTTTTTCTCATGTTTTGTGTCTCTTCAGTCCAGTAATAATTATATTTTTAACATCTTTATTGGAGTGTAATTGCTTTACAATGGTGTGTTAGTTTCTGCTTTATAACAAAGTGAATCAGTTATACATATGTCCCCATATCTCTTCCCTCTTGCATCTCCCTCCCTCACACCCTCCCTATCCCACCCCTCCAGGCGGTCACAAAGCACCGAGCTGATCTCCCTGTGCTATGCGGCTGCTTCCCACTAGCTATCTACCTTACATTTGTGTATATATGTCCATGCCACTCTCTCACATTGCCAAAGCTTACCCTTCCCCCTCGCCATATCCTCAAGTCCATTCTCTAGTAGGTCTGTGTCTTTATTCCCGTCTTACCCCTAGGTTCTTCATGACCTTTTTCTTTTCTTTTCTTTTCTTAGATTCCATATATATGTGTTAGCATACGTTATTTGTTTTTCTCTTTCTGAATGACTTCATTCTGTGTGACAGACTCTAGGTCCATCCACCTCACTACAAATAACTCAATTTCATTTCTTTTTATGGCTGAGTAATATTCCATTGTATATATGTGCCACATCGTCTTTATCCATTCATCCGATGATGGACACTTAGGTTGTTTCCATCTCTGGGCTATTGTAAATAGAGCTGCAATGAAAACTTTGGTACAAGACTCTTTTTGAATTATGGTTTTCTCAGGGTATATGCCCAGTAGTGGGATTGCTGGGTCGTATGGTAATTCTATTTTTAGTTTTTTAAGGAACCTCCATACTGTTCTCCATAGTGTCTGTATCAATTTGCATTACCACCAACAGTGCAAGAGTGTTCCGTTTTCTCCATACCCTTTCCAGCATTTATTGTTTCTAGGTTTTTTGCTGATGGCCATTCTGACTGGTGTGAGATGATATCTCATTGTAGTTTTGATTTGCATTTCTCTAATGATTAATGATATTAGCATTCTTTCATGTGTTTGTTGGTAATCTGTATATCTTCTTTGGAGAAATGTCTATTTAGGTCTTCTGCCCATTTTTGGATTGGGTTGTTTGTTTTTTTGTTGTTGAGCTGCATGAGCTGCTTGTAAATTTTGGAGATTAATCCTTTGTCAGTTGCTTCATTTGCAAATATTTTCTCCCATTCTGAGAGTTGTCTTTTCGTCTTGTTTATGGTTTCCTTTGCTGTACAAAAGCTTTCAAGTTTCATTAGGTCCCATTTGTTTATTTTTGTTTTTATTTCCATTTCTCTAGGAGGTGGGTCAAAAAGGATCTTGCTGTGATTTATGTCATAGAGTGTTCTGCTTATGTTTTCCTCTAAGAGTTTGATAGTGTCTGGCCTTATATTTAGGTCTTTAATCCATTTTGAGTTTATTTTTGTGTATGGTGTTAGGGAGTGTTCTAGTTTCACACTTTTACATGTACCTGTCCAGTTTTCCCAGCATGACTTATTGAAGAGGCTGTCTTTTCTCCACTGTATATTCTTGACTCCTTTATCAAAGATAAGGTGTCCATATGTGCGTGGGTTTATCTCTGGGCTTTCTATCCTGATCCATTGATCTATATTTCTGTTTTTGTGCCAGTACCATACTGTCTTGATTCCTATAGCTTTGTAGTATAATCAGATGTCAGGGAGCTTGATTCCTCCAGCTCCATTTTTCATTCTCAAGATTGCTTTGGCTATTCGGGGTCTTTTGTGTTTCCATACAAATTGTGAAATTTTTTGTTCTAGTTCTGTGAAAAATGCCAGTGGTAGTTTGATAGGGATTGCATTGAATCTGTAGATTGCTTTGGGTAGTAGAGGCATTTTCACAATGTTGATTCTTCCAGTCCAAAAACATGGTATATCTCTCCATCTATTTGTATCATCTTTAATTTCTTTCATCAGTGTCTTAAAATTTTCTGCATACAGGTCTTTTGTCTCCTTAGGTAGGTTTATTCCTAGATATTTCATTCTTTTTGTTGCAGTGGTAAATGGGAGTGTTTTCTTAATTTCACTTTCAGATTTTTCATCATTAGTGTATAGGAATGCCAGAGATTTCTGTGCATTAATTTTGTATCCTGCTACTTTACCAAATTCATTGATTAGCTCTAGTAGTTTTCTGGTAGCATCTTTAGGATTCTCTATGTATAGTATCATGTCATCTGCAAACAGTGACAGCTTTACTTCTTTGCCAATTTGGATTCCTTTTATTTCTTTTTCTTCTCTGATTGCTGTGGCTAAAACTTCCAAAACTATATTGAACAGTAGTGGTGAGAGTGGGCACACGTGTCTTGTTCCTGATCTTAGTGGAAATGGTTTCAGTTTTTCACCATTGAGGACGATGTTGACTGTGGGTTCATCATATTTGGCCTTTATTATGTTGAGGAAAGTTCCCTCTATGCCTACTTTCTGGAGGGTTTTTATCATAAATGGGTGTTGA
The DNA here is from genome assembly GCF_951394435.1 of Stenella coeruleoalba. Lineage (NCBI taxonomy): Eukaryota > Metazoa > Chordata > Mammalia > Artiodactyla > Delphinidae > Stenella > Stenella coeruleoalba. The sequence continues at coordinate 5,768,923 of NC_137160.1, read as the reverse complement.
ATTTTGTTGAAAGCTTTCTCTGCATCTATTGAGATGATCATATGGTTTTTCTCCTTCCATTTGTTAATATGGTGTATCACGTTGATTGATTTGCATATATTGAAGAATACTTGCATTCCTGGAATAAACCCCACTTGATCATGGTCTATGATCCTTTTAATGTGCTGTTGGATTCTGTTTGCTAGTATTTTGTTGAGGATTTTTGCATCTATTTTCATCAGTGATACTGGCCAGTAGTTTTCTTTCTTTGTGACATCTTTGTCTGGTTTTGGGATCAGGGTGATGGTGGCCTCGTAGAATGAGTTTGGGAGTGTTCCTCCATCTGATATATTTTGGAAGAGTTTGAGAAGGATAGGTATTAGCTCTTCTCTAAATATTTGCTAGAATTCGTCTGTGAAGCCATCTGGTCCTGGGCTTTTGTTTGTTGGAAGAATTTTAATCACAGTCTCAATTTCAGTGCTTGTGATTGGTTTGTTCATATTTTCTATTTCTTCCTGGTTCAGTCTCAGCAGGTTGTGCATTTCTTAGAATTTGTCCATTTCTTCCAGGTTGTCCATTTTATTGGCACAGAGTTGCTTGAAGTAATCTCCCATGATCCTTTGTATTTCTGCAGTGTCAGTTATTGCTTCTCCTTTTTCACTTCTAATTTTATTGATTTGAGTCTTCTCCCTTTTTTTCTTGATGAGTCTGGTTAATGGTTTATCAATTTTGTTTACCTTCTCAAAGAACCAGCTTTTAGTTTTATTGATCTTTGCTATCATTTCCTTCATTTCTTTTTCATTTATTTCTGATCTGCTCTTTGTGATTTCTTTCCTTCTGCTAACTTTGGGGTTTCCTTTGTTCTTCTTTCTCTAATTGCTTTAGGTGCAAGTTTAGGTTGTTTATTTGAGATGTTTCCTGTTTCTTAATGTAGGATTGTATTGCTATAAACTTCCCTCTTAGAACTGCTTTTGTGGCATCCCATAGGTTTTGGGTCGTTGTGTTTTCACTGTCACTTTTTTCTAGGTATTTTTTTATTTCCTCTTTGATTTCTTCAGTGATCTCTTGGTTATTAAGTAGTGTATTGTTTAGCCTACATGTGTTTGTATTCTTTACAGATCTTTTCCTGTAATTGATAACTAGTCTCATAGCATTGTGGTCGGAAAAGATACTTGATACAATTTCAATTTTCTTAAGTTTACCAAGGCTTGATTTGTGACCCAAGATATGATCTATCCTGGAGAATGTTCCATGAGCACTTGAGAAAAATTTGTATTCTGTTGTTTTTGGATGGAGTGTCCTATAAATATCAATTAAGTCCATCTTGTTTAATGTATCATTTAAAGCTTGGGTTTCCTTATTTATTTTCATTTGGGAGGATCTGTCCATTTGTGAAAGTGGGGTGTTAAAGTTCCCTACTATGATTGTGTTACTGTCAATTTCCCCTTTTATGGCTGTTAGTATTTGCCTTATATATTGAGGTGCTCCTATGTTGGGTGTATAAATATTTACAATTGTTATATCTCCTTCTTGGATTGATCCCTTGATCATTATGTAGTGTCCTTCTTTGTCTCTTGTGATAGTCTTTATTTTAAAGTCTATTTTGTCTGATATAAGAATTGCTATTCCAGCTTTCTTTTGATTTTCATTTGCATGGGATATCTTTTTCCATCCCCTCACTTTCAGTCTGTATCTGTCCCTAGGTCTTAAGTGGGTCTCTTGTAGACAGCATATACAAGGGTCTTGTTTTTGTATCCATTCAGCCAGTCTGTGTCGTTTGGTGGGAGCACTTAATCCATTTACATTTAAGGTAATTATTGATATGTATGTTCCTATTCCCATTTTCTTAATTGTTTTGGGTTTGTTATTGTAGGTCTTTTCCTTCTCTTGTGTTTCCTGCCTAGAGAAGTTCCTTTAGCATTTGTTGTAAAGCTGGTTTGGTGGTGCTGAACTCTCTCAGATTTTGCTTGTCTGTAAAGGTTTTAGTTTCTCCATCAAATCTGAACGAGATCCTTGCTGGGTGGAGTAGTCTTGGTTGCAGGTTTTTCTCCTTCATCACTTTAAATATGTCCTGCCACTCCCTTCTGGCCTGCAGAGTTTCTGCTGAAAGATCAGCTGTTAAACTTATGGGGATTCCCTTGTGTGGTATTTGTTGTTTTTTCCTTGCTGCTTTTAATGTTTTCTTTGTATTTAATTTTTGATAGTTTGATTAATATGTGTCTTGGCATGTTTCTCCTTGGATTTATCCTGTATGGGACTCTCTGTGCTCCCTGGACTTGATTAACTGTTTCCTTTCCCATATTAGGGAAGTTTTCAACTATAATCTCTTCAAATATTTTCTCAGTCCCTTTCTTTTTCTCTTCTTCTTTGGGACCCCTATAATTCGAATGTTGGTGCATTTAATGTTGTCCCAGAGATCTCTGAGACTGTGCTCATTTCTTTTCATTCTTTTTTCTTTATTCTGCTCTGCAGTAGTTATTTCCACTATTTTATCTTCCAGGTCACTTATCCGTTCTTCTGCCTCAGTTATTCTGCTATTGATCCCATCTAGAGTATTTTTAATTTCATTTATTGTGTTGTTCATCATTGCTTATTTCCTCTTTAGTTCTTCTAGGTCCCTGTTAAATGTTTCTTCTATTTTCTCTATTCTATTTCCAAGATTTTGGATCATCTTTACTATCATTATTCTGAATTCTTTTTCAGGTAGACTGCCTATTTCCTCTTCATTTGTTAGGTCTGGTGGGTTTTTTCCTTGCTCCTTCATCTGCTGTGTGTTTTTCTGTCTTCTCATTTTTCTTATCTTACTGTGTTTGGGGTCTCCTTTTTGCAGGCTGCACGTTTGTAATTCCCGTTGTTTCTGGTGTCTGTCCCCAGTGGCTAAGGTTGGTTCAGTGGGTTGGGTAAGCTTCCTGGTGGAGGGGACTAGTGCCTCTGTTCTGGTGGATGAGGGTGGATCTTGTCTTTCTGGTAGCCATGTCCACATCTGGTGGTGTGTTTTGGGGTGTCTGTGGCCTTATTATGATTTTAGGCAGCCTCTCTGCTAATGGATGGGGCTGTGTTCCTGTCTTGCTAGTTGTTTGGCATAGGGTGTCCAGCACTGTAGCTAGCTGGTCGTTGAGTGAAGATGGGTCTTGGTGTTGAGATGGAGATCTTTGGGAGATTTTCACCATTTGATATTACATGGAGCTGGGAGGTCTCTTGTTGACCAGTGTCCTGAACTTGGCTCTCCCACCTCAGAGGTACAGTCCTGATGCCTGGCTGGAGCAACAAGAGACCGTCCTCCACACGGCTCAGAATAAAAGGGAGAAAAAATAGAAAAAAGAAAAGAGGATAAAATAAAATAAAGTAAGATAAACTAAAATAAAGTTATTAAAATAAAAAATAATTATTAAGAAAAAAATTTTCTTTTTAAAAAGAAAAAAACAAAAAGAACAACAATAAAAAAAAACAGTTGGATAGAACCCTAGGACAAATGGTGGAAGCAAAGCTATACAGACAAAATCTCACACAGAAGCATACACATACACACTCACAAAAAGAGGAAAAGGGGAAAAAATAATATATCTTGCTCCCAAAGTCCACCTCCTCAATTTGGGATGATTCGTTGTCTATTCATGTATTCCACAGATGCGGGGTATATCAAGTTGATGGTGGAGATTTAATCCGCTGCTCCTGAGGCTGCTGGGAGAGATTTCCCTTTCTCTTCTTTGTTCGCACAGCTCCCAGGGGCTCAGCTTTGGATTTGGACCCGCCTCTGCATGTAGGTCGCCGGAGGGCGTCTGTTCTTCGCTCAGACAGGACGGGGTTAAAGAAGCCACTGATTCGGGGGCTCTGGCTCACTCAGGCCGGGGGGAGGGAGGGGCGTGGAGTGCAGGGCGGGCCTGCGGCGGCAGAGGCCGGTGTGACGTTGCGCCGGCATGACGTTGCACCAGCCTGAGGCGCGCCGTGCGTTCTCCCGGGGAAGTTGTCCCTGGATCCCGGGAGCCTGGCGGTGGCGGCTGCACAGGCTCCCCGGAAGGGAAGTGTGGATAGTGACCTGTGCTCGCACACAGGCTTCTTGGTGGCGGCAGCAGCAGCCTTAGCGTCTTCCAACCGTCTCTGGGGTCCGCGCTGATAGCCGCGCTCACGCCCGTCTCTGGAGCTCCTTTAAGCAGCGCTCTGAATCCCCTCTCCTCGCGCACCAGGAAACAAAGGGGCAAGAAAAAGGCTCTTGCCTCTTCGGTAGCTCCAGACTTTTCCCGGACTCCCTCCCGGCCAGCTGTGGCGCACTAACCCCCTGCAGGCTGTGTTCACGCTGCCAACCCCAGTTCTCTCCCTGCGCTCCGACCGAAGCCCGAGCCTCAACTCCAGGCCCTGCCCGCCCTGGCGTGTGAGCAGACAAGCCTCTCAGACTGGTGAGTGCCGGTCGGCCCTGATCCTCTGTGCGGGAATCTCTTCGCTTTGCCCTTCGCACCCGTGTTGCAGCGCTCTCCTCCGCCACCCACAGTCTCCACCCACAAAGGGGTTCTAGTGTGTGGAAACCTTTCCTCCTTCACAGCTCTCTCCCACTGGTGCAGGTCCCATCCCTATCCTTTTGTCTCTGTTTATTATTTTTTCTTTTGCCCTACCCAGGTACGTGGGGGGTTTCTTGCCTTTTGGGAGGTCTGAGGTCTTCTGCCAGCGTTCAGTGGGCGTTCTGTAGGAGTTGTTCCACGTGTAGATGTATTTCTGGTGTATCTGTGGGGAGGAAGGTGATCTCCACGTCTTACTATTCTGCCATCTTCTCGTGTGTCCTATCTATTATTTCTTTGGTTGTCCACTTTTTGTTATACTCAATAGATTGTAAGGAAATGCCCCAAATGTCTCCTTTTGCAAGACAAAAAGAGAAATTTTAAATAGCTCTTTTCCCCTATTTTTAGGGCAGAATAATTTGCAAAAAAATACAATTTCAGAAAGGAGCAATACTGCAGCAGAATTTTTGACAAATGGTTATGGTTATGGTTTTTTTAATCAAGGAAAAATGTCATCAATGTTTTTTAGTAAATGTATTATTTAAAATAATAGCCTTCAGAATAGTTTTATAATTGACAAACACAGTTAATTTTTCAATATATTTCTCTGGGAAATTAAAGGATTTATTACAGTTATTACTAGGTTATATGCAATACATAACTCCTGTCACAATTTCACTTCCTTCTAAAATGATGCTTTCTAATGGAGTGAAAAGAAAGAAAAGGGTTTTGGAAATGACATAAAGCAGTAGCATTTGGAGGGGCACTCTGAAAGCTGTCTTAACACAGTCCTCTGAGCACAGTGGATCTTTGTCAAAGAAACAGACAGATAAGTAAAGAGAAAATAATTCTTACATATGCATAGAATACGAATTTGAAGATTTTAAAATGTTTGCTTTTAGGTCTTTCTTGGCAACTTATAAGATGGGAGACATGCTTTGGTATTACAAGAACTAGATGCTCTCACCAGGTCAGATTGTGAGAACCGAGTTAATATCTGAGTTAAAATCACAGAAGACTAAGTTAAAATTATCTTAGTTTGTAATTGAAAAGCACAGCATAGTTCTGTTTGTCCAAAGGTTATAAGCTGATGCTTTTGAGTAATGTATTTTATTCAATCCAATTGTGGATAATTCTTGTTTCACTTAAAAATCCTCAGTGGACCACAGTTTACCGACATTCCTAAATGTCAGCGGCCCTTTTAATCCGAATGAGCAATTGATAATTCAGTACAATCTCCTCCATCCTCAACTACTCTGAGATACTATGTAGGGAATATCTGCTCCACTTTACCATTTCATCTGCACTAACATATAGTTTCCATCTCTGTCAACAATTTTATAATACCAGTTTTGACTGTTCAGGACACAGAATAGAGTGGTGATTTTCTGGCCTCTGTGTGCATGTGAGTGAGCAATCCTCAGTCTTATCCTATCTTATCATTTTACAAATGAAGAAAATGAGACCAAAAGAAGTGCAGAGATTTCCCCAATGCCGCTTTATTTGTAACATAATAACTGATGGAATCCTAGATCTTCTAACTCACAGGGGGAAGAAAAGTAGGAAAAAAAGCTTGCTACTCAATTTGGATTTTTTTCACCTGAGTTCAAAGGAAAGCCTTAATTTCTTCTGCTTTTTTTCACTACTCACATCCAGCCAGAGTGTGCATGCCTCTGGAGCCACTGCTGCGGGTAATAAGTGCATCCATGGGCCTTAGCTTAAAAAAAAAAATCCAAAAAGCAATTAAAGAAAATAGCAAGTGCATTGTAAGAAAAAGCTCAGGGAGCACAAATTTCTTGGGACATAGAAGGTAAAAATGGAGAATGGCAGAGTTTTTTTGTGTTGTTATAAAGTCTTACTGGAATAAATGAGTAATTAGACACACAGACACACACACAACATAAGGAGACAGAAGGTGGGTAGACATTGCGTATATCCAAACTGAATAATAACCATATGACTTGTTAGAAGAAATTGCAATTCTTTAATAAGATTTTTACAATATTTAAATGTGAGGCATAGAAGTTAAGAACGCTGGAATCAGAAATGTCTTTTTAGAATGCCAGGTCTGTAAATTAGAAGATATATAAAATCACTTAAACTTTCTTAGCCTACTTGCTCTTATCTTTAAAACAGAAATAATATATAGAGTTATTGAAAAATGGAATGACCGATAAAGCACTGAGCACAGTGTCAGGCACGCATAAATAATTATTGCCAGTTTTTATTAACACAGTGATCAAAAACACCTATTCTTGTGTCTTGCAGATGGAAACAGTTCCATAAAAACCTAGTTACCTGGATAATATTTATACCTACACCTATATCTATACACGTACCTATACCTATTTTTACATCTATATCTATATATTTATCTATAGCAATAGCTGTAGGATAGCTATATCATCAAGCTCTATATACTTTTATAGCTTAATATAAAAATACTTATAGATATCTAAACTGAGAAAGTTTGGCATATATCACAGCCAAGCAAAATAACTAATACAAATAATGTGAGAAACTCTTAAGAAAACAGAAGATAGTTGTGTCCTGAGTTGGGAAAACCAGAGCCTGCAGCAGAGATGGAGAAGACTAGGGGCTATGAGTGGGGTTTGCTGAGAGAGCTTTATAATAATGTCACAACTCTCCCTTTCATTGCTCTGGATACTTCTGCCAATACACTTTTCTTAAAAGCTTTGTGGGTTTCCTATAGATCTCATTGGGATCTCCTCCATAAGGTAAAAATTACATTAATAAATCTCTTTGAGAGATTTCCTTCTCTGCCTTGGGCTAAGAATTAGGGGCTGTGGAATAATGCCTTTAAGGTCATTAGTTGCCCTATTGTCTAGTTGAGAGAATCTGCAATGTACATATAAGATTCTTGAGACCTTTTCTTCTAGCTGAATTATTAATCAAGATCCTTACAGCAGCAACTTTGATTTGAACTTATCCTGAAGTCCTGTTTTACTGGCTCTGTCCTGGTTTTAACTTTTATTTTGAAGTCGCTTCTTAATTGTAAGTGTATTTTGCTATCTGCACAGTCTGGGGATGACAGAAAGTTTTATTTTTTGAATGTATCAGGTTCTGGCTCCTTTATGTTTTCTCTAAATTCTGCTTGAAATGTGAACAGTTTCATCATTAGCTTTTCTCTCTCTAGGTGTGCCTTAGCATACACAGCTAAAATAAGCCTATTGGCATTTTCTTAGTAAAGCTCAAATTCATCACATCATTAGATATATTTTCTATTTTCTAAATTAAAGAAGATGGCAGTTTTGTTAAACTTTCCACCATTGTACAATGCATGTCAACTTTTCTCCTGCCTCTGATAACAATTTCTGCATGATCTTCTCAGCTCCCACTAAGTCTCCTTAAAAACCTTTAGGCTTCCAACTTCTGCTCAGTCCCAAAGCCAATGACACTTGATTTAGCCTTATTTTTTTTTTTTAACACCTGCATCTTCTCACTTCCAGCTACTAATTCTGTTCCAGTTATATATTGCTGTGTAACATACTGCTCCATCAAGAAGATTGTGGAAGGGTGGCTTGTTTCTGCTCCATGTGGTACCACCTGATGTGGCTAGAACTGAGGATCAACTTCCAAGATAACTTCTTTCCTCCCATATGTGATGCCTTGGTGCCCCTTTTTCTCTCTTTCATTCTTCGACTCTCAAGCCATGATGCTTCATTCCCCAGTGTTTTCCGCATGGGCTGGGCTTCTCACAACATGGTAGTATCAGGTTATTTGCACATCTTACAGTGGTTTCTTACTTGTGAGGAACGGGGAACAGAAGCTGCAAGGCCAGTGAAACTGTCCTCTTCAACTAGTGCGTGATCACTTCTGTCATATTCTGCTGAACAAAGCAATCACAGGGTCCACTCAGATTCAAGGGAACAGAGAAGTAGAATTTACCTCTTATTGGCAAAGCGACATGGTCACATTGAAGAAGGTGAGGGACTGGAGATATTGTGGAGCCCATCTTCAGAATATATGATCTCTCATACCTGCCCCATTGCTATCTCTGGGCTGGAAAGCATAAAGGTGACTGTAAGGCTGCGTGCAGTATAAAGGAACATCACGGGACTCCCCTGGCGGTCCAGTGGTTAGGACTCCACGCTTCCACTGCAGGCGGCCCGGGTCGATCGCTGGTTAGGGAACTAATATCCCACAAGCTGAGCAGTGCGACCACAAAAACAAAAACAAAAAAACTAAAGGGATACCAGGGGTGTGGCCACTGTGGGGCAAAAGATGTCCCAGTCAGGTATGTACACTGAGATGGCAAATATTAAGCAAATAGAATCAAAGCAAAATAAATATCATGAGAAAAAAAATGTTGTTATATATTTATAGAAAAAAAAGAAATATGACAAGTTGATATAATGTTCCTCACCGTATATACAGCTAAAATGTAGCCTGATTAACATTTTGTAAAAAAGAACAAATGAAAAAATAGTGAATTATATGAAATAATAATTGCAGTTTAAGATTTTTAACACAATCCTCTCAGAAACTGACTGCTTAAATATACTTAAAATTAGCAAAGGTTGGGAACATATGAACATAAGCTCAATTTATTTGATGTAAGCAGAAATTTAATTCAACGTAACAAGCAAAATGAGTTTATTACTCATTTTAAACTCTTATTAAGCATTTATTAAAAACAAATACATCATATGCAAAAAACAAAACTGGTAAATTCAAAAGATAAACATACAGAACTAATATCAGAACACAGTAATATAGCCTCCTAAAGGCATTATTCTTCTTGCTATAACACATCATCTAAGCATTCTTTAAAATTGGGTATGCCAAAAATATCTTTCTTTTCACTCTTGAATTTAAGTGATAGGTTACATGCTTTTAAATTTCAGTTTCAAAGTGTTTTTTCTTTAACACTAACAATATAGCTCTGTAGACTTTCTTGTGCCCCATGTTTCTTTTCAGAAGATTGTTGTCAATATAATTCTTATTTTCTGAGATCTGTGTTTGTTTCTGTTGATCTGCGTTGGTTGTTTTCTTTTTTCCTTTCTTCATACTCTTTTAGAAATTTCTTTTTTCTTTAATAAAATTTTATTATTGTTATTCTAGCTGCTTATTTTTTTGCCAAAATATTCTGTTCAGTATTCATATGTGTTTTTGGTTCGAGGTCCTATAACATTCTTTGTTATTATTAACATGAAATATTTCTTCCCATTTTTTATTATCTAACCCCTCTTTCATTCTGAGATGTGTGCATAATCTTACATCTGTTCTTCATATCCAAGAATTTTTTTTCTTGATACCTTCTGGGAAAGTACTTCAATATTGACTGTTTCAATCAACTCATTTAACATTTTAACAATGATTATTGTTATGCCCAATATTTCTAATATATTCTCCTTGTGTGTCAGTTATTAATTGCTATAAAATAAACCAACTCAAAACTTAATGGCTAAAAACAATAATCCATTTATTAGCTCATGATTTTGGGGGTCAACAATTTGAGCTGGGTTCAGTTGGATAGTTTTCCTGCTGAGGTCATTCTGAGGTCATGCTGAGGTCAATGACCTGAGGTCATGCTGAGGTCAATGACCTGAGGTCATTCATTCAGGAGTAGTCACTTGGTGGCTAAATTAGTGTGTGATGTTCTAAGATTATCTCATGCAGATGCCTTGCATCCTTTCAGAGTGCTTACACAGCAATTGTGACGTTTTTCATTATTCCCTTGGGACTAGAAACTTGATATGATGCTTATGTAAAGAAAGAACAAAAATTTAAGTCTTAGCTTGTTCTTCTCCACCTGAAATTAGGTGATGGGAATTTGGAGTGTGTCTTGGGTCAGAAAAACTGTAACGTTTCCCTCTTGATTTAGCCATTCCCTATACCTTGCCCCATCTCATAATAACCCTGTCCCAAGTATTACTCTTGTCCAGAGTGTCTGACTTCTTTTGTAATTGCTCAACCCAAGAAGGATTGGATATGGAGTATACTGAAGGATGACCAGCAACTATGCACTGTGGAAATTTGGGATAGAAAACAGAATAGGGTGCCTTGGCATATGCCATATGGCTACTATCTCTATATTAAAGTCAGGCTGGGGTAGGGAAGTGAGACCCTGAGACCTGTGATGGAGATACCATGGTGGCTGTGCTTGGGAACTTTGAACATTCAGATTTCCCCAAATCCTCTGGGTCAGCGCAGGCGTCTCATCTACAATTGCTCAAGAAAAGCGGCCTCCCCTTGTCTCAAAACCGTGTAATTCCCTACTCCAAGGCAAATGCCGCACAGAATGGTGCTTGCTCTCTCAAAATCCAACCTCACCTGCTACGAGGTTCAAGACCAAATGCTAGGTTCAAATCTCAGCGTGGCTTAACTAGGGAAGTCCTGTCTCCATTTTGAGACGAAAGAGATTGTTAGCAGAAACTGAGAGTGGTTCTTGAGGGTGCTACATGCCCTCAAAAGCAGCATCTCCAGCTGTTCCATTGTAAGCCATTGTTTTCTTAACGCTTCAAAGAGATGTTCCAGTGATTTATTAGTAGCTACTAGTGCTTGCTTTAGATGTCCTTGTCAAGTCGTTAAGTTCTGAGTTATAGGAAAGTTCCCCCATGTCAAAAATGTCTTACTGATATTTACATTTTGTCCCCAGCGTTGTACCTGTTCATTAGTTCCCAGGTCCTACTAATAACTCTGTTCCCTTCAAAACAGGAACAGAATTTCCGCCATTGGGACATGGTGATCCTTGAGCCTAGTCATCAGTTGAGAACCAGCTAATGGCATTTAGGAAGTGAATTTTAAATCGTAAGTGGTTATGTATATTCAATTTAGAAAATAATTGTCTTCCTGTATTTGAGCAACTGTTAGAGCTTGAGGTTAGATTGAGTTTAGAAATAAGAAAATAGAGCTCATCATATTTTTGTACATTGAGTACACACTCTGTTCGATTCATACCCAGTGAGTTTTTTCTTTTGCTCCACAAAACAATTTTATTTCCAAGTTTGAATGAGGTGTTCCCCACGATATTCATATAGCTACCATGAAGATTCCACCTGAAACCTCAACTCTAAAAATGGGAAAAATATTTGTAATAGATGCTACAGCTGCAGAAGCCTACAATATATATTAGGAATGATTCCAAATAATTGAGAGGGGTAATCAAACTAATGCCAAATGTATTATTTGTGTAAATTTGTGGTCATGCCAATCATCTTAGTGAGTAGACATTATCTTTTTTGTTTGTTTTTGGAGTTTCTCCCAAATTAGTTTTCAGATGACAAAATCCTCCAGGGAGGGACAAAGCTCTTATATAAAGCTTCTTCTTTTTGAGTGTTTGCTTTCCTTTTCAAGAAGGTTCGGTATTGAATAAACAGAGTAGATTTGCCAGGGAGTGAGAGAAGAAGGTCAAACTGATTCATGAAGAGCCAATGTGCTGTCCTAAAATAACACTCCTTGTGTGCTTTGCACATCCAAGGCCAACTTACCTAGGTAATAATACTAATAGTATAGATTACTTTCAAAAAGAATAAAATAATTATAATTTTGATTCCCCAAAATGGGAAAAAAGTGCTTAATAAATGAAAATATATTAGATAGATAGTAGATCGATAGAGAGGGAATGAATATGTATACATATGTTAGAATGTAATATCTTATCTATCTAGAATTTACTTTCAAGTACCAGCTTGTCCATCTTTTTGAAATGAAGGATTTGCATTTCCTTAGACAATCTGGACATTATTTTAAAGATGAAACATATAGTTCTTGTTACCCTTAGCAATGAGGATTTTTTAAATAATTTATTCTTAGTATATACCTTTGACTCATTTTAAAAATTTTAGGCACATAACTTAGGATTCATAACTACATACATATGGATAGAGGTGCTTGAAAAGAAAATCTGCTCTCCTGGAATACTGAATATAAAATTAAAGCCCATTACTGTAAGCAGAATTTGGATAAAACAAATGAAATATGGAACATAGTTTTGAAAGAGATTATTAAAATATAACAAGCTTGCAGTTTCCTTAAACAGTATAAAATATAAAAATATATTACTCCACTCCTGCCTCCAGGGTAGAGGGTGATATAGGGTCATCCAACTAATACATTAAATTCTACGGCCAAAGTGACTGATCAGTGATGAACACTTGAGCAAATCAAGCAAATGATACAACGACACTGTTTCTGTCAAATATTCAGAGAGAGTCCATTGGTACAGGGATCTGCACATAATAGGAGCCAAATAGATGTTTACTTTAGGGCTTTAATAATATGGCTAAATGGTCTGTTGAGTATTACTGAACCTACTGGACTACTCAGTAATGATAATTTTGTGCTTATATGCTATATATATTTATGTCACATAGGATGATATACTATGTATGTTATGTATACGGTACACATGTAATATAAGATAACACAGGTGTACTTGGAAAGAAACATGCGGTGTTCAGGGTCGGGCAGCTGCCAGAAAGGAAAAAGTGAGCCTGGGGACGATTAGGACCCGCGGGGAAAAAGCCAATAGAGAGAAAAGCAGAACAGAAACGAATGATTCCAAATAATTTGAGCTTCTGGATTAAATTGTGCCTAAAGTACTACTCCTGGGTTTTTCGGTTTTGTGAGTCAATAAGTTCAGTTTTGCAAAAGTCAGCGTGCATTGATTTATTGTCATTTGCACGGGAAAAGGGTCCTAATTGATATAATATGATTTACATTCATTTTGTCTGACAAAATGTTATTCCAGTCAGATTGACAGCAGGTGTGGTAGCACAAAGCCCAAACTCTTTAGGTTTTGTCCCATCAGGAGTAGAATTTGAAAATGGAGAATATAGGTCATCAGCTGACCATTGGTTGTGCGGTATATCCACCCAAAACAAACCCAGTTTTGTGGGTTTGAACTGATTGAACTTTTTAATTTTAATTGTGGTTTAAAAAAACCCCACATAATATGAAATCTACTCTTTTAACAAATTTGTATGTATACAGTAGAGTGTTGTTATTTATATGGACATTGTGGTACAGTAGGTCTCTAGAACTTTTTCATCTTGTGTGACTGAGACTTTATACCATTGAACAGCAACTCCCATTTCTTCCCACTCCCAGCCCCCGGCAACCACAATTCTACTTTCTGCTTCTGTGAGATTGACTACCGTAGACACATTACGTAAACGGAATTATGCACTATATCCTTCTTTGTTTAACATAATATCCTCAAGGTCCATCTATGTAGTCATATATGGCATGATTAATTTTTTTTGAGGCTGACTAATATTCCATTGTATTTATAAACCACATTTTCTTTATCCATTCATCCACTGATGGGCATTTAGGTTGCTTCCACCTCTGAGCTATTGTGGATAATGCAGCAGTGAATATGGGAGTGCAGGTACCTCTGTGAGACTGTGATTTTAGTTCTTTGGGATAAATACCCAGGAGTGGGATTGCTGAATCATATGGTAGTTCACTTTTTAATTTTTTGAGGAAACCCCCCGGTGTTTTCTATAGAGGCTGCACCATTTTACATTCCCATCAATAGTGCATAAGTGTTCCAGTTTCTCCACATCCTGACCAACACTTGTGTTATTTTCTGTTTTCTTTTTTTTCTTAGTGGCCACCCTAACAGGTATGAGGTGATATCCGATTGTGGTTTTGATTTACATTTCCCTGATGATTAGTAATGTTGAGCATCTGTTCACGTATCTATTGACCATTTGTATGTCTTCTTTTGAGAAATATCTATTCAAGTCCTTTGCCCATTTTAAAATTGGATTATTTGGGGGATTTTTTCTATTGAATTGTAGGAGCTCCTTATATATTGAGGATATTAGCTCCTTATTAGATATACGGCTTGCAAATATTTTCTCCTATTCCATACGTTTGTCTTTCGCTCTGTTGATTGTTTCCTTTACTGTGCAGAAGCTTTTTTGTTGGATGTAGTCCCACTTGCCTATTTTTGCTTTTTTTTTTTTTTTTTTTTTTTGCGGTACGCGGGCCTCTCACTGTTGTGGCCTCTCCCGTTGCGGAGCACAGGCTCCGGACGCGCAGGCTCAGCGGCCATGGCTCACGGGCCCAGCCGCTTCGCGGCACGTGGGATCTTCCCAAACCGGGGCACGAACCCGTGTCCCCTGCATCGGCAGGCGGACTCTCAACCACTGCGCCACCAGGGAAGCCCTATTTTTGCTTTTGATGCTTGAGCTTTTTAATCATACAGAAACAGCTACGTGTGGCAATTATGGAAACAGTATATCTTTTTCTTCAATTATGTATATTTATTTGTTTATTTGTATTTAGTAATTATTAGGAACCATGCACTCTTCTAAGCAATTTACATATATTAACTCATACAAAGATGATAACCCTATGAGGTGTGTGCATTTAATCTCTTTTTTCCAGATAGAAAAACTTGGACACAGGGAGACTGAATGAAATACCAAGGAGTAGATTCAAACACAGAAAGTTTTGCTGTAGAATCCACATATTTGAACATTTTATCGTGTTGTCTCCCCACTATGTTATCATTTGTTTAATTGAAAACATAAATAAACTGCATTAATATGTGAATGAATTAAAGGTTAAATGAATAAACAGAAAATTGACATGATAGTAGAATATAAGACTTAAATATAATGTTTACCTGTTAAATTAATCAAATTACTAGAATCGCCATTTCGAAAAATTTTAAGAGTAAGACCCAACTTTGGAAAATTAAATTAACCAAAATATTCTTTAGATAAATACAAAAGAAATTATATAATTTGCTTATTTTAAGAAATAAAACGCCATCACTATGTTTTAGTTGGTTATTGATAAATAACTGCTTTGTTTTATAGGGAAAGCCAATAGTGAGTTATAAGATGATATCATCCATTATTTTTTTATTATGATGTCAGCCTAGAGGCAAGTCCACAGCAATTATGAGCATTATCATATAAATCTTTATAACTGAAGATGTATAAAGAGATGATTTCATGGCCACTTCGACCATAAGGGAGCAAGTTCATGGTTAAAGTTAATATCTGAAGACGGCGGTATGGAGTACTGAAAGAAATGTGTTGTTGATGAAATCATTGGGTGTTTGAAATTACCTCCAGAATTGTCAGTAAGTGAATAATACATGCTATTATTGTTTTATTTTCCAATAAAATATGCAATAATTTTTCTCCAATACACATTGAAATTTAGCTTCTGATTATACAGCTTTTAAAATTGTGTATAGATTTGTCTGAATTGGAATTTAACATTTATGATGAAAAAAATTTCAGTAATATTGGGGCCTTGAACAAGTACCCTGTGACGTTCACACAAAAAATGGATTAGGTATTAGGAAAATAAAACATCAAATGCATAACTTGCAACTAGTAGTGCCAGAAGGCATGTCATACTTCATCCCATCCCCTTTTTCCTAAATCAGTTTCAAGAATTATCAAATAGCAAAAATATTGTTTTGCATTAAGTCATTGCTACAAGTTGTGTAATGCAGAGACTTGCTGGGAGAGGAATCAGGTGCCTGGAGAAACAGCAGGTGGAGGAGAAGGAGGTGATACCCGCCAATCAAGACTAAAACAGGGGCTTCCTTGGTGGCGCTGTGGTTGAGAGTCCGCCTGCCGATGCAGGGGACGCGGGTTCGTGCCCCGGAGCGGCTGGGACCGTGAGCCATGGCCGCTGAGCCTGCGCGTCCGGAGCCTGTGCTCCGCAACGGGAGAGGCCACAACGGTGAGAGGCCCGCGTACCGCAAAAAAAAAAAAAAAAAAAAATCATGTTGAAGCCGTTCATAGGACTTTTCAGTGTGACAGCTGACTGGTATGTTTAAGGAATTAGCCACTAGGCAGGCATAGGTGGTTTGTGAATGGTTGCGTGATTCAGTTATTCAACAAAAGCCTTCTTTGCTGCAAATGCACTCACCTTGTCCTGAAAGTGCACAGGCAGAATGGAAATCAAAAAGTTCAAGATAAAAAATTCTTAGCAGTTGGCATTTGGGGCAAGGGGTTTCTTTACATTTGTTTGCTCTTTTTTATACCTGCCTGTCTAATTGAAGAATGAATTACAATCAACAGACAACCTGCAACGTGCTAGTTGTTTTCTTGAAAAGCTCAACATTCTCTCTGCAGATGCAGTTTCATTCATTCTCACAACATCCGATCTTATTCATTTCCTATCTTTGCTAGGGGGATGTCAAATGTCAAGTGTACTTCTCTGTCATCCTTGCATTCTCAAGGTAGAAAGTAAGGACTGAAAAGATAAGTGACTTAATCATGATACACAGAATTCGATGATGAAGGGGGAATGGAGAACGTTTAGTCTGAGAGATCTGAGATACGGGAAGAGGGAAAGACAGGGCTTCAAAGGGCTTCCTTCCAGGGTTCACTGTTTCAAAGACACAATAAGTCTCCACTGATGTAGAAATTATAAATTGTATTCTAATTTTCAAGCATTGATTTGGAAAAACAAATGGCTGCCTTAGAGTACTGTGAATAAAAATGATAATGCCTAATTGTAATAATGTAACAAAACCAACTAAACGAAAAATTATTTTATCTCTCTCCCTTTCCTTTAGTTTGTTTTGATAAGAATCCCTAAAATATTAAGCATTATTATTCATAGTTAATATCAAAAATTCCTGCTCATTTCATGTTTGAAATAGGGGGGTCTGATAGTAAAATAAGAACTGTATTTATATGATGGTATATTTGGTGAATATTATAGTCTACCAGAATATTATAAAGTTATCCTTTAACATATTACAAAGAAGAGAGGATTTTTGAGCCTCATGCTGTAACTATGGCAACAGTATAGGCTTAAAACAATAGGAAACACTGTCGGAATATGAAGCAAATCTATCTCATAGTCTTTATCTCTAAACATAATAGCTACTTTACAATTCTCTGAGCATTTGTCAAAAAAGCTACTGTATAAATATTGATAACTAAATCCAATAATCTCCTTGGGTTTATAGCATATGGCACGTGGGGCACTGACATGCATTCATGAAGATTATCATTTAAACTTTGACAGGGACCAAAAATTTTTGAAATTGATATAGTTATTTTAAATATTTTGAAATGTATCAAGTATATGTGACAACCACTTCCCTGAAAAGGAGTTTCATTCTAAATACATTTATTCTGTCTATTGAGAAGACTTTTAGTAGCCTACAGGATGGGCTTCTAATTAAATCACTTATGTCTACATAGTTCTGAAAGGATTGAACACTTAAAAGGATAGGGTAGTATAGTTTGAGGTCGGGGAGCCTGACTCCTCCAGCTCTGTTTTTCTTTCTCAAGATTGCTTTGGCTATTCAGGGTCTTTTGTGTTTCCATACAAATTGTAAAATTTTTTGTTCTAATTCTGTGAAGAATGCCATTGGTAATTTGATAAGGGTTGCATTGACTCTGTAGATTGTTTTGGGTAGTATAGTTATTTTCAGAATATTGATTCTTCCAATCCAAGAACATGGTCTACTTCTCCATCTGTTTATGTCATCTTTGATTTCTTTCATCAGTGTTTTATAGTTTTCTGAGTACAAATCTTTCACCACCTTAGGTAAGTTTATTCCTAAGTATTTTATTCTTTTTGTTGCCATGGTAAATGGGATTGTTTCCTTAATTTCTCCTTATTTTTCATTGTTAGTGTATAGGAATGCCAGAGATTTCTGTGCATTAATTTTGTATCCTGCAACCTTACAAAATTCATTGATTAGTTCTAGTAGTTTTCTGGTGGCATCTTTAGGATTTTCTATGTATAGTACCATGTCATCGGCAAACAGTGACAGTTTTACTTCTTCTTTTCCAATTTGTATTCCTTTTATTTCTTTTTCTTCTCTGATTGCCGTGACTAGGATTTCCAAAACTATGTTGAATAAGAGTGGTGAGAGTGGACATCTTGTCTTGTTCCTGATCTTAGTGGAAATGCTCCCTGACTTCAAACTATACTAGAAAGCTATGTAATCAAGACAGTATGGTACTGGCACAAAAACAGAAATATAGATCAATGGAACAGGGTAGAAAGCCCAGAGATAAACCCATGCACATATGGCCACCTAATTCACAACAAGGAGGCAAGAACATACAATGGAGAAAAGACAGCCTCTTCAATAAGTGGTGCTGGGAAAACTGGACAGCTACATGTAAAAGAATGAAATTAGAACACTCCCTAACACCATACACAAAAATAAACTCAAAATGGATTAAAGACCTAAATGTAAGACCGGACACTATAAAACTCTTAGAGGAAAACATAGGAAAAACACTCTTTGACATAAACCACAGCAAGATCTTTTGTGACCTACCTCCTAGAATAATGAAAATAAAAATAAACAAATGGGACCTAATTAAACATAAAAGCTTTTGCACAGCAAAGGAAACCATAAACAAGATGAAAAGACACCCTCAGAATGGGAGAAACTATGGACAAAGGATTAATCTCCAAAATATATGAACAGCCATGGAGCTCAATATCAAAAAAACAAACAATCCAATTAAAAAATGGGCAGAAGACCTAAACAGACATTTCACCAAAGAAGACATAAAGATGCTCAACATCACTAATTATTAGAGAAATGCAAATCAAAACTACAATGAGGTATCACCTCACACTGGTCAGAATGGGCATCAACAAATCTAGAAACAATAAATTCTGGAAAGGGTGTGGTGAAAAGGAAACCCTCTTGCACTGTTGGTGGGAATATAAATTGTTACAGCCACTATGGAGAACAGTATGAAGGTTCCTTAAAAAACTAAAAATAGAACTACCATATGACCCAGCAATCCCACTACTGGGCATATACCCTGAGAAAACCATAATTCAAAAAGAGACATGTACCCCAATGTTCCTTGCAGCACTATTTACAATAGCCAGGACATGGAAGCCACTTAAGTGTCCATCGACAGATGAATGGATAAAGAAGATGTGGCACATATATACAATGGAATATTACTCAGCCATAAAAAGAAGCGAAACTGAGTTAGTTGTAGTGATGTGGATGGATCTACAGAGTGAAGTAAGTCAGAAAGAGAAAACAAATACTGTAAGCTGACACATATATATGGAATCTAAAAAAAAACAAAAAGGGTACTGATGAGCCTAGCATCAGGGCAGGAATAATGACGTAGACATAGAGAATGGACTTGAGGGCATGGAGGGGAGGGAGAAGCTGGGGCGAAGTGAGAGTAGCATTGACATATATATACACTACCAAATGTAAAATATTTAGCTAGTGGGAAGCAGCATCATAACACAGGGAGATCAGCTCGGTGCTTTGTGACCACCTAGGGGGTGTGATAGGGAGGGTGGGAGGGAGGCTCAAGAGGGAGGAGATATGGGGATATATGTATGCCTATGGCTGATATCTCCCCAAGGAGATATATACACACACACATACACACAGTCATACTATAGCATAGTATATATTCTTTTTAAACCTTTTTTAAGAAAAAAACATATTTCCAGGAAGTCTTTTGTACTTGAATCTTTGTATGTACTCCTGAATTTTTATTTATTTGTCTATCTGTTTATATATGTAGGCATCATCTGTCACCTTCCTCTGCTCTATGTCATTATGGGTGTTTTATGAGGTTTCAACTCTTTGATATTACCATTTTTCTCTACCTACTCTTTGAGGTTCATAGTCAGTTGATGGATGGCCTGAGCTGACAATATCATTTGGAAATCCCAATGTCATCTGCCATTGAGGTCTGATTATGGAGCAGCTGGCCGTCAGGGAGCTGGCAGTTCACTGTCCAAGTGCCAAGAGTGGGTTTATGCCTCCTGGTCTCCAGGTCAACTCCAGGCTCAGGAGAAGAGAAGGCGCATCCCACTTGGTCACTGTCTTCTCTTGCACATGTGGTCAGGGAATCCAGACAAAACGCAGTGGAAACAAGTGTTTCACTACCTTTGGTGGATACACAGATATATTCAGTCCCACCAGGGACTGTCATCCATCTGAGGTTCCCAAATGCCTGCCTCTGCCTTCCCCACAGAGTGGGGAAAGTCCTGGACTCAGGCTCGAAGGGAATCGTTAGTCCTGGGACTTGCCTTTCTCTCCTCCATTCTCCCAGAATGCAGAAATACCAGTGATCCATCTTCCACTACACAGAGATGGGTATCTTCCTTGGAGATAAAAGAACAGTTTAATTGAATAAACCTGGATCCCTTAATGAACTCGAGAAGAGGAGTTGCACAGCTCCCTGAAATGGGTGGACAGGGACATGACAGAAAAATAAACATCTATTTAGACCACTGTGTTTTCTGGTCTTCTTGTTTGTTTGTTTTTAATTACCTCTTCGTAAATGATAGGGAATATGAGAATGCCTCTTTCCCCACACTTTTGCCAACAGTTGTCAAACCTTTTGATTTTTGCTAACTGCTAGATAAAAGTGACATCTTTTTTTTTTTTTTTTTTTTTTTTTTTTTTTTGTGATACGCGGGCCTCTCACTGCTGTGGCTCCCGTTGCGGAGCACAGGCTCCGGACGCGCAGGCTCAGCGGCCATGGCTCACGGGCCCAGCCGCTCCGCAGCATGTGGGATCTTCCCGGACCGGGGCACGAACCCACGTCCCCTGCATCGGCAGGCGGACTCTCAACCACTGCACCACCAGGGAAGCCCCTAAAAGTGACATCTTAATGTCTTTTTCATCTTCTTTCTTCTTATAAGGAAAGACGTTAATTATATTTTATGTTGATTAAAAGTCAATCCTGTTTGAAGAGAACACTGACATTTCCTTTCCTCATTTTTCTATTGGTTTTTTATTATTGATATATAGTAATATAAAGCTTACAGTGCCATATTTGTCACAAGTGTTTTTCTTCATTTTCATCCTTACTTGTTCTTATATTTGTGGTAATTTTTTGCCATGCAGAATATCACAATATTTTAGGTAATACCTTTTACCTTTTAAAAATGATTCTTGATTTCTGTTTCATGCTTACAAAGATCTTCCATACTGCAACTTTTTTCCTAATCTATATTTCTTCCAGTATTTCATGATTTTTTTTCATGTAATTAATCCCTCTCCAATTTATTTTGGTAAAAGTGTTTTTTTTAATTAATTTATTTATTTTTGGCTGTGTTGGGTCTTCGTTGCTGCGTGCCGGCTTTTCTCTAGTTGTGGTGAGGGAGTGCTACCCTTCTTTGGGGTGCGCAGCCTTCTCACTGCAGTGGCTTCTCTTGTTGCAGAGCACGGGATCTAGGCGCACAGGCTTCAGTAGGTGTGGCTCGCAGGCTCTAGAGCGCATTCTCAGTAGTTGTGGTGCACGGGCTTAGTTGCTCCGTGGCATGTGGGATCTTCCTGGAGCAGGGCTCGAACCTGTGTTCCCTGCATTGGCAGGCGGGTTCTCAACCACTGCACCACCAGGAAAGCCCTATTTTGGTAACAGCTTTAAACTTGTGATTCATTATTCTCCTTCTCCAACTGGCTGCCTAATTATCACACTGTTTATTGAATAATCCATCTTTTCCCCATAGATTTAAATGACCATGTTATGGTATTAATACTGAAACTTATTAATCAAATAAATATGACCCTGTAGATCAAACATCAGAATCTAATATTATTTACACTAATAGTTTAGAATGTCAGTTTAGGTTTTATTCCCCCAGGAAATACTTCTCATTTTTAGCTCAAATTTTACTGGGAGTGGATATTAGGATGCTGTTGAGAGCAATGAATAGAAAACAACTAAAGTAATAATTAAAAATCTAGACCTAATAAAATTTTATTATAGAAGGTATTTTGTATTATCACTTTTCTCCTCACTTTTAGGAAATATTTGTAAGATATCTAAAATTTTCTTTGAATTTCTATTTTACTAGCAAAGGTCTAGATGTTTATTTCTTGGATATTAATTTCACAGTGTGAATTCATTGTGAACTATGCACCTGCAATACATATAGCACTAGTTTGTTTTTTTAACATCTTTATGGAGTATAATTGCTTTACAATGGTGTGTTAGTTTCTGCTTTATAACAAAGTGAATCAGCTATACATATACAGATATCCCCATATCTCCTCCCTGTTGCATCTCCCTCCCACCCTCCTTATCCCACCCCTCTAGGTGGTCACAAAGCACCGAGCTGATCTCCCTGTGGCATGGACATATATGTCACTACCAAATGTAAAATAGATAGCTCGTGGCAAGCAGCCGTATAGCAGTAGTTTTGATTTAAAATATAGTTTGCTACTTTCATACAAATTTTAAAAATTGAGACAGAAATAAATTACGATTGGCAGGTGTTTACATCTTGATTTGCGTTAACTTCCCCCATAAGCTCCGTAGATGAATGGCTCATACAGGATAATCTACCTAAAGGACCTTCTCAAGTTTTTGGAAATTGTGTCAGCTTTTCTTGGATGAATCTCTTTTATTCAGCATCATCAATGGAGTGCGATTGCTACTTGCTTAGAAATGAAAGGATGTAGTGTCAATTCAAATTATTCTTTTCCAGGCAAATAAAGATTCTCAAACCAGAAGAAAGTGAGAATAAATAATATTGTTAACAAAGCTTGCTACATTCCAGGAATCTGCCAATCAAAACACTATTTAAATTGAATGGAAGGATCTGACATCGAGAAGGCTGTATACAATTTCTGTAAGAAAATACAGTTCATGGATGGAAGTGTGTATAATAAGACTTTTGTAGGCAACGGGTTAGTCTGTGAAGGTCAGAGGTCACACTGTGCAAACCCAACTTGTGTTTTCTAAGTGAGGGGATGATTTAGGGTAATATAATGTCCACACCGTAATCAAACACAAGATGTTGTCCAAGCAAAGCGATGTGGAAGGGCTCCCTAATTAGGACATCTAAATAATAATATATAATTTACAGTCTTGCCGGTAAACCCAGTGGCTCAGGCAGTGGGTTGGATGACCTACCTCAGGAAGCCCATGCCTCTGACCTCTCACCTTGATGACCTGACTCATCCCCCAAATTCCGAAGTAAGATCCTTGGTGATACAGAAACCTGTGAACGATGGCCCCAGAGATGTCTCTCCCACCCCCAAATACCCCTCATTCCAGTCATTTTAAGGATGTGAACACAAATGACATTCTTGAAAATAATAGGAAACAGGGGTAAAATAACTTAAGTGCCAAATTCTGCGTAACCCATGTGAAGCAGAAATGAATATTAATCTCCCATTGCTCCTTTCTCGACATAAACTCAGAAAGCTCATGTCTTTACTTTCTCCTGATTTTTTCCTTTAAAATAGTTTCAACTTTTCTCATCCTGCAGAGCCATAAATCTAATCCTTTATGTTTTCTTCTTTCTTGAGTTACTCGACGGCAGTGGCAGGTGTTGGTTATTTTTTCAAGAAATCTCTCATGAATATGTTGTCAATAAGCCAGTGACCTACGTTTACCCCAGTGTCGCTGTAAGGCAGAGTCCCTCACACCACCCTCCTTCGGCGGTTTCTAGTTCTTGGGTCCTGTCCTACTGAGCTCTGTATTCTTCCCTTTTTTGTTCTTGGTATTCTTGACCGTTCTGTCAGAGAGGTTGTAAAAGCAAATTAATGTCTCACTCTTTTCTATGCAGTTTCTTCAAGTCAAGTTTTGTCCTACAAGATCTGTGGATTGCTGACTATTTTTATTATTCCAAATAGAGATTTACTGTAGAAAACTGAGCAATTGTCTTTTCCTGTATTTTCATGTGGCATCATGTACTTTTAATTTTTAAATGTCGACTATTAAAATAAAAGGATCGTATGAAAACAAAGGCATATTCCTTAGGTTGCCATTTTGCAGTGCTTCAGATAAAAAGGGAAAGTGGGCTACAGTGTTGAGTTCTAATAAAGGACTCAACTCTTCAGCATACAGGAATGATAGGTTTCCGATAATGTAAAATTTTTGAAATTGTTTCTCAAAATGGAGAGAATTCCATTTCTAATGAAAAGCTGTATCTTGAAAATTATATATTGAAGATTATATACTAATGAAAATAGCAAAGAGACAACCTTATTCATTCAACAAATATTTATTGAACAGATGCTACGTTCAGGCACACTTCTAAGTGCTGGGGATACAGTCAGAAACAAACACGTAGAATCCTTTCATTGTAAAGGCAGTGAGCAAACGTGAAGAGCAGTGGATATTAAATATTTAGGACACATAAACACCCATGTATCTGAGAAGACACAGCCCAGTTCAAGTGAACTCAAAAACTCATTCACACTGAAATGTAAACAGAAGTAATGTTCCTGATCTGATGTAGACAACAATGGTATCAACTTGCCTGTCTCCTTCTGCCAAATTGGGTAGATACTCTTACTGCTGAGGTCTTGTGTGTGGCACTCCATGTTACTTTCAGAGAATGCACCTGACTAGTTGGGAAGATGCACCACAATCAATTTTAGGCAAATTATTAGCGCTTTAGCATGGGTGGGTGTGTTGGTGGCATTTGGTAGAGAGCAGCCACCAGGAATAGCTTTCTTTCTCAGAACATTTGTGCAGTTATACATCTGATTCTGCTAACAGAGCGTCTTCTGTCCTAGGCTTGAAATCTTTTCCCTTCTCATCATCTGCCTCTATGGCACTGCTAGTTTTGGTGATTTAGGAGCAATCCATGCATTCTGAGAGGGTGTTTTACCCTCATCATCTCTACAAGAACATCATCTCAGTTGATATTGTCTCCAGTTTATAGATGACAAAATTAAAACTGAGAGATGTTAAGTAAATGAGAAGATGCTATATGTATCGTAAGTGTCAGAAGTGGGATTAAAATTCAGGGCTCGATCCCTCCAAAGAGAATGGACATTCCTCCAGACCAGCGGCTCCCAGATCTTAGTGTGCATCAGAATCACTTGGAGAGCTTGTTAAAACACAGACTTCTAGACCCTCCCCAGAGATTCTGACTCAGTAGGTTTGGGTTGGGGCCCAAGAATTTATATTTCTAACAAGGAGATGCTGATGCCACCGGTCCAGGGACCTCACTTTGAGAACACTGATGGATTCCATGCTGGCCCAGAGACTCTCTTCTGCTTTTAGAAAGTTTGAAATTTGAACAAGTTTTCATTTCTGTTATTGTTTTGACCTAGGGTTACCTGGTAGGTGTGAAAAAAGAAAAAAGACAAGGTCTCTGGGAACCATTTCCATTCTCTGAGGATTTGCCCCCCTCCATCTGCCACAGGGTGGGGTTGAAGGAACAATCGGAGGCAAAGTTTTCCACTGTTGAAAAGCAACAATTACTTCTTTTGTAATTACAATATAAAGGGAATTAAACAGCTCTGTCACATTGATAGTGGCTTGTAGAGTGTACTTAACTCTCATGAGGAGTTTCAAATAATTAGCATTATTGAGTCACTCTGGGTTAGCTCTTTCTGCATAACCTGTTTTCATCTGAGTTTGGAATACTACTCTGGCAGCTTGCCAAGGCCATAGACATGTAGCTCTTAAAAATCTCAGAAGATACATTGCCAATACTTTTTATTTCACAACAGTTGAACTTAAGTGAAAATGAAAAGGAGAACAAATCTCTTGGGTCTTTTCTTTCTAAAAAAATTATTTGGTGAAATATCCCATCTGCAGACACACGTCATTTCTAAGAATCCGAAAGGCTCATCAAGATGTGTCTTGCAAAGATACAGACGTCCAAAACATTTTGTAATCTAAAAACATTATAAGTTAATTTCTCATACCCTGTATATTAAGAATTTAATCAGTAACTCATGAGTAATTTATTTTTTCCTAATACCCTCCGGGTGGTTATTTGTGACCTTCTCTTGGATGGGGCCAAATTGAAGGTTGTCTCATTTTCCTTCCGTGTGATGGGAAGGAGGTAAGACGAATAAAATTTCTAGATTTTGGAGGAAAAACAGATCCTTTCACTAAGTGCTTAAGCATCATCCTCTCACATTTAAATTGGTATCTTATGTTTTTCATCTCAAGTTTGAATAGTTATAAAGGACGTATTTTGCAATATTGGAAATATTGACATATGAACTACAACAATTTTCTCTCATTTAAATATATACCATAGATTATAGACACCAATGTCACTCAACACTCACCATAGTCCTTTTAAAACATACAGAAAAATTTCTTCTTTAACAGTTGTGAATTTTACATTGCTGCATTTTCCTTTTTGAATTTCTAATTGCATATTACCTTCCCTCCAGTGTCCCATCCTAAAATAATATGCTTTAATTTTGAAAATATTTTACTAAACACATATAAATGTAGATGTATATTATTTGTTTGTATACTACACACACATATATAAATTTATATATATATATATATATATATAACTTAAAATGTTCTTGTGACACGAAATTGTTGTCAATTTTTTTCTTCTTAATTGGAGTACCATAATTATTATTGGTAAACAGATAATCAAAACAATATAAATATATGATACTTTTGTAAACTGCATAAGAAGGAAAATGTTATTGGAAATGTACCTTGTAATGAGACAGGAGGGATATATGTGTATCTTTTTTTTTTTTTTTTTTTCGGTATGCGGGCCTCCCACTTCTGTGGCCTCTCCCGCCGCGGAGCACAGGCTCCGGACGCGCAGGCCCAGCGGCCACGCCCCACGGGCCCAGCCGCTCCGCGGCACGCGGGATCCTCCCGGACCGGGACACGAACCCGCGTCCCCTGCATCGGCAGGCAGACCCTCAACCACTGCGCCACCAGGGAAGCCCTGTATCTTGATTAAAGAGTTTTTTGACACCTCCGAGAGGCTTTCTCCTTTGGACAATGGCCATAGTAAGACTCAGAAGACAGATTATCTGGTGCCAGTATTATTAGCTGTGTGATTGGGGGAAGTTAATTAACATCTCTGGGCTTCAACTTCCTTATCTACAATATGGAAATAGTAATATTCCCTATCTCACAAGGCTCTTATGAATACTACGTGAGTTAATTTAAGAAAAGTACTTAGAACAACGCCTAGTATATATTATAGGTGATACTTATTTTACTTATTATTTTGATTAATGTCATTTTGAAACTTCTACCTGGTTCAAGCCCCATCCTTATCCCCTTCACTGGGCTAATACCAACTCTTCATTAATATTCTCTCTTAAAGTTAATTTTCTTTAGGAAACACTCTCTTATTTATATCTTCTGAAGCCTGTATTGTCCATTTCACAGCATTGATCCCAGTTTTGTAACGGCATGATTCAAAAGTGTTTTCTTTTATAGGCGCTATGTCTTGAAAACTCTTGCATCTCCTTTACCTAAAGGTAGAAGACCCTCAATGTAAATTATTTTCCATGTATTTAAGTGATATGTAATCCACTAAGAACACTTGATATTGATTTGTTCTAGCATTTTCTTCACCGTGTTCCTTTTTGGTGTCATGACTAGAATAGTATTGTAACATAACTCAGTGTATTTTATGGCATTCTTACAAAAAATGATGGATTCAGTGGCTTTGAATATATAAACTTCTGCAAAGTGATGATGTTTCTGGAAGAAAAGAAATAGGCATTCATTAGCCTTCTGCTCCGTTTTTATCCGGTACGGTTGCAAATAGAATTGTGGCCAGTGGCAGCTGATCTGGACTGAAAGAGCTCTCACATTCCAACTGAGTAGGGAATGATAATGACAGCCGTCATTCTGTCATCATTCTGTAGCTAAAGGGACATCACCACCAGCAAAGCTCTCTCCAAGGCACTCACTTGCTATGTGGTTAGTGCAGAGAAAGCTGAGGACTGATTCAAAGTTCTACCACCCAAAATCAGCCTCGATAAAAGCTCTTTAATAACTGATTGAAATCTACATCTCCGGGAAACCGTCCATTCACTTTTCTAATAGATTAAGCTAGACCTCTTATCTATTATTATTTTTACACTGGACTGTTATTAGGTCTACAAAACTACTCATGTTTTGATTAGAAGAAACGATAGCTTACTCAGAATCCTTCAACAAGGATCTCGAGGACATAATTTCAAAGTGTTTGGATATGATTTTAGTTGGACAAATAAAAAAAAGTTTTAGCATAGCAAGACATTGAATATACTGCTTTATCTGTATCGAGTCCTCGCTGAATATTTCTGTATATATTTAAAGATTTCCACACCTCTTCAATTTCGATTTAAAATATCACAACTTGAAGAACAATCCTGTTGGTATTTTGAAAGCAAGACAATGTGGATCCTTCCTGTCGTAATTGATCATGGGTCACTTTGGATAGTTGTCCTCCGTATGGATATATATTTACATTAAAATGTAACAGTTCAATTTGTTCAGAGATTCCCCCAAATGAACTTCAGCATGAAATAAACAAACCCATCCGTAAATAAGTATAATAAATGTAAAACTGACTCCACAAATCACTAGAATTAGACTTTTATGAGCTAATGATAGTCACTTTAACGATTGCTCTTCTTACTAGGACTGAAAAATAATACTGAGTTTTTCTCTTAAACCTATGGGATAGAGAAAATATGTTTATGTGAAATGGGTAATAAAATGTAACAAAACAATAGAAAAATTCTAATTTTATGAATAAAATGAGGCATGTAAAATAAATTTTGTGGGTTTTTTTTTCATAAGTTGCTTTGGCTTAGAGTTCCCAGATACACTGGAGGTGCCCGTTCAGAATTTTGAGAAGCAGTGGCTCTATTAAATTTAGTGTGTTTAAGGAATATGCGGTATCTCTTTTTCTCTTTGTATGAAATCTCTCTCTCTCTCTCTCTCTCTCTCTCTCTCTCTCTCACACACACACACACACACACACACACACACGTGCGCGCGAACTTTCTACAGAGAATTTGAAATCTTTCAATAAAGGAGTGAGGTTTTAGTCTTTAGGGATATCCAAGAAAAAGAAGAAAGGCAAGATATTTTTGGTTAGTAAGGTCCCTGAAATATCATACAAGATATGTTACCACACATTCTGCGAAGATGCATGATAAATAAATAAGCAAAGGAGGAATTTCCACCCTTCCTCTGGAAGTGTAGAAATCCATCATTTATGCCTTGTTCTACAACAGCTACTGAGAAGTTTATGACATTAAACAATAGCCAGAGCAGACCCATGGGAGGACAGCTTTTTATCTGATTGGGCCAAGTGAAGCTCTTGCTTATTTTTCACTATCATCGTTGTTTCGCTCAATGCCTAGCAACAAAATTGATAGCATATCATGGGAAAATAGCATTTTATTCATATTATAAGCAGTAGGAATAACGTACAATGAAGTGCCACAACCTCTAACTGATGTTCACTGGATGCCTGTTAAAATTGGTTTATGGGGGCTTCCCTGGTGGCGCAGTGGTTGAGAGTCCGCCTGCCGATGCAGGGGACGCGGGTTCGTGCCCCGTTCCGGGAAGATCCCACATGCCGCGGAGCGGCTGGGCCCGTGAGCCATGGCCGCTGAGCCTGCGCGTCCGGAGCCTGTGCTCCGCAACGGGAGAGGCTACAACAGTGAGAGGCCCGCGTACCGCAAAAAAAAAAAAAAAAATTGGTTTATGAGCACAAGGCCCTCAACATGAGAAATCTGGTAATAGGCTAACGTTAACAGCATTTTTATCTTTATTTTCTTTACTCATCACTATTTTCAGTGGCTAGGATATTTAATACCTGAAATTGTAACTTGTGATTGTAATTACAAACTTACAGGCCTCTAGAAAACCCCTGTTTATATGTGTGGTAAGCTACAGAACTACCTATCCAGATTCAGAAGCACAGAGGTGAGTTTGACCATGAAAGGGAAGTAACAAGAATCTGGTCAGGCAAATCCAGATTGTCCACACAGAGGTGGGACCTTCACAGCCTGAAACCCCTACTAGGAGCAGAGCTTGGTACTAAAATGCTGTGAGATGAAGGAAGGGAGGCACCAAGTGGAAACATCCGTACTCTTCCATCCCATTTGTCTTTAGTAAATCTTAGAACTCTGTGCCATGCATGACATTCCATAACTTACTGATTGGGCCGTTTTAGAATGACATAAATCATCCTTGACAGAGTTTCAGGAAACAGCTCCCTTACTAAGTAATTGGATTTTTTTCTCAGACAAAAACTCTATTGTTGAAAATTGTAAAGATAGAAATAATCATTTTTAATTTGATTAAAAGTATCTTTATTTTAGTTATCTAACAAATTGGAAACAATAGTAGTAAAGGTTCTATTTCCCATACAAAGCACCTCCATGTTAGTCAAATATAAAGGCATGATGTAAATTGTCTACATAGAGTAGAAAATAAAGAATGGGATGAGAAATGATATTAATTTTATTGATTTCAAATTTTTTAGTTGACAATCACTGAAACTGACAAATTAACCTTTTCCTAGTAATATCAGTTTAGATTATTTAAGAGCTAATTCAGCACAATACCACAGAATTTCATTTTAAAGTTGATAAGGCACTTATTCTGAAAGCTGTGATTTCAGGGGTATTATCATGAGTGTAGTTCAGAATGGACTAGCTTGTGCATTTCTTTCTTTCTTTTTTTTTTTGCCAATTTTAAATACAGTTTTCTTTAATACATTGCATTTTCCACTTACAATATAGTGCTTGTAAAATGCAATGCTATTTTCTTCCCCTGTGCACACATTCCATGCTCAAGTATCAAGAATGCCCAGTTTACTATAACAGCTCAACTTTAAAACAGCCGTGGAATTTGCTACAAATTTGGGTCCTTCAATGTTTTATGGAACAATGTGCATATATTTCTTAAACCTCCAGTGCCTCTTGTAGTACTCATTTTGTCAACTTGTTTCTCCAGGATTCTATAACCTTTTCTATGTTTACATGAACTTCCATGGCTATTTATTTTCATGATCCTTTTTATTTTGTAAGGTATGATCACACTCGACATGTTTTAAAGGCATCACTAGAATACATTTTTATTCAAAGGACAGTAAATAATACTTTGCTGTTGACAGCATCACCAACTTATTTATTTTAAACCTCTGCTCTTTTTGGTCCTCAGGTATTTCACATGTTAATTACAGATTTAAAATTCAACAAACCCATGAGAGTGTAATTGTAAGCTCATAAGGACGCTGCGACAGGCGTGGAGTAAATCGTTCCTGTCTTTAGTCGTCACTTTTAATCGGTGACAACTAAATCATGTAAACAGCATGTTACTATCTTCCACTGTGAGTTTACATGTCAGGTGCTCTTTTTAATTCTGTTTTTCTTTTAACCTTGGATATTTTGAGGCTATTTTATTAGGCGCAAACATATTTAGACTTTTTATATATTCCCAATGTATTGATTTTTTCATATTATGAAATGTTTCTATCTCAGTAATCTTTTCTTAAAGAACACTGAGTCTGGTGGGGTTTTTTGTATATTGTTCCCAGCTTTCTTTTGTTTCATACTTGCAACATATATCTTTTGCAATATTTTTATTTTCACCCTCTATCTGTAGCTTTATATTTAAAGGATATGTCTTATAAGAAGCTTATAGTAGATTTATTGTAAAATCTAATTTGATGAGGTTAGAGTTTTAATTGGATAATTTTACTCATTTATCTAATGTCGTTGCAGGTATATGTGCATAAATCTACCATCTTCTTTGCACTTTTTTGTCCCAACTCTTTATACTCCTTTATTTCTTTTCTCCTATTTCTCAAATAACCAAATTTTATTGTATTTCATTTTCTTCCTCTATTATATATTATTTTACTAATTTTTAGGGTTTGATATGGAAATTATAAAATCCATCATTAACATTAAAATCCAAATAGTAGACTTTTAACACTTAGTCATTGCAAGGACCTTAAAACAATTTAACTCTTGGTTTATTCTCTAACCAACTCCTATTTTTTCATGCAATTGTTGTCAATTATTTTACTGTTCTATACATTCGTATACCCAAGACTTTATCATTAATGTTTTATTCAATCAATAGCCATTTAGAGGTATCCACATATTTACTTGCAGTGGGCTCTGTATTCCTTGTGGCATATCCATGTCTCCATCTGGGATCATTTTCCTTCTGTCTGAAGAATCCTCTAATTATTTCCTTTCATGCAGACCTGCTGTTCACTAATCTAATAAATTTTCATTTATCTGAAAATGTACTCATTTGCCTTTCTTTTTTGAGGACATTTTTGCTATGTATAGAATTCTGGATCAGTATTATATTTGTTTTTTTACTTTGAAGGTAATTATTCATTTTCTTAAACCTTCTATCTTTACTTGTTGAGAAGTCCATATTTCTCTGGATGCTTTTAAGATTCTTTATCTTAAATTTTAAGTCTTGCTCTGATATGCTTGTGTGGCGTTCTTTATATTTACCCTGTTTGGGGTTATAGAGCACTGCAAATATTTTTGTTTTTTGTTTTTCATATTTGGGGGTGAGAGGGACTTCATCCAACGCATCTTCAAATATGCTTTTATCCCATTTTTTCCCTCCCTCCTCTTTCCTCAGATTCCAATCACAGTTGTTTCAAGACCTTTTCTTTATATTCTGTTTGTATCTTCCATGTGTGTCTGTATATTTCGTGTTTTTATCTCCGTGCCTTTATGTGTATATTTTCTTCTAGCCTATTTCTAGCTTACCATTCCTCTACCCATGTGTGTATAAACTAGTGTTAAAACCACTTATTGTCTTGTTTCAGTTTTTATATTTTTTCACAATTTCTCTTGATTACTTCTTGTAGTGTTTTATTTTCCCTTAATATTCTATATTACTCATGGTTATTTTAAAGTTCTTATTGGTGAATTGCAATACTGTCATGTCCCACGTGTCTATTTCTACACTTATTTTTCTCTCTTGATTTTCATCATTTCTTTTCTTTCTTATGCATTATTATTTCTGATTGAATAATGAGCCGTGTCTGAAAAATTATAAAGATAATTTAAGAATCTAGATGACTTTATTTTCCCCAAGAGAGGAATTATACTTCCAGCAATGAAGTTAAGATGAGGTCAGATAATTTTGAACCAAGTAAGGACTGAGGTACTGGAACCCGGCTTTGAGGGTTTTTTTTATAACTGGCTTACCAGGTTTGCTTTTATTCCTACATTGTGGGCATTATTGGGTCCAATATAAAATCCTGGTGTGCTTACCTAGGTACATGCTCCTTGGAGAATCCTGAATTCAATCATTTTTCACTCCCACTACAGCTCCTTGAAACCACTGAAAGCTCTACTCAGTGTCAGCTGCTCCTTAAAATGGGCAAATGCATCAATGGCAAAAGTATTGCCAAAGACCAAAGACAGGACTCCCGTCCCTGGGCCTCCCTTTCCTCTAAAACAATGGGCCTTAATGTCAGTGCTGCTTTGGTTGCTCTGATGCATTTCAACAGATTATTAAAATCACTTTTACAGCTCTTCTAGTTGTTATTGGTGTGAAGGCTGGTCTTCCAGAGCCAGATGTAAACTTTTTAAATATTTATTTTATAAAGCAATCTAAAATGGGTCAATTAGCCACTATTCTCAGTCTTTTCTAGTTTACTTTGTATAATAATCTGACTTTTGCATTAGAATGTATAAGCAAGTAATAATATAGAAACAAATCCAGTGTTGTATTAAGTCCCCATATGACTAGCAAATTTTAGAAGCCTTGAGTAGGATTTTGATCAGTATTCCCAGGGAAATCATTGGCTCTCAACTGCTGAATACTGATTAACGCAGAAGGATGCCAAAGACTTTAAATATTGTATCCAATTAGTGTTAGGAAAACAGAAATTTATAATCATTTCCAGAACAATTTATCCCGAATCATATAATGTATGTTAGTCTGGCAATCTTTTATAGACCATTATACAATGTAAATTAGATGTTATGTAAAGAAATATGAGGAAATAAAAATAACTTGTTTTCATGAAATCAAATAAATGAGAATGATTATATTCTTTATTGAAATTGTAGGCACATAAGGACAAGTTAAGAATTTAGAAAACCTGAGTTTACTAAGCATATTTCTTTTGGGTGATGGCTTTAATTATAAATTATTTTCCTTATTAAAAGAAAAGTCATTTATATATGTAAGATTGCTTGGTACATGTAAGTGATTACTTAAGTATTACTAATTACTTGAAGTGAATATGAAGAAGAGGATACTTAAATTATTGTCTTTTTTACAATAAATGGCTAATATTTATTCAGTGTTTCCAATGTGTTACACAATGTGTTATTTACAGGAAAGCACTTCATGGAACAATGAGGTCAAGTCCCTAATTTTACAAGTATGTAGACAGATGCTCACAAATACTATCTGATTTTATTTTATTTTATTTTATTTATTTTTTTATTTTTTGGTACGCGGGCCTCTCACTGCTGTGGCCTCTCCCGTTGCGGAGCACAGGCTCCGGACGCACAGGCTCAGCGGCCATGGCTCATGGGCCCAGGCACTCCGTGGCACGTGGGATCCTCCCAGACCCGGGGCACGAACCCACGTCCCCTGCACCAGCAGGTGGACTCTCAACCACTGCGCCACCAGGGAAGCCCACTATCTGATTTTAAAGGGTGTTGATATTTCTTTTTGATAGAAGCAAGATTTAATTCCAGTTCTTGGGAATAGTAAACATTTTTTCTCTCCCTTTGACTAGGCTCTACCGAATTTAAGCGTGTTGATAATCATTACTAATAAATTATTAATCAAAAGTGAAGATAGTACAATATTCATTTCACTAAATGAAGAAATTCTACTTGGTAATTTTATTCTTAATGGATAGGATGTGTTATTATGTGGTAATAATTGCTTTCTAAATTTATGGAAAAATAAGAATTGTTCATAAAAATTTCAGGATAAATAGGTAAACATATAGTTTTTACTTTGAAAGAAAAATTGTGTATTTTGAGGCTTTGTGAGATGGGCCAAGATAGGAAAAAAGAAAAGAATATGATACAACATTACATTTTCAGAAATACGATACTTCTTAGAAAATGTGTGGGGACATCATATCCAAAGAGCATACGTAACATTTTCTTCCACAAACTGATATTCGTGAATGTCATTCATTCACATATGTCATTTACACAAGTATTGGTTACTGTTTGTATTTGTTGAAACACAATTGCTAAGCAAACATTTTATTATTCACTTCCGTTTTCTGACAACAGATTTTTAAAAATAATTTGTACGAAATTACCTGAAATTTATGGGTTTAGGTAAAATAAAAATTTTACACAGTAGGAAATCAAATATAATATCAACAGATATATTCATCTTTAACTCTATACTTGTTCCTCCGACAGAATATATTTCTCTGAACTCTGAAGTAGCTAAAATTTCTTTCTCGGACTAAATGCTCTCACTGCTACAAGCATTCAGCATCGCACTGAAGTTCTATGAAATTTACCACACTGTATCAAGACAGATAAATAATATTACTCTTTCTAATCTCATGAGAACTAAATCTCACATAATGAACAAAGCACGAAAATAGTCACTTTAATACTTCAGGTTTTTATGTCTCTGGAAGATCAGAAAAGTAGTCTAGGATTTTGGTGTTTTCGGCTTTAAGTCTCACATAATGATTACACTTCAAGCGACACTGTCAGGATCACTGTTAACATGCAGTGGTTATGAGACACTTGAATAACAGTAACAGCTTCCACTCACTAGCCAACAGCACGCGGATGTTCTGTGTTAGGAGGTATTTAGCAGGCGTATCTCTGTTGTTGTTCACAAAACACCTAAAATCACCATTTGTAGAAAGAAATAATGAAATTTAGAGAAGCTAAAGCACTTGCTTAAAATCACACAGCTCTGCGACAGTCTCAGAACACCAACTCAAGAGGTCTGAACCCGAAGGCTGAGTTACAATATTATGATGCATCCACACTCATTCCTAAATGGCTTTCAGTTTAATTACTGATCATTTTACATGATAATATTCACCCTTATTGATGTCTTTTAATTCTCACAAAAACCTGAGGAAGGGGTGGTATTACTCTTACTTTACGGGTAGACGTGAGAGCTAGAGGTCCAAGTGTCTCCTATGCAGTGAAGCCAAATTCAGATCTACCGTCCCCACGTCTGCCCCCATGCCTGTACCCCTCACTCCTGCACAGATAATTCATTTCCCAGTCCCTGTCATTTCCTGTCCAAGCACTTTACCATGCACACAATTTTGGAACAATTCACAGAGGAATCTGATAAAGCAAGGTTTGTGATCACCCTTTTTAATCAATGCTCCTCAGGCTCGGCTATATGTCTCCAGAACCTGGAGAAATTTTATAGATGCTTATACCTAGGCCTCAGAATTCCATCAGAATTCTGAATCAGCCTGGCAGTGGAGGTGAGCAGCAGTATTAACTAATATTTCAAGGGCATCTACTGCTCAGAACTCCTGGTCTACCAGCTTCAGCCCCTAAGGCTGGCTGAGGTGTGGGTAAGTCCTGAGAAACCAAACTGCACCCAGTCTGGGGTCTCAGTGAGATTCCCAAAGTCCTAGAGCTGAACCCAGAACCTTTGTTCTGCTTGGGTGAGGGCTGTACCAAGATAAGAGTAGAACAGTCCTTGCTAAATTCAAGAAACAGCCCAGAGTTGCTGATTTGATTGAACACTAATAAGTCAACCTGGAAATGCAGAAAGCAAGGTACCTGAGAAACAAATTGAGGATACAAGAAATTTGCAGGGAGACTTGCCTGGTGGTGCAGTGGTTAAGAATCCACCTGCCAATGAAAGGGACACAGATTCGATCCCTGGTCTGGGAAGATCCCACATGCCACGGAGCAACTAAGCCCATGTGCCACAACTACTGAGCCTGCGCTCTAGAGCTCGTGAGCCACAACTACTAAGCCCGCGTGCCACAACTACTGAAACCCACGTGACTAGAGCCCGTGCTCCGCAACAAGAGAAGCCACCGCAATGAGAAGCCCACGCACTGCATGGAAAAGTAGCCCCCGCTCGCCGCAACTAGAGAAAACCTGCACGCAGCAACGAAGACCCAACGCAGTCATAAATAAATAAGAGAAAAGAAGTTTGCAGTGGTCTTGAAGATTGAGGCTAATAACTAAAACTATAAAGTTTCCTTCTACCAACCATTCCTTGTCCATCTACGTTACTCTTATGAGAGACTGTTGGACTCTGCAAGGCTGGGCTCCTGTTCTCAAAATGGGCTGCTCTACATGAGTGCCCTTCTATCTAATTTGTTACAGTCAACAGGTCTTATGGAACATGTGATAAGAAAAGCTACTGCTAGAATAATGATCTAAAATATTGAGTATTATTAATTTAATTCTGGATGATAAAAAATGAATATATCAAAGTTCTTCATTTAAGGAACTTGCCAGCTGAAATGCAAATACACAGTAGATAACATACGATTAGTAACAACTAAACATGTATAAAGACATTATAATGTGGAGTAGGTTCGGAGCAATCATATTAGGACTTGGTAGCTTTATCCTGAAAATGTGGTTATAGAGACAATTATAAGTAACGCCTTTTTTGTTAATTATTTTACCATGTGATGTTTCCTCTCTCAATCATCCAATAGTCAAAGTTCAGATTCGTAGGTTATAGCTAAATAAGGCCTAAAAATGTGGCATAGCACTTGTCAAAGTAGTAGTTCTTTTGATTTAAAGGAGTTTTTAGTACAGGTAATAAGTTGATCGTGGAACATGTAATATAAGAGGTGGAATGGGCAAACTAAAAGCCTAGAAATTGCATGCACACTTGAGGATACTTTGAAAGTGAATCATAAATCAGCCCATGGGCCTATGTTATTTAGAAAAATATTTTTTCAGTAGAGCAACTGCTTGTAGAATTATAAAACAACAAACTGATATATGAAATAAGACATTTATGCTTATTTTAGAAACAGATTCTAAGCTGGGCCCCGACCATGATTTTTATTCATTGTTTTGTACACATCCTATTTTGTGAGAAATCAAATTAATTATGTTTCATTTTTCTGTAGAAATTTGATTTTCTGTTCACAGAGTTTTCATCTGTTTCCAGCTAAGCAAGTGTATAAGAACTTGCCTGAATGTGCTACATGTGAAAACAGGCTCACACAGAAAAGTATCTGCAGACAAATGCATAATTTTAGTAATTTTTGTTACTGTGTCAGGGGTCTCCCAGACCACCTCCACCTTTGATGATTCCTTGGACTCAGCATATAGTCATACTCACAGTTATGATTTACTACAGTGAAAGGACACAACGTAAAATCAGCCAAGGAGAAAAGGGCACATCGGCAAAATCAGGGGCATCCAGGTGCAAGGCAGCAAGAGTTTTCGCCTGGTGGAGAGACTACACGGGATGCCTTCAATCCCTCAGCAACAAGATGGGATGACACATGTAGAAGTCTACAAGGAAACTCATTAGAGACTCAGCACCCACTGTTTTTATTGGGGGCTGGTCGCATAAGCACCCTCTGTCTAGCATGTACCAAACTCCCAGACTCTCAGAAGGAAAGCAGCTTCAGCCTAAACTATATTATTTGCACAAAAAGTTTAGGCACAGTGAGTTCTTCTTATCAAGGAATGGTGGGAACTGTCCTGCAATCCAAGTTCCCAGACATCACCCAAGGGCCAACCTTACAAGCAGGACTTTCTCAGGATCCCGTCTCAGGCCGGCTGTGTGAACATGTTCTGCACAGTCCCTTCGATTTTGTAGGCTTGTTTTACTTGTGATTTAAGGTCAATTCACATGGGATACTCATATTTAGCAATTATAGATACATCAATGAACATAATGGTGAAGAAACAATAGTAATTTCCTTATAGCATTTTAAAGATTTTCTTAATATACCTCAGAGAACAGGTTTTGGATTTTTTTGGTGATTAGCAAAATGACATTAAAACTTGCCTTCACACAGCACTAATCACTGAGTTTTTCTCAAAAGCAAGTCTTTTACACAAAAGTAATTCAGCTGCATTAGTAATATTCTTCAGTTTTAAGAAATAATTCCTTCTCTGTATATATTTGCAAGAACTATTTAAAGGGTCCAAGTCAAATGTGATAGTTCTTCTATTCAAGGACTTTGGGGAAAAAAAAGTAGTGACAGATAGTATAGATAATGGCTAAATTTATATCAATAAAATATTTTGAACACTCTTCGACCAAATCAACCACAATTTCTGCATAGAGGAATTTTTGAAGTACTGATTTATTTGTTATTTATTTATGTGACATATCACTCTGGAGTATTAGAAGTTCAAACTCTCAAATTATCCGTATGATATCGGCTGCGTGATCTTCCTATAAATGTCTCCTCAGATGAGGTGTTTTTTTCTTACCTTGACCTTTAAATTCAGAATAACTTTGATTATAACTATTCTCTTCATGCAGTTGAAGTTGAGATGGGACTTAAAAACTCAATATTAATTTCTCCAGCAATCTTAAATTTTAGCAAACCATTCTTTTGACCCTAAATAGGGCTAAATGTTCTTAAGGAAGCATGAGCGACAAGCCTTAAGCTAGGTAGGAACATGTGTATTTCTTTCAGAATCATTTACGCCAGCTGCTGTAACACTTAAATCACAAAATCTCATCAGTTAAACACAACAGTGCTCATTTCTCACCCTCACAACACCCCCATGTGAGTCCAGCAATTTTCACAGATATTTGGGTTATTTTCATCTTAAGTTTCATCATCACCTCGCCCTGAGACCTCTTACAAGCACTGCCTAGCGAGAAAAGAGAAACGGTGCACGCACACTGGATTTTTAATCTCTCAGCTCCAAAATGACAGCATCACCGAGCACAGTCCATTCCTCAGATTGGTCCCGTGGCTGAAGCTCACCTTCAAGGAAGGATGGGGAAATGTATGGGAGCAAATGAAATATTTGGTCAGCATGGTCTTTCCTACACCTGCTCTTCATGTCCCTTTTCTTCTTTCCAAATGTTGAGCAAAAATTCCCCTTTCTTCTTTTTCAGATCACTTACACTTTGTGATTTCGTATTCAGTAGACATCCAGGAAGAGACACAGACAAGGAAAAGGACAATTACCCAGTCTACTGGGGTGACTGTCACAATACCAGTTCCAACAGTGAGCACAGAAATAGAGGCAATGATGCGGCTGACAAATAGAGAAGTTAGCCCAGGAAAAAATGTCATTTAGACGAAAGTCCCATAAAAATATCTCTTCTTCTGACATTGATACTCTGACATGAGAGATAGCTTGCCCACAGCTCAGCCCAGCCATGCTTCTGTTGCTGTTCTTTGCACCAACCCTACTGTTACTTATGAAGAAATACAGGAACAGTAAAGGCTGAGGGGTTGAGAGACAAAGTGCTTTCATTTTAGCCTCCAGAATGACCTTAAAACTCTTCAGAGAATAAGCTGTTTGGTACGTTCCAGAACCCCCTATAATTAAATGTAACAGTATATGACATAACTTTCCAGGTTCCTTCCTTTCTACTCTCCTAAGTGAAATCTATTTTCTAGCCAAACAGGTCTTCCAGATGTACCAGACAGCTATGCTCTCTTTCACATCCATATGTTTCTCAAACTACTGCACTGTCCTGGAGTTTGCTTTCTCCTCCTCTTCTAACCAAATTTTAGTTTTCTTTAAGATGCAATTCAAGTCCTACATTGTCACATATGGTTTCCTTGCTGCGAAATTTTTCCCAGCTCTCATGACTTCTAAATATCACCTTTTGAATTTTCTTTCCAGCCTAAACTCTGTTTTCTCTGTATTAGATTAAGACAGAGTATGAGAACATTATACATAACAGCTCCTCAATAGGTATTGAATAAATAGTTGTTTTAAAAATTCAGCTATATGTTTCTAACAGTGTCTAATTTAGATCCAAAGTTAGATTTTGGCTCGGTAACTGTATTATACCTTTGTCTCTCTCTGTATAGAAAACCTTAAAATGAATAACCAGTTTTATAATTTAGTATTTTAGTATAAATATTTTGATACAATGCTATACGTGCTATTTTACTGACATATTAATTATTCTTTGAAGAGTTCTATGTATTTATTAATAGAGAAAAAACGATTATGAAGTCATACAAGAAATTATAATTTGCAAAATTGAGGAACAATGTAATTGAAATGTAAAGAAAGCTGACATTTCAGTTTATAGGTGGAGTTTCAGCACTGGTGAATTATTAACTCAAGAACAAATAACGCCTCAATCGCTATATTTTGAAATGATTTTAAACTCCCTTTTATTCACACTTTTTAAGATCAAGCCTGATGTTTAACTTGTATAATTCAGAATGGTAATGAGGACAGGAAATAGGGAAGAAAACTTCATGTTTTTATTCTTACTTGATTCTGCACAACATTTGCAATCTATGATGCATTTATAATAAATTTCTTACGTTTACAGCACTATTTTGTTGGGGCTCAGGAAGGGCCCCCGAAAATGTGCCACAATGACCTATTTTTTTTTTTTTTTTTTTGCGGTACGCGGGCCTCTCACTGTTGTGGCCTCTCCCGTTGCGGAGCACAGGCTCCGGATGCGCAGGCTCAGCGGCCATGGCTCACGGGCCCAGCTGCTTCACGGCATGTGGGATCCTCCCGGACCGGGGCACGAACCCACGTCCCCTGCATCGGCAGGCGGACTCTCAACCACTGCGCCACCAGGGAAGCCCGCATATTGGCCATCAAGAAATGGCCAATGCAAGAGGGACACTCTGACCCTCCATACTGTCTCCCTGAAAGCAAGAAATAAATCTCTCATGTGAAAGGTGCCCTCCATGCATCTGGGAGTAGAAGGATACCCAGATCACCAGAAATAAGGAATTCAGGCGAAGAAGCCTGTAGTATAAGCAAACCTTGTTACTTCTTTTACTACCTCAAGCCCAAACTCTGTTTAGATTCTTCACAAACTGAGCACCCCAAACCTAAGTTTCTTTGTCTTGTCACATCCTCACAAATGCATTGTTTCTTTATCTAAATTATAAAAGCTGCCTGCTTTGACCACTTCTTAGGTCCCATTTCTATGAGACTCCTGTGCGCACAAATTAAAATGTGCTCTTTCTTCTCCCCTTCATCTCTCATGTGTCAATTTCATCATGAGTCCAGCCGCAAAAACTCAAGAGGTGTAGAGGGGGAAATTCCCCTCTCCTCAACAGTATTATCCTTAGAAAGTTTTCATCTTTATTATTTTAGTTAAACTGATTGTATAAAAATAGCTTCTCCATCTCTATGTTAGAGAAGAATGTATTTAGATCTGTTCTTCTCATAACCTATTTCAGGAGCACACACCAGGGCATATCCACAGTCAGTGAGTGGAGACTTTTAGGTTTCCATTCAGTTTATGTGGGGCTGAGACATGATGAGTGGCCTTGGTATCTTCTCAAGTATAGGTAGGTCTCTTCCCTGCTTCCTACTCCCTTTCCCATTCCGAGTTATAACACAAGTTAAATATCTTGCTTGGGCTTGAAAAATGTGAATAAAAGGGAGTTAAAGTGACTATCAAATCATTTAACTGTATGAAGATTGATGGGTTATTTGTCCTTACTAATTCACCATTGCCTAAATCCCATCTATAGACAAAAGTGTCAGCTCTCTGCATTTCATCTAATTCAGATGGACAGATGCATATGAAAATGTCTCTGAGGCTTCCTCTTTTTCTTTTGTAGCAGCGAAGAACAGAATGAATGGGTGAAAGTTTATGTGGAACTTGACATGTGGGTATGAATTATGCAGAGATTTAATCTATTGGAAATCTCAGTCAAGACCAGATAACATCAGCTCCAGATGCATGAAGACACTTATGTGAGCTGAGGAGATGGGTCACTTGATCCATATGTCAATTATGCCTATTGAGCAATTTCCAGTGAGTTGTGGTCATTTTGGCCTGTTCTGCTATTGCATATTTTGTACTTGGCCAGAGCCGACTTTGGTCCCCAAATAGAAGCTTCTTGGAACAGTGATTCCTCCACGTAAGGTGCCTTCTATGCTAAATTTTGATTTCTCCTCTTTCTTAACTTTTTTTAAAAGCAAAAGTAAAGACAAAAGGCTAAGGATAAAGGATTCCAATCGTGCTAGTTGAATTCGACTGTCAGGACTAAGGCTGTCCTGTACCACTAACTGGTGTTGGTGTTGACTAAACAAGCTGATGGGGCTGTTTTCTAGGAGGTAAGTCTTCAAGGATGGAGAGATTCCACCCAACAGGAAGTCCACTTGCTTCCAGTAGAGATCGGTCAACTCATGAGTCTACCATAACAGGAAAATATGATGGGCAGTGTATT
Source organism: Stenella coeruleoalba (assembly GCF_951394435.1). Classification (NCBI taxonomy): domain Eukaryota; kingdom Metazoa; phylum Chordata; class Mammalia; order Artiodactyla; family Delphinidae; genus Stenella; species Stenella coeruleoalba. The sequence continues at coordinate 5,725,478 of NC_137160.1, read as the reverse complement.
TTGAAAAATTAAATGCAATGAAAAGAACCTTCAAATACTTGATGTCAATGAAATGTCCTTATTTTAGAAAACTTTTCAGTTAAAGTATAAAATGTTATATTTATTGAATCTCTCGTCAACCTGTCAGGCACCGGGCATGGCTCCCTCCTTCAATCAGCAAAGTTTGGTAAAGTCTCTGAAGGTTTGTGCGTGGCCTCTGGGGAAGGTGACCTCAGCTGAGTCCCCTTTTGTGTCTCCCAGGGTCTGCTTTGTGATCTCGGGCAAAAGTTACTTAAAATTTTAATACCTCATAATCCTCACCTGTAATAAAAACACCTGCCTCTGGAGTTGTCTGGAGTAGATTGTTATGGTTGTACTATGCCCTGAGCAGTGCCTGTCTGGAGACAGAACACTTTTGCTTATGGAATTGTTTCAGATGAGGTCTGAAATTACTCACAACATGGGCGACTGTGCGATTCCACTACCGTTGCCCTAGCTGCCCACTCAGATGTTCTTTATTCAAAACTGCATTTAAAATAAGTTGTCAATTTATAAGACATTCTGATTTTACAGACTAGTTGCTTTTGTAATTAGTTTCTGTGGTCATCTGAAAATGATATTAAATACTTAAAAATAAACATGGATGACAGAATTATTTAAATAACAGAAGGGGAAAAATCTAATTCTAATATATTCATACAATGCTGATCAGATTTAGCTTTTATGATACATAGCTGAATTGTATATCGATTCAGCTGCTATAACCAAGCGGCCCAAATAATAGTGCCATAAAAAAGAGGAGTTGTATCTACTCAGAAGAAATGAGAAACATATGTCCACACAAAGACTTGCAGTAAAAAGATGAGAGCAGTTTTGTTCATAATAGCCCCAAACTGGAAACAACACAGACGTCCATCAACACTTGAACAAACAATCCCTATAATTGAGTAATACTCAGCCATAAAGAGGAACCAACTAATGATATGTGAAGCAAGATGGATGAAACTCAAAATCATTATGCTGCGTGAAAGAAACCAGTCACCAGCTGGTGTACCTATAATGTATATATGTACGTGCACCATGCATTCCAGATGACTCTAGTTATATGAAACACAAACTAATCTGTAATAAAAATGAAGCAGCAGTCGCCTGTGTCTGGAGGGTAGACTACAAAGGAGCGTGAGGAATCTTTTGGGGCTGATGAAACTATTCAGCATGTTGCTCACAGAGGTGGTCTGCTGGGTAAAACAACGGTCAGAACTCATTGAATTGAATCCTATAAATGGCTGTTCTCTTTGCCTGGTGCACATTCCTTCTGTCTTGGGTGCAGGTGGATGGTTTGGCCATTGCAGGTAGTATTTAGTACAGGGTCCTCTGCATTCCCACGCCTCTCTTCCTGGTGAGACTCTGAGGAAGAATGGGCGCTGCTGTCCTTCGAACACTAATGTTTAATCCAGATCCTTATAACACACTGTTTGGATAATGCTTATCAAAGCAAACTAGATATTCACGGATAAACAAGGCAAAGCTCCTGACCTGGAGGAACTCAGAGACTGATGGAGAGACAGCTAACATGGCAAGGAGTGGGGAGGCTATTAGGTGCTGATAAAGTGTTTGGCACGGGTGGTAAATGAGAGCAGAAAGCAATGATTCTTCAAGGTCGAGCTCAACTTCCACTTCATTCTCGAAAGCTTCCCTGATTCTCACAGGGAATTTCTTTCTCTCTTTCAATTTTTATTGTACTTATAGATTGTAGCATGTATTTGGTTCTGATGAGACGTTGTGAGTAATGTAGTTTTCCTGTGTGGTTGGCTTATCTTCTACAGAAATTCCAGTTCAGCATGAGCTGAGAGCTTCTTTGTAGTTCCTTGTATCTCCAGAAGCTCATTATGCAGGTAGGTGGAGTCCAGTAGCCATTTCTTACTGATCTCTATGTGTTCTTGATGACAGTTATAATCACTCCTTTCACTGAATAGGTTCCTATACATTTGAAAGGCTAGTCTGCCAAAACCCATCATAAATAGCATGATATATAAAAAGACAATATATGTATAACTGAATCACTTTGCTGTACACCTGAAACTAACACAACGTTGTAAACCAACTATACTTCAATAAAAATCTTAAAACAAAAACAAAAACAAAAAAGATATATATATATATGGCTTAAGGTCAGAGTAATTACACTGTGATTAACACTCCTGTCTAGATTCAAGACAACTGTGAAAATCTCTGAACGGAGCCTGGCATTTGAATAAGCTTTTGTGGTATAATTATGCTTAAGTAAATATTTTATGTAAGTTTGCAGCAGAGGAACTATATTTATTCATGGGTCTATGATAAAAATACCAACACTCCTGCACTAATTTCAAAATGTAAATTAAAATTAACTATTATTTTATAAATAAAAATTTAACATAAATCGTATATCAACTACATTCTGAATTCTTTTTGGTAAATTATGACATTTGGGGAACAAAATACTTAATAGCAGCTCCTGATGCTAGTTATTTCAGTAATGGTGGTAACTTACAACTAGTTGTACCTATGGGAAGAATTTCTAAAAGAATCAAAAAGGGCATCTGGGTTTCTGGAAATGCAGCCTCAATGAGCATGATGGTTCTTAAACTACTGTCTCCCAGCTGCAAATTCACCCTGGCATATTTCGCTTTGGTAGGCAAGAGCTCGCTTCTGCAAACCACATTACTCCTTTGACAGATTACACGGACCCCTTCTCTGAGCTCCTGAGTGAGGGTCCTGATGAGATGGGGCTCTCCTCAGACATCTGCATCCCAACTCAAAGGCCCACATTTCAAACGTCTAAATTCTAATACTCTCACTTCCTGCCCTTTATTCGTTCAACCTTTTAAGAAGTAGCTGCTTCTGACACTGCCCCGTGGTATCTGAGTTGCTTTTTTGCCTTCTCAGATTTCAAAAACTAGCTAATGATTATATGTATGTTAAATTCTTCCCAAATTCTGTTAAAACAACTGGTGTGGCTTCAGTGTCCTCATTGGACCCTAACTGATACATCTAAACAAACATCTTATAGATGGACTTAGTAGTGTATGGTACCTGGGCTATACTGAATAGCTTTGGCGGTTGCCAAGAATGTGGTTCGACGACAAGGAAATCAACACTCGGGTCACTCAGACGCGGGTTCAAATCCTTTTACTTCCTGCCAACTGACCTTGGGAAAATTATCTGACTTCTTGTTCCTTTCATGTGTGACTATAACAAGTGTGTTTAATGATAACCAGATAGCAGATTAGTGCAGTAAGGACTGTACCTGAAAGCTCTGTGCACACAATACCTGGCAAACAGTAGGCTGTCCAGTCATCCCTTCTGCAACTGGAAATGACTACTTCCTGGAGCAGTAATCTATGTATGGTCCATGTGTAACACATACTGTGTTACTTCTACAAGCAGTTCTAATCCCTCCGTGCTAATAAGTTACAGACGTATGCTTGAACCCAAGTAGAAGCCCAAGCACATCTCACGAGACCGTTCACTTCTGCGTTGCGTAGCCTTTTAGGAATGTTGCCATAATCTTATTGTATTGTGAACATTGAATGTATTTCTTTTACCCACTGTGAGGTCCTTGCGGGCAGAGCCATGTGTCATTGGTGTAGATGCCATTTGTAATCAGACTTTATCACATTGGTTAACACCCACCCTAAATTAGCTGATGCCTCCAGGCCTTAAATTAAAAGCAGACACTTGACTGTGATGTGCCAGTTTAATTTGATGCCACACTTTCTGTTTGAAATGATAGTTTGGTTAATTTGAGCTCCTGGCTTTTTGTTCAGACTCTTTTGTGCCTTGGGCCTCTGCCCTGTCTTTACCAGGTTGGTACAAGCCCTTTATAGTCTCTTGGGCCAAGGACGTTCCTTCAACTTGTCCAGCAAGTTTCAGGGAATCAAAGGTAACATTAAATGTGGATTTCATGGTGTTCATCCTTTAACAGTCACTATATGCACTCAACACTTGAGGAGTGACACGTTATGCTCTACCTCCAGCTGTGGAGTGTCTACAGACATAATTTGGAATTCTCCTTAAATTCAGAGGTTTTTCAAGCATGAGAGATTCTCAGACTGTTTTTCACCTTTAGTCAATTTCCAGAACGTTAAGTTGTTGCTATCAATTAGCAAAGAAGTAGGCAAAACTGTGTGGAATTTTTTTTTTTCATATCAATGCCCAGGAGAGTAGCCACTGCAGAGGACACACTGAGCGACTGTGTAGATTGGATAACTCGCTGAGTGGAAGTCAGCCAACTTCCAAACTCACCCACCTCTGTACTTCCACAAATGTTCATCCTCAGAGCACCATGGCGTCAGGGATGGAGCCCGGGTACGAGCCCAGCAACACGGTCCCCTCAGCCACTACACAGAAGTTTCAGTTGACATTGAACCACGCACAGTGAGGTCTCCCTGTATGGGCTAAATAGTTTTAAAATATCGTATCTATTTAAGGTACACCTTTGATAAATTTCCATGGGAGTTTATAATTAAATGATTTTTTTAATGAGCCGAAAAGTTAAAACCGGCAAATATCATGCCTTTTATGTATTTGTCTGACCTTGCATTGTCCACATACCCATGTTGCGTGCTTCCTCTTAGATTATAAGATTCTGGATAGCCTAGATTAATTTGGTTTTTAAAAGAAATAATCTTTAAATAAGCACTTGACAAATTATTTTCTATGGTGGCTTTTCTAAAATCAAAATACAGCCCCTTCTGGCATATGATTCATCATCTGCTTTGTAAGACTGAATCTTCATGCGAGCTCATCCTAGAGTAAGCATTAGAAAATCAAATACCTTTCTGTGTCTGTAAACATCAGTCAAACAACCAAAGCAATTTATGTATCATCAAATATGTCTGGCTAACAGTGCCTGTGTATTACTGGAGAGATAAGATAAAGTTGAACAACATAAAAGTGAAGAGCTGCAGAAAAATGAGTCCTGTGAGTGACCACGCAATACAGGGAAGGCATACAGTAGGCTGGGAAGTGAGTTAAACATTTCTGTTATTAAGGAGTGGGACCAGCCTAAAGGTAGGTAAGAGATAATAGCTGAGAAGATTGAAGGAAACGCTAGATGTGCAGAGGCAATATGAGGACCATTGGCAGGTCACAGTTCACTAATAAGATATCCATTCATTCAACTGATGTGCATTGAACATCTTCCGTGGAGGAAATAGTGCATGGATTGGGCAAATTATTACAGGTGAGTTCAGCCTGTTTGGTGCCTGTCTGCAGAGGTCCTAAGAGTGTGAATTTCCTCTTGTATATCTTAAAATGTAGTTACAAGTAGCAGTTAATTGTCAAAACAACCCCCATTGTTTACTGCTGCTATTATTTCCATTTCTAAAAAATTGCTTTGAGTTATGCTTTGAAGCCATGAAAGTTAAGCCTCATATTTGGTTCAACTCTCGTGATAAATTTGATAAGAAAATTCAGTTAATCATTATAGATTTCAAATGCTTATTTTCCACAGCTGTAAATGTATATTTTAGTAAAGAATGAGTTCATTCTAAATGACTATTTTACCATAAAATGTGTAATTAGTTATTTTATTGATACGACAAATTTCTATCATGTATCTAGTGCATACATCATAAATCATTGCTTTATCTAGACAGTCTCCAAAAAAAAACAACTTTAAAATATTATTTATTGGCACATAACTTTGAACACCTAAAGGTTTATCCTGGAAAATCTATAGACTTTTAAAATGGGGAAAAATAATCGCCTAGCTTAACATATATTTAATATATATACTTTTTCTACGTATTTATCTGGTTTAAAAGAGATTTAAATAAAATTTTGTGCTTATCCATTCAGAAAAAATTCCAACCATGAAAAAAACATGTGATCTTAATGAACTCTAATATCCTATTTAAAATATACTTGCTGGGCTTCCCTGGTGGCGCAGTGGTTGGGAGTCCGCCTGCCGATGCCGGGGACACGGGTTTGTGCGCTGGTCCGGGAAGATCCCACATGCCGCGGAGCGGCTGGGCCCGTGAGCCATGGCCGCTGAGCCTGCGCTTCCGGAGCCTGTGCTCCGCAACGGGAGAGGCCACAACAGTGGGAGGTCCGCGTACCGAAAAAAAAAAAAAAAAATATATATATATATATATATATATATATATATATATATATATACTTGCTAATCATTAATGTGAATATACATAGAATGATATGCTTTGTTAATAATAAATTATTTTGCAAATAATATCTTAGGCCCAAAAATAATTTATGGAATTATATGATTTTAGCATTGCAAGAGACCTTTGGGTTTGTCTTTTGTTTGTTTTGTTTTTGTTTTTATCCAGCTATATCTATGTTAAGTGTTTGGGCATTATTTGAAAGATTATAAAACTTTGGATTTTTTTAATGTTACCATTTCAGCAGTATTGTATTTTTCTGGAAACATACACTTCCCAATTTTGTTTAAAAAAATCGAGACATGAGTGCAGAGGCAACACATGCCGTATATGATGGGCTACTTGAACCCAGGCACAGAGTAACCCACAGGCTGCTCTCTCTGAGTGGGGCGCAGAGGAAGAGAAGGCTCTGCAGCAAGTTCAGCCTGCACTATGGGCTGCTCTGCCCTTCAGCAGTGCCAAGGTCACTCCAAGTGTCTTCGGCCAATTGGGCGGTTGTGCAGAGCCTCTGGTAATTGCCAGTACCAGAATCACGGCACACACACCCCTCAGATTCCGGAGTGTCTGTGCCCTCTTCTGCAGATAACTTTTCCTTTTTGAGAAACTGCTTTTGGCCTTGTAGAAACTGAATACTTAACCATGGGCTATCAGGTGACCACGTGAGCTGAGCACCCATAATAAACTAGCTGTTGTCTGACCCGCATCCTCATATGGTTGGGTGTGTACAGAAACACTCTACCATCAAACAGAAAAGTTTGTGAGACACTGAGCTCAGACAGGTTGGAAGGTACAAGTAAGTTGTAGGGACAGGTGACCCAGAGTCCTTCAACCAACCACTGTTGCATCACCTCCTGTCTCTCAATCCAAGCCTGCAGCCACCTGTGGTGTCTTTACCACCAACTTAATAAGAAACAAACTGGAGCCTGATTTACATACGAGCATCACTTGAACATAGAAGGTTACGACACTGCCGAGCCGTTCAGGGGACCCTGGAGGAGAGTGACGAGGGAAGATCTTCCCAGTGGGAAGAATCTGAGCAGTAGGCTTGATTGTCCACTACTACTGAAGTGGGAGGTGGACGGAAGCACTGATTTTATTAGTTCATAAGCCATTACTAATGATTTGATTTTCAAGGAATAAGATGAGACTATTGGTAACAGGGAAGTTGGGGGAAGAAATATGTGGCTGGAACTTTCAGGATGGGAACGGAGTGTGAGAATATTTCTGTCATCCGTGAGCTCTCACCAAAGAGGCATCACCTGGAGAAGAGACTCTTAAAAATCAGGAGGACAAAATAATGCCCTCTGGGGGTGTAAGTCAGCCTCTTTCCGCAGTCATCCAGTGCTGGCATGGACACTATGGCCACGGTGGCGCAGGTGGAGGCCATTCATGGACTTTCCCCCCACCAAGACTGATCTAGCAACTGCTGGGCGCCTTATCTGCCCCGTCTGTGAAACCATTCCCCAGGCAGACTAGCCTGACTCCTGGCGACGGGTAGAATACATTGGCCATCTTTCACCATGGAGAGGGCCACGCTTTTCATCACCGGAATAGACACATATTCCGGAGGTAGATTCCCCACCACACCGTGCCTGATGTTTCTGCTGACACCACGATCTGTGGACTCAGCAAAGCTGGATCCACCACCACGGCATTCCACACAACACTGCTGACTCACGTAACTTATTTCACACTGAAAGAAATGCATCTTTAGAGCTGTACTGTTTCAGTTTGAATCTCAGTGAAGACCTGAATAAAGTAAGTAAGATAATAAAAACCTGTGAAGGTCCAGGAGAAAACCTTTCCAGTCAGAGAGATGAGCAAGTTCAAAGAATGAGATTGACGTGTTCAAACACAAACTAAAATGGGAGCCAATGGGTCTGGAGTGGACTGAGTACAAGTGCTTTAGAAATGACTTTAGAATGGAAGAGCTAAATCATGGAGAGCTAAATCATGGAGAGATTTTTAGATCATCATAAGGTGTGTGGCTTTTATTATTCCAAGCACTTACATGTTTTTGTTTTGTTCTGTTTTGTTTAGGTTAACCCTACAGTTCTTTCTGTGCCTGCATCCTTTCATGGGATAAAAATGTCCAATTATTTCCCCCAAAAAACAATATAATGGCTGATTACCCTCCAGGGAGATCACATTCTAACTGTCAGCATGTAATTCTACACATACAGTTCTTCTCCTCTGTAGTTATGAGAAGATACTCTGCCCTTGCGTTCCCTAAAGAAAACAAAATTTAAAATAGCATAATGCTCACTAAGTTGGAGGCGTAAGCTCATAAGAGAAAAGAGAGTAAACATTTCTTAAATCTCTAGGCCTAAGCTTCCAGATAGAAGAGGTAGACGGGGCTTTCTAACATTTCACGCATTTTTGCATTTCTTTTGAGACAATACAGTGGGTGGTAAATTATTTAAAGAAATATAGCTACATTATGCATGGATTCCACGGTTCAGTCAAACATCAGAAGAGTGTTGGAATTTGCAGCAGTACTCAAGATCTTGCAAATATCTGCATTCTGAGTAACAGTGGGAGCAGCAACTCCAATTGGGCACAGAAACTCCCATATCTCTCGAAATAGGTTTGTTGATGCTAAAGAGCATTTCTGGTGGCTACTATTTGGTAGGTCTTTTCTGAGTGTTTTACCTTTGTTACCATTGATTCCTCACAACAAACTACTGTGGCCATTATGATTATGATCTTCTGCTCATAGATGGGGAAACTGAGGCACAAAGATGTTCAGTAACTAGCCCAAAGCCACACAGATTACAAGTGGATGATTCAGATCTCTCTGATGTCTCCAAATCCGGCAAAGAGAGTGCAGACTTACTCTTGATTGTTTTCAAGTATAGCTTTGATGTTTAAAAAACTAAGCATGAGTAGTGACAGATGGCTTTAGAATTTTAATGCTTTGGTGACTTTATTGAAAACATAATTCAGCCTAACGAAGATGTGAGAAGCAGCGTGGTTGAAAGAGAATTGGTCAGAGAATCTTATTCAGGAGAATTTACTTCGAAAAACACCACTGATTGCTTTTTGTTTTTGTTTTTGTTTTTGTTTTTGCGGTACGCGGGCCTCTCACTGTTGTGGCCTCTCCCGTTGCGGAGCACAGGCTCCGGACGCGCGGGCTCAGCGGCCATGGCTCACGGGCCCAGCCGCTCCGCGGCATGTGGGATCCTCCCGGACCGGGGCACGAACCCGTGTCCCCTGCATCGGCAGGCGGACTCTCAACCACTGCGCCACCAGGGAAGCCCTGATTGCTTTTTTTAACTGAAAAAGTCACTGACTGGTTATCTTCAGGAAATTATTACTCCTCGTTTTCTTCTCTCAGAAAATAAAGTGCACTCCTCACTCATGAACCAACAGTCATCTTTTATGGTGTTTTCTTTTTTGCTTTCGTCATTTGAGTTTTGCTTGCTTTCCCTGTTTTTCCTCAGGTTGACTTTTAAGCTTTAGTATAAAGATAACTGAAATATAATGTTAATCTATGCATGTCACGGGATTTAACCTTGGAGAATGCTATGAATGTTAACCATTAATTCATCAATTAATTGCAATCAATTTACAGATTATGGCGTGACCGGATACTCCTGTGAGGATGAACTAAGCTGGGGTGGTCGGTGATACAGAGGACTAACTAGTCCTGGTCAGCAAGGCCCAGTAGTTAGGGTGCCTTGGATTCTTCTATTTCCTTTCTGAGCTCATCCCCTTAGAACTTTATTTTATGCTGCCTTTGAGCTGCCCACGTGCAATTGCTCTAACATTAGAATCTACCCTTTTTTTTTGTTGTTTTGGCCGTGCCACGTGGCATGGGATCTTAGTTCCCTGGCCAGTGATCGAACTCGCGCCCCCTGCAGTGCAAGCGCGGAGTCTTAACCACTGGACCGCCAGGGAAGTCCCCAACCTACCCTTCTGATAACACAGAACTTCCTGCTTTATTCCCCACCTCCCCGCCTTGCAAATCCCCTATACAAAGGTGCCCTGAAGGTACACTTCCTCTAGATGGTACAATGCAGTGACAGCAGGGCATGACAGCGAGATGGACATTATTGAATTTCAGACAAAACTCCTTGGGGAAATAACTTGAGTATACCAATGTTGTAAGTATCCTTTAAAATAAGGCTTGTAGGTAGACATCAGTACACATAGCTAAACTTCCTGGAAATAGATGTTAGCATAGACCAGTTAGACCAAGTGAGTAATTCACCACCAAACAAGGAACCCACAGACCTGAATGTCTTCTAGGTCCTACCTCTTGTTTGTATGATCTTGGGCAAGTCAGGTAAGTCCTCTAAAAATCATTGTCTTTATTTACAAAAAGTATCGCTTTCCCTGCTAATTTCCCCAGTTTCTTTTAGAGATAAAAATATATTTTAAACTATTTCAAAAACAAGAGAGTACTATCATGTATGATTTAAAAGCAAGTAAAAGTCTTTTGTGTTTTAATATAAAACAATTATTTGCACCAATGACATTAATAGCTGGAGATTTAACATTAACACAACTGAAATTTTGCAAAGTCCAGGAGAGTTTAATCAAGTAATTCCTAGGGCAGGAACCCATCAAACTAAGTATGTTAGCTGGAATAATATTGAATTAGAATAAGAAAATTGCTTAAATAAAATGAATTTTAAAAAATGTTAGATCAATGAGTTACCCCCCTTTCCAGCCCTGTTATAATAGCTAGCTATTCCTATACCACCCTAAAAGCCCTCACACACTCTACCCCATCACCACAATTTTTTATTTTACTCATTGATGATAATGTATTAAATCTGCTAGTAGATACATATGCAACACAAATATATTTTGAAGTCTTCATGACATTTTAGATGTAAGCGGCCTAAAATACTAGGACATAAAAATGGTCCTGGAAGATATATAGAAAGAAGCGAGTTTGACTTTTACAAAAAAAGCCCAAGGGCATCGGCACTCTTCCAAGTTTCGTTAAGTCCCTCTGGAGTAGATCAGTCTAGCCCTGCTTGTTCACAAAACCTTAGAAGGTGAATTTAGAAGAAAGAGCTTAGTCCTTTGGCGTGCATTAATCTTGGCTGAAGCTGAGGGAAGACATGAACCCAATGTGTTCTTTCCTAAAATAGTAACGTATATTTAACACAACAGTGAGGACAGAAATTTGAACTCTTTCACTGACCATGATTTAACATTAAAACTTTTACAACAGAAAATCATATTTAACGATATCTTAATAATTATATTAACAAGAGTACAGTGTTTGTCAAATTGTGGATCTCCAGTCCTCTGTCCCAGGACTGCTACCTGAGTTGTGTGTTCGAGAATTAAGGTCCTGAACCCCACCCTCAGAACTTCTGACCCAGTAGGTCTGAAGTGTTGTTTTAGGCATCTGCAGTTTAACAATGCTCCTAGTACCTTTCATGCAATGCAATTTAAGAACGATTGACTGCTCTGCTATCTTCAAACATGGATCCAAATAATAACATTCAAATACCAGCTAACGAACGGCAGAACCTTAGGAAATACACTTGACTTCCTTAGATTTCAATGTATTCACTGGGGAAATGAAAGAGGATATCTTATTCACAGGACTGTAGTGGTGTTTCCATGTGTAATGCCTGTAAAGCCTTGGTCTTATTGCCTGCTACATATTGTGTACTCAATAAGTATAGCCATTATTATTATTAATTCTATTTTTGTATTGTCAATTAAAGTAAGTATTAAATAAAATCAATTTACTCCTTGGGAAAACAATTAAAAGATAATGCAGTAGGTTCCAGTGCAAAACTCTCTGGAAAATGCTGAAGTAAAATTGGCATTGTTTCCACTGTAATTTTGCAAAGTTCCATTAATGACACAATATATGCACAACTGAGTGTTAAAATGCAGAAAACTTGTGTTTATTGTTTAATTTTTAAGTTTTCAAAAAAATGATGTCCCTTAAAATATTCTTATAAAAATTGTATGCTTCTTTTTAATATTTTCCATGTACATTTTATTGACTTTTGGTTCAGTAATAATTTTTTCAACACTGATTACTCATCACAGCAGCCAAATAGTTCATCCATAGTAGGTAGAATGTTGGATTTGTGTATACAGACCCTTATATCCCTAAGCTTAACTGAGGATAAAATCATACAGCACTTTCCTAGTTTCCATTGACGTTAAAAGCATAATAATCTACACAGGTTATCAGTGGCATAATAATGAAATAATATATGAAAGTTCTTTAAAACGTTAAGTGAGTCAAATCAGTGTAAGGTGTTATTATCTCTTCTGCTGTTATTACCGCTTGTACTATTAACAGTCATGGCAGCCACATAATGCCCTTTGAGTGGGAGACAGTAATAATAACACTGTCATTATTAAGAGCTCACTTTGAGCCCAGTTCACCACTAAATACTTTATATGCATTATAACATTTAATGTTCTCAAGGATCGAATGAGGTTAGTCACATGACTATTTTTAAGTGAAGAACCCAAAACCTAGAGTGTTTAAGTAGTGTTTCCAAAGGGCAGAGCAGTGGCAAAGTTGAGCAGGGACCTCATCTTCCTCTTTCCTCCTGTCGTATCCCCAGGGGCCTAACCAAGCTCTGACACACAGCAGGAGCTCAATAATAAAGGAACACAATTCGGGGTAAGGTCTTTCCACCGTCTCCAGGCACCTCTTATCTGCAGTCTACCAAAGACCTTTGGCGTTAGGGTTCTCCAGAGAAACACAGCCAACATGATGGAATATACGTAGCTGACCCTCAGACAACACAGGTTTGAACTGTGGGTCCCCACTTATACGTGGAAGTTTTCTCAATAGTAAACACCACAGTACTACGCGATCCAACGTTGGGTGGATCAAAGAATGTGGAACCTTGGATACTGAGCGTGGACATAAATTACATGTGGATTTTTGACTGTGTGAAGGGTCTGCTGTATACACAAAGAGAGAGATTTCTTTCAAGGAATTGGTTCACATGACTGTGGAGGTTGGCAAGTCCAAAATCTGCAGGGTGGGTAGGCTGCAGACCTGGAGGAGTAGCAGTTCAAGCTGAAGGCCACCTGCTGGAAGAATTCCCTCTTCTTTAGGAGAGGTCAACTGATTGGATAAAGTCCACTGCATTTTAGAGGGTTAGCAGCTTTACACAAAGCTGACAGATTAAATGTTAATCTCATCTAAAAAATAACCTTCACTGAAATATCTGGACTAAGGTTTGACAAAATTGTCTGAGCATGGCGACTGAGCCAAACAGATATATAACATTAACCGTCACACTCTGGCAGCAAATCCATCAGATCAGAGCAACACCTTTCAATCGTAACCTCACCTGCAGCCAGCCACTTGCTTTTGGGTTGAGTTTTGTATGGCAATGATACATTTTCCAAAATCTAACCACTCCTCTCCACCTCAGTTGCCACCATCATCGTCCAATTTCCCCCAAACCTCTTCTTCCTGCTTCTACTAGTGCTCCTGTAAATACAAAGTCAGTTATGACATTTCTCTACTTAAAAGTCATGCATTAATTTCCCATTTCACCCAGTGAAAATCCAAAATCCTTACAAAGACCACCCAGCTCTGTGTGATCTGCTCCCCGATCCATGTTTGCTCTCATCGCCCCTATGTCCCCCTTTCTCACTTTATTCCAGCTTTCTGGGCTCCCACACTGTCCCCAGCTCCCAGATTTTGCCCTATACTCATGCACTGGCTACTTCTCTGCCTAAAACACTCACACCCCAGACAGTCACATGCCTGATTCCTTCACCTTTATGAACGCTTGTTCTGAAGGCACCCTCTTAATGAGCCCTACCCCAGCCATGTCTTTAAAAACCACAATCCATCCTTGTCTCTATTAGCTTTTCTTTTTGTGGCTGTTTCTCTATTAGCTTTTCTTTTTGTGGCTGTTTAACAAAGTACCACAAACTTAGCAGCTTAAAACAATACCCATTTATTATCCCACGGTTTTGTAGGTCAGAAGTCCAGGTGGGCTCAACAGGGCTCTCCCTTAGAGTCTCACAAGGCAAATCAAGGTGGGTCTCCTTTTAGGAGGCAGCAAGTAGAGTGAAACCTCTCATGGATTTTTCTGCACATGGGAGCCAATGGAATCTACAGATTCAATGCAATCCCTATCAAACTACCAATGGCATTTTTCACAGAACTAGAACAAAAAATTTCACAATTTGTATGGAAACACAAAAGACTCCTAATAACCAAAGCAATTGTGAGAAAGAAAAATGGAGCTGAAGGAGTCAGGCTCCCGGACTTCAGAGTATACTACAAAGCTACAGTAATCAAGGCAGTATGGTACTGGGACAAAAACAGATATATAGATCAATGGAACAGGATAGAAAGCACAGAGATAAACCCATGCACCTTTTTTCTGCTAAAGGAGGCAAGACTATACATTGGAGAAAAGACAGACTCTTCAATAAGTGGTGCTGGGAAAAATGGACAGCTACATGTAAAAGAATGAAATTAGAACACTCCCTAACACTATACACAAAAATAAAGTCAAAATGGATTAAAGACCTAAATGTAAGGCCAGACACTATCAAACTCTTAGAGGAAAACATAGGCAGAACACTCTATGACATAAATCACAGCAAGATCCTTTTTGACCCACCTCCTAAAGAAATGGAAATAAAAACAAAAATAAACAAATGGGACCTAATGAAAGTTCAAAGCTGTTGCACAGCAAAGGAAACCATTAACAAGATGAAAAGACAACCCTCAGAATAGGAGGAAATATTTGCAATTGAAGCAATTGACAAAGGATTAATCTCCAATATATACAAGCAGCTCATGCAGCTCAATATCAAAAAAACAAACAACTCAATCCAAAAATGGGCAGAAGACCTAAATAGACATTTCTCCAAAGAAGGTATACAGATTGCCAACAAACACATGAAAGGTTGCCCAACATCACTAATCATTAGAGAAATGCAAATCAAAATTACAATGAGGTATCACCTCACACCAGTCAGAATGGTCATCAAAAAATCTACAAACAATAAATGCTGGAGAGGGTGTGGAGAAAAGGGGAACCTCTTGCACTGTTGGTCGGAATGTAAATTGATACAGCCACTGTGGCAAACAGTATGGAGGTTCCTTAAAAAACTAAAAATAGAACTACCATACAACCCAGCAATCCCACTACTGGGCATACACTCTGAGAAAACCATAATTCAAAAAGAGTCATGTACTACAATATTCCTTGCAGCTCTATTTACAATAGCCAGGACATGGAAGCAACCTAAGTGTCCATTGACAGATGAATGGATAAAGAAGATGTGGCACTTATATATAATAGAATATTACTCAGCCATGTAAAGTAACAAAATTGAGTTATTTGTAGGAAGGGGGATGGACCTAGAGTCTGTCATACAGACTGAAGTAAGTCGGAAAGAGAAAAACAAATACCATATGCTAACACATATATATGGAATCTGAAAAAAAAAAACCAAACAAAAAAACCCATTGTTCTGAAGAACCTAAGGGCAGGACAGGAATAAAGACACAGATATAGAGAATGGACATGAAGACATGGGGAGGGGGAAGGGTAAGCTGTGACAAAGTGAGAGAGTGGCATGGACATACATACACTGCCAAATGTACAATAGATAGCTAGTGGGAAGCAGCTGCATAGCACAGGGAGATCAGCGCTGTACTTTGTGACCACCTATAGGCGTGGTATATGGAGGGTGGGCGGGAGATGCAAGAGGGA
Source organism: Stenella coeruleoalba (assembly GCF_951394435.1). Classification (NCBI taxonomy): domain Eukaryota; kingdom Metazoa; phylum Chordata; class Mammalia; order Artiodactyla; family Delphinidae; genus Stenella; species Stenella coeruleoalba. The sequence continues at coordinate 5,709,640 of NC_137160.1, read as the reverse complement.
GGAGATATGGGTATATATGTATAGCTGATTCACTTTGTTATAAAGCAGAAACTAACATACCATTGTAAAGCAATTATACTCCAATAAAGATGTGAAAAAAAAAAAAAGAAATACAAATACTTCTACTACTACTACTACTACTGAAAAAAGAAAAAAGCTCTCTGAATAGACTCCCATGTTAGTGTCAGCTGCAGTTCGGTATGAAAGGCTGCCCTCTTTTCTGGATTGCATAGTACCTCCTACAGTGGAAAAACACTCAGCTGTAAGGAATAGAAAGTTGGTCTTATTAAATGACTTCCTGGGGGCTCCCATTTGCTTATGACAATGAGCACATTTTATGGTTCAGCGATGTGAAAACTTGCATTGTGTTTTTCCTGTAGCCACATTTAATGTTGTTTGAAAAGGAGCTTTTCTACTACGTAATTTTATTTTACAGATTCAGTGAAAATGAGTAGAGATAAACTCTGGCATTTGATAAAATAATTCGATTTTTCTTTTTCCTACCCATAAACTATGCTCATGTGTTATGCTATGTTATATTTGTAAAATACACATTGTATGCCATAGTAATGTGCAAAAAATTATGTTTATCATCTCCTGCTGACATGTTTATTCTCTTATACATTGAGAGGCTAAATGGCTGTGCACTTATGTAGTGACTCTTACGGTGATATTTTTGTCATATCAGCATTAGCGTTGCTTAATCTCCTTTTACTGTCTTTGTGGACTTTACATATATGCTGAGAAACTCACATGGGCATATTATCTACCCAGAGTGGTTTGGATATACCAGTCTGTGACGATCTTTGGCACTGCTTAAAGCAGTGTTGAGATATCTGTGGAGATTTCCTTCTAATCATCAGCTCACTTAGCTACGTCTTATTGGACCACGGTGCTGTGCTTCGCTATTTCAGGGATATCTATATGTTTTATATATATTTTGCACATTTACACAACTACTGTAAATGGTAGTCAAAATATTTTTAATATTAATTCTGAAAGAGTACATAATTTGAAATGTTTCATCAATCATGAAAGACAAATTAACTTATAAGCAGTATAGGGAAAGTAGCATATTTGACTGACAATACACATAGCCTAAAATGACCCATTTTCTAAACATGTTGAAAGACACGGTTTCTAGTTAGTACTTATGCATGGTTTAACACAGATTAAACCAAAGCTACTTAAATAAGTAAGAGAAAAGGAAACTTTGGGACTTCCCTGGCTGCGCATTTATTAAGAATCCGCCTGCCAATGCAGGGGACACGAGTTTGAGCCCTGGCCCGGGAAGATCCCACATGCCTCCAAGCAGCTAAGCCCGTGTGCCATAACTACTGAGCCTGTGCTATGGAGCCCACAAGCCACAACTACTGAAGCCCACGTGCCTAGAGCCCGTGCTCCGCAACAAGAGAAGCCACAGCAATGAGAAGCCCACGCAGCGCAACAAAGACCCAATGCAGCCAAAAATAAAAATAAGTAAATAAATAAAATAAAATAAATTTATTAAAAAACAAGGAAACTTTTCTTCAAAATAAATTTCATAACTAAACAATGAGATAACATAAAATTTAGGGGATAATTAAAATGTTTATGACTCAACCATAGCGATCTCTATTTAAGATGGCTGTGGCTGTCTGTGATAATCATCTATCACTGCTTTGAAGCTCAGAGCTATAGATTCCATTCCATTGAGTTAGCAGATTTGTAAACCTTCTATGCCCAAACCAACTGTTTTTCTTCAGAGCTAAGCTACTCAATGGAATGATTGACTATGAGTATAGAAATAAACAAAGACCACTCAAATGAGATGAAGCAGAGCCCGTTTACTCAGAGTTTGCTATAGCAACGGGATCAGCCACCTTTACGATTAGCAGAGACTCAAAGTCAGGCGGGGCAGTGGGAAAGCTTCGTAGTGAAGACTTAAGGAAGTGTTGAAGTCAATGCTGATCGGAGTTTCTTGGCATGGGGAAGCAAGAAGCAGGTTGAGTAGAAGCAGGGTATCTTGTGTTGGGTTTGGGAGCATAGCTGGCTTTCCTGACTTGGAAGCTGGGTGTAAGATAAGGAAGCTGGCATTGACCAAAACCTGACTATTCTGGGCTAATTACTGAAGAAGTTGTGGCTGGGATTTCTGGACTAACTGTGGGTCAGAATTCTACTATCATGTACGGTCCGGTCAACGTCCATTTGTATATTCAGTCTCTCACAGATGCCGTAACTATTCAACCAATATTGATTTTATGCCTAAAATATGCAACACTTTTTCCCTCAAAATAATGTGTCTCTTTTCTTTTTTAAGACAGCTTGTCTTGAAGTATTCTTAGCACCTCTTCTCAATAGTCTGAGTGTATTAAATATGGTCTACTGCTGCCTGTGATTTGTGAATAATGAATTGTTCTTCCTAAATTGGTCGTAGGTAAATTTATTCTCTGGTTTAGATATCTTTCTCTAACACTGCTTAAAAATGTTCTTTCATCACTAAACGTATAAAGTATTTTCAGAGGTTTGGTTTTAAGCTTTCAGCTGATCTTCCCAGCAAACCTTTAAAAAAAGTTCTCATCCAAAGAAAAATATTTTTTTTAAATATCACTTGGAATTTCTTCCACAATCTTTTATTTTCCCCCAAAATGGGGATTGATGGCTGTGGGAGGAAAGAGAGTCAAAGACACAGTAGACACATTAATTTAGCAGAAGTGATATCTTGTGTTTATACGACTTATTATTCAAACTTGGTTGGTTAACCACAGGAGTGTAGAGTATCCATGAGCTTGAATTTCAGACTGACTTTGCTACTTGTGATTCCCTTGCTCTCATTACATGTCTTGTTTTTAGAGTAAGTTCTGCTACAGTCTATTAACCTATGGCAATCAACTGGGAAAGGAGAATGTGACCAAGATATAAAACTCCAGCTGCTTTAAAGAAGATATTTGAAACAAAACTGTAAAGTTTTGTGGTTGTTTCTTATCCGCTGTTTTGCTTATGAAACTGGTTTTGCTTGTATGCACAGGGAACATTTTATAAAGATGATACAATAGTTGATTACAATGGAGCTAAGTAGAATTATGCTTAGGGTTATTTAGAGGGAGTCAACAATTGAATTGAGGGAGAAAAAATATTCCTGCAAATATAAGTTGATGTCAAATTATGGAAAATTTCTAGATCTTATCAGGCAGTGTGAGAATATTTTAACAATGTTTACTAGTTCATAATGACTATTACTAGTTATTATTAGTAGTTGTCTGGGAGAGAAAAAAGGGAGTAGAAACAATTAAATTTCTTTATAAACATGCTAATGACCACACTGACAAATACACTAAAAATACCAAAGTAACTTAAATATATGAAGTATACACGTGTATAGATATATATGTATTGATATATAGAGATATATGAATATATAGAGATATGTATATATAGAAAGATATGTATAAAGAGAGATACATGTCTATAGAGAGATATATGTATAGAGAGAGATATGACAAAAGTAGAACTAATTGATTACTGAAGGTATAATCAATAGAGGAGTGTCCTTTCTAGGTCATCACATCACAACCTTTCTATTCTCATCTCAGGGGAGAACAAATTCTAAACTACTGATGTCATGAAAAGACTTTATGCTTTGCAGTAAAGTAGAAAAGACTTGAATTGGAATTTTCAGTCTGCCACTTACTGAGACTTCCTAGAAAGATATCTTAAATTCTGTGAAGTTACCATTTGTAAATTGTAGTTAATACTGGAGTTGCTGTGTGGTTAAAACGTAGGCATTGGGAATATGCCTGGCACATAGAAGAGCAAGGCTTGGAACAAGTGTCCAGCTGGAATGCCCACGGATTTGTCTTCAGTCGAGTTTTATTTCATATTTTCTTTGCTATCTTAGATCAAGGTATAGTAGTATTAGAATTTTAGAACTGAAAATATCAATATCATATAGACGATCGGATTATAAAAATTCACATGGTAGAAAGCTTGAGTGAAAGACTAATGTAATGATGACAGGCAGACTCAAGATTTGGGAAGGAAGTCTTGGGAAGGCCACCTTTGGAGAATAAAATTATAGGCTCCATGGAAAATCTCAGAGTTTGAGAGTTTTAAGAAACCATAAAGTTTATCTATTTATTCTAAAATCTCTTCTTCTACTGGTGAGGAAGGAAAATTCAGGGAGGAAAGACTAAATAGAATTTAATATGAAATATAATGTGGAAGAACTTTTACTTCTACACTTATGCTAAGGGGCATGGATTACTGAGCCATACAGAAGTGCTGTCAGGTGGCTGATACGTGTTATATGAGATCAACTTTTTGATGTGATTTGTTGAAACATTGACTGGAAAATTCTCCCTTTCTAAAAATGCATATATTTCTACTCACTGCCCCTATAGAGAGGAAACTCATAATTCAATTGATAAGGATTACTCCAGTTTTTAAGATGCCTACAATAGTCTTTATATATATACATACATATATATATATTATATATATATATAAATCCACTAGAGGGCTAATACAGTAAGCTATCGACTAGTAACATCATTCTGTCAAAGAGTACAAGCCCTAAGAACAGTTAAGAACAAGGAACTTTAAAAAATGAAATACATACCAGGTAAATTTTGATGTTGGGAATAGAGACAGAATAATTTTAAAACATCAGATAGTAATAGAGCTTCAACTTCCTCACGGTTTTTTTCTTTCCTCTATGAGTGCTGGAGAAAAATCTCAGTTGGGGGCTAGTATTATGACTATAAAATGACATCCATACCTTTGTGCATATTCTAGGACTTATATTTACTGTTCAGTAAATATGTGCAGATGTGGTCACTGAAATGGAAAGTAGAAACCCGAACACTTGAAGAATTCCAAAATTGTGAGAAGAAAATTACAAAGCTCTGTCCATTACAATTCTCCCATGGATACCAATGTGGACCTTGACATTCTCTACATTGCAGCTTCTAAGGCAACTGGGCAAAATTATCCAGATACGATTATCAGATTAATTTACATCTTCCCATTTCCAGATTCTATACCAAACCTTTTATAAATGTGGACTCAATTGTTTCCTACACTTTCTGTTCTTTGGTCATTTTTCATAAAGTACTACTTTAAACAGCCCGTTTGGGCTTCCCTGGTGGCGCAGTGGTTGAGAGTCCTCCTGCCGATGCAGGGGACACGGGTTCGTGCCCTGGTCCGGGAAGATCCCACATGCAGCGGAGCGGCTGGGCCTGTGAGCCATGGCCGCTGAGCCTGCGCGTCCGGAGCCTGTGCTCTGCAGCGGGAGAGGCCACAGCAGTGAGAGGCCCGCGTACCGCAAAAAAACTAAACAAAACAAAAAAAACAGTCCCTTTGGGGATTTGAACAGAAATCTGAAATGAGTGGAAAGTGCCTGACTACTGTAGTCAACTCTGTTTCACAAAGTGATTAAAGTGAGGAAACTATCCATAGAAAATGCCATTTTCAGACCCTTAGTGATGGGTATGCTATGGTTTTTAATAGCAAGTAGCACAGAGTCTTCTTGCTTTATATTCTCAGGTTATGCTTAGGGCAGATCTGAGGCCATGTTACTCTTCCATCTAAAGACATGTAAATTCCATAATGAGCAGTTGATTATTTCACAGTTATCTTGTCAATGTCTCTAGAACCTCAAATCTGTAGGAAGTCTTCAACTCAGAAACTCCCAGAGAACAGTCATCCTTGCTAAAGACTAGCAGCTCTACGGGCTAGTACTCTCTTTTATTGTTTTTTTGGTTTGTTTTTTTGCAGTACGCGGGCCTCTCACTGTTGTGGCCTCTCCCTTTGCGGAACACATGTGGGATCTTCCCGGACCGGGGCACGAACCCGTGTCCCCTTCATCGGCAGGCGGACTCTCAACCATTGCGCCACCAGGGAAGCCCTATTGTTATTTTGTTTTGTAAAAATTCGGAGTAATTTCTTTGCTCCCTAGATGGCAGCCATTGTGCTTTCAAATAGACCAAGGTATTTATTACCCCTTGGTCCCCTTCTACTTTCTAGCATCAGGCATACTTTAGTATTAACAAACTAGCAAAAAAAGCAGGCATTTCACTTGATTTTAAAATGAATAGACTCTATTTACTCATTTATTCAACAAATATTTTTGTCTCAAGCAAAGTACTTCTCTTTAGATGTAACATCATGAGAAGTCTTTGAAAATTTCGTCTAGCTTGTAGTGTACTGAATAAAGCCTACGATGAAAAAAAGTACATAATATTTAGAGGTATGTACTTTCATAGCATTCATCTTACTTATTTAACATAAACTACTTCAAACATGGCAAGGCTCTAACTAAAGTGCATTTGTTGTAAGAATGGTGGCCCATGAGTAAATGATGAGTGTGTTGTGGTGACTATAATCTTGTTTCCTGAATAGCATGTTTATATCACACATTTTACAGTCATTTCTTCTCTGACTCTATAGCCGCTGAGTAAATAGAAGCTGGATCATGAAAACCTATAACTGTAATAAATCCAGCTAGTAATTCCCTTGTCAAGCATGCTTTCTGACAGTGGATAGATGGGACAAGGTGGAGAAAACTGCTGGAAGCACTTCACTTGTATGCAGGCGATGCCATTGGCTATAATCAGCTAGGTAAGGACAGAAATGATTACACTTCTCAAAGCAGGCATTGAATATCTCCTATACACCAGGCGTTTTGAAGAAATGGCGCCATAACTCTTTTTAAAAGTGCCAAAATGCAGATAATTATTTCTTTTAAAATATTGTGTGGCCAGTATATATCTATTCCACTCTTGTAAATTTATTTTCATCTCCGTTATAGAACAGCAGTAATGTTTATGAAATTTCATTGACAGAGAACATTATACGGACCTCAGTAAATAAACTACACAATTAAAAGTACTGACACATAACATGTTTTGTATTTTGTTTTATTTTGGCTATAAATGAATCTCAACCAGATGGAATACATTTATAGCCTATAAAGGCACAAGATAAAGTAAATTGTGAAAAAGGTTAAGCCATTAAGGGAGCTTTTTATCCAATGTAAAATATGCTGAAACCTACACTTACTGTGTACTTACAAGAGTGAATGATCGGTTTTAGGAGAGAAATAATGAATTTCTTCAAAGTTTTTCAGTACAACTTCTGAACAAAAGATGAAACAAATAATGGTATATTTCTTATGTTTAATGTAAATAAAAAACCCTAGAAATGTAACTTAATCTGTGTATTTGTGTATATTTATTTTCAGATGCCACTGCAAAAAGTAAGCAAACATTATAGGGGTGAAAAGTGGTGTCAGACAGGATAGTTCCTCCTCCGTAAGAATATAGAACTTTCCTCAGTGAAGGGCAGTTTAGCCTGTGACTATCGCAGGGGCGCTCTTTTCCTTCATCACAGCTTGTACTGCAGAGCCCCCTGGCTCTCATTCTGGTCTGCAGACTCTACATGTCCATCCCGTTCCCGCTAGGACATCTTCATGAACTTCAAATGAGATTTCCTTAACCATGAGCCACTTTCCCCTTTCCTGTTCCTTTTGGAATTGCCTTCAGAGTTCTTCATTTCTTCCTCCCCAAGATTCAGTTATCAAACAATGTCCGAGAAAGTCGGTATTTCTCAACCTAGTGATTAAACACTGGTCCTGGGCTTGTTTCTATTCCCTAAATGTACCTCTTCCAGAGTTTCTCAGAGGATACACTCCCTCAAAATTGCCTCTTTTAAGAAGCATTTGATTCTCACTTCTAAGACATCACTACTTAACCGTATTTTTTTTTTCTTCTTCGGAAAATAACATAGTACAAGTTTTGAAATCCCTGAAGATAGTGTGTAGCAAACTAACAACAAAAGAATATAAATTAACAAAATAAAAGGAACAATACTCCCTAAAACAAAACACAGTAAAAATTGCAATAATTGTCCCTAAACTGAGCATTACTTTATAATACATTTGCTGTCAACTGATGTCTAAAAATGTCTCCCAAACTTGCTGCTTTGAATAACAACAATGTATTGTCTCTCAGTTCTGAAGACCCACCAGGCGTTCCTTCTGCTTTGCTTGGCGTGGACTACAGCACTACAGAAGGACCAGTTACCTCCGCAGATGCCTGAAAGCTGATGCTGGCTACCGGGGGGTAATCTGCAGGCAGTGTCTCTGCTCAGCTGCTCTATCCTGTGCTCTGCACAATGAGGTTGGGTTCACGAAGGAGCTTTCCAAGAGTCAGGAACTGCATTCTGCCAATCCTCATAAGCCTTGGGATCCAGAATCTTTGAAAGCCACTTCTGCAGTATTCTATTTGTCAAAGCAAACACAGGGCCAGCACACAGGAGGGGGAGATCTCCATCTTTGAAGAGGGAACAGCATGTATGTGCAGAAGGAAGCAAAACTGGCCGCCATGTTGGAGACCGTCTACCACAGAGAGCCTGAGAAACACAATTTTCCACATAACCCCTCTGAGAAAGTATAGTTTTCCCCCCTCCGACATATTTTATAGTCTAAATTATTCTACAGTTTCCTTTGGAATCAGACCTAAACTTTCTTCCAAGGAACTCTGACTCATGGAATGTGGTTAATTCCTCTCATGCCTGACAAAGCAATGCCTCTCCTTTGGTTTCAGTACGTAAAACCTACCCAAGAAATACATTTCCTTGGGCTATTAAAATATCATCATGCTACGGAATATAAAGCAAATACAGCATGTGCTGATTCTCTTGTCATCAGAATGCCTCATTATGTCTTTCTCTTAATGAGGACCTTATTTGTGAGACTGCTGAGCTGTGAAATACATTCTAATTAATTTTGGAATATTAATTGGTTTTAAATATTCTATACTTATAACAAGAAGAATACAGTTCTTTATTCAGCATAGTCAATTCCATGTTGTAAGTGATTTATAGTTACTATGTTAGTTGACCATGCCTATAAATATGGACGCATCCAAAATTAAAATGACAATACAGATATTTGAGAAACTGGATTTTATACCAAATTAAGTTTTAATGGGAGAAAACTATTTTTTTCTATTATTTCTATTTTTTTCAAAATTAAAGATGAATCTACATACATATGGTAAAATCGTTTTGGAGCAAACTTCTATTAAAGGTTGTTTCTATTAAAGGTGGTTAAATCATTAATGCTTACATACTTTGAAATATTCGTTTAAATGTCAGGTCTATCATCTCTCTCTCTCTCTCTCTCCAGAGATTTTTTTCTGTGACCATGTATCATGGGGCCTCTTAGTGATAAGCTCTTAGTTGTTATTAAACCCAATATTCTCTTATTCATGGACATTTAGACTTTCCTGATCAGGACTCAATCACCACTTTTTCTCCCCAGCATCATAATACCAACACACTCAGCTGACATCAGGCATAATCGTAACTTGAGAAAATACAAACACAAACAAGCACACACAGGTGAACAATGAGCTTTAGTAAGTCAACACTGATTAATAAACTAAGTTAGTGAAGGTTAAAAAAAGTCCTTAAATTTTTTGATCTGATGCAAATTCACATGGAGGTATTGTAACCCATGAAAGATGTAAGATAGCATTATTGAACAAAGGGATACATTTTTTAGAAATACATCTTATTGATAGTTCACGAACTTCCTTTATGAAAGTATAAGCATACACCAAAATTCAATACCTGTGACCTTATAAAGTTGCTTAAATCTTCAACAAAGTCTGCTCCCCAACTAGCATGAATAAAATTAGAGGCTAAGTACTTTTCATTGAAAAACAGAAAGTCTTTAAACAGTATGTTTACTTCCGCAAAAGAACAGAAGTCCAGTGGCCACTCTGCCTCCAATGACAATTACCACATAAACCTTACTGAGCTATAATAAACATAATTATTGAATGCTTTAAGAGCAGATGTTGACATTTCCAGGTTACATATTAGGAATAATCTGCACAAACGGCACATTCCAAATCTCACATTTGTTTAGGAAACCAAAGATTTCCATTGTTTTAGCTCTCTAGAGCTTCTTCCCTTGTACCTGATGTTAAACAGTTTCTTCCTGAAGTCACCCCTCCACCTCTTAAGAGCAGATTATTACAAGAAACTATTACCAGTTTGATTAAATGTGTAAACCTCCATCTCCGCAAATAAAAGCCTTTTGAAAAGTTATTATCTGAAATCCAAATGAATGGACAGATGCCTCCATTATAAAATTAAACAGATTTTTAAAATATTGACAAATGCTTTCAGATAGTTACATTTTGTGATTTTTTTTTAAAAAATGCAAATACTATCAAACTCTACTGATTTTTCTTGGGAAGCCTATTAGTAACGTAAATGGAACAGGGACCAATGAATGATTGGCTCAGGAGGAACTCATGCAGATGGCATCAACGAAACATTGAGTTAAAATCTGCCCTGAGTCACACATCATCTTTTAAGGCTCATTTTAATGATAAATTTGCAGGCTTCTCATCACAAGATCAGTTTAATTTTTCCTATCATACGTATTTTTTTATGTTCTCTCCATATCGCTACCTCTCCGTATATATATATATAAAAAAAGAATGTCCTTTCGAAAGCAAGTTCTATAGCTGCACGAGTGTGTTTGAGATGTGGATAAACGAGAGTGTTCTGTCATAATAAGTGACAATAACGTCAGCAGGCATCTATTAACCAACCATAACGGAGCAGCGTCGCCAAGAGGCGACGCTGGACCAACTTCTGACCTCTTTTCAAGTGGGGTCTGTGACAAAATGATAGACTAAGCTGCTGAGATCATTCCATTCAGCCTGACTGTACAGACTAATATTTATGATAGACACTGTGTGCAATATTAAAACAAATTATCGTTTTATTGAAGAAAAATATAAGCACACCGTAGCCTGGTGAAAATAGTGAGGACTCAGTATATACACGTAGTTCTCGATCCTTCTCTCTTCAGTGGCTGAGAAAGACATGAAATTCAGGTGAATAGCTTTTATGTATCAATTATTTTGAGTTATTAAAATATAGATAGAATGCCCTACATCTTCAGAATGGGAAGCAAGCACATTCGTATCTCTTTATACCATTCAAATAATGTTTCATGTCCTCTGTATGCCCAGAGTAAGCAGAAAGTTCACATTTTCTTCCTCAATGTCTTTGCAAACCACTGCACTGAATTGTCCAAAAGATGGGGGACTTGCTCAGTCCAAAGGGACAAGGCATAACCTAAAGCAAAAGCAATGTCTTAGTCCATTTTGGCTGCTGTAACAAAATACCATAGACTGGGCGGCTTGTAAATGACAGAAATTTATTTCTCACACTTCTGGAGGCTGGAAGGCCAAGTTCAGGGTTTCAGTGTCGTCAGGTTCTGGTGAAAGTCCACTTGCAGTGATCTTATTGCTGTGTCCTCACATGGGGAAAGGGCTAGGGAGTTCTGTGAGATCCCTTTTATTGTTTTTTTAACAATTTTTAAAAATTACAATGTAGTTAATTTACAATGTTCTGTTAGTTTCAGGTGTACAACGAAGTGCTTGTCTGTAACCACCTTGGAACTGATGTGTAGTTTTATTGTCTCTTTAAATTCCAGATACTGAATAAGACTTAGCTTTTAAATATTCATAATATACAACAAAGCTTTTAAATATTCATAATATACAACAAAGTAAATCATATAACAGATTTTCTGATAAACTCAATGGGAATAAACAGAAACAGTTTCCGGAGAAATTTGAAAATAGGAAATCTTTGTCACACTAAAACATGCTCAACTTTATGTATGAAAACTATTCTCTTTATAGCCAACATGCGTTTCACCTTACAGTGAAGAAACTTTACCAGTATCTTCTTCTAATTCAAGGAGTAAACATTTGTCATATCTATTTAAAATATTGTCATCTTCCTACACACACCAGATCAATATAAAATTCATTTGAAGTGGAAAGGGAAATTGTTGAAATGCACACAACGGGTGCTTAGCTATCAGAGTTGACATGATTCTGTTGACAGTTTTTATAAGTAAAGGTGGTCCTTTAATCATTTCATTAAAAATACAGAAATGAATCAAAAAATATTATGAGGTCACAACACAATTTACGATAGAGAGATTCTACATTTTTCACTTCTTGACATATACCACATATATGACTAGGCATTGCTAAATTTGAGACATGAATTTCTGCTTTAATTATTTAAACAGTAAACAAAGTATGCTCAGCATACATTCCATGAAGTTTCCAAAGCAAAGAATTATGGCGAATTATATATCAACATTTTATTTTAAATAGATTCATTTAAACATCATTGAAAACATTTTTAAGATTATTATTTTCTACCCGAAAGTTCATTTGTTGAAATAAATAGAAAATCCATGTTTGCAAAATCACACTGAGTGAAAAACTGAAAAATAGAGATATTCTTCTATATTAAAATAATTGCTGTTTTGTATTCTTTTGCCTCCTGCTTTTGGTTAAATATCTCAGACTCGAACACTTTTATTCCATTTTCCTTAAATTTTCAAGTTTAGTCAATATTTTTAGAAAATTAACTGTGCTATCCTCCATATAAAGTCTTAAATTGATTCAGGGACAATTTACTTTCTTGCATGGAGAAATTGGAAGAGCTGTAATTCAACAAAATGAAAAACAGCTGTAGAGCAAAAATAATTTTTCTTTTTCCGTGTGATTTCTCAAAGTTCTTTTTAACTTAAGACTTTGGCACCTTTGACAACGGAACTACCATGGTGACAGTATCGATTGCCATGCCTTTCGTATCGTAAGTGCGGGTTATGGAGAGATTTAGATGAAAGGGCTGTGATTATTTCAGAGTTTGGTTGTGAAAGAGGAGGAGCTCACTGAGTACCAATCATTCAGTCTCATGGCGAAAGTTAAGAAGGCAGAATTAGGAAAGCAGGGTCTTAATGATAAGCATCGTTTAATGTGCAGTTCTTCCTAAGTTGGTCTGGAGTCTCTGAGTATTTTGGTTACTTGAGTTTTCTGTGATTTAATCATTGAACTGTTTTGCTTGGTAGATTTTTGCTTTACATTCATCTATGAAAAAGAGACTGCTGGCTCTGAAAAATAATGGGCTATGAATGTGATGTGAGATGAAAAATTTTGCTTGCATTTTAAATCAGAAGTCATATAAACTATATGTAATATTTAAAAAAAGGCATAGGAGGTTTACACGGAAAAAAGAATTGCTCTCAAGAAAATCATACAAATTTAAACACAAATAGAAGTGTTATGTTTATCAACCAAATTTATTGTATTTCCTAAAGTATATTAAGGCATCGATATTGATAACTGAAAATTAAAAGAAGAAATAATATCTGTGATATGTATCAATATATGTCTAAACCCGTTTATAATGGAAAACAACCATACAAAATATTCTATCTGATTAGTTTAAGAAATAATGTTGAAAATTAAAAATTTAGAATGATTTAGAATGTATTTAGAATGATTCTGGCAGGTCAGAAGCCATACTGACTAGTGATAGTTTAGATAGAAAACTAAAATATATAACCATCATTTCTTTCTAGGTCTATGCTTATAAATCCTGTCAGTGAAAAAATGACACAATGAACAGACTCTCCTAAGTTACCACCAACTTCTTGAATATTCCATTAAGGAAAATCTCTAATAGTAATAGCCCATGCTTATCCTGTTTTATGCTCTGAAGTTTCAAGAGACTTCATACATCATCTTATGGTAATTTTCATCAATAGTTTAGAAGTAGCAAGCATTATTTTTTTATTTTTACTGCAACTACAGTTTTGGGGAAGGTATAATATATGAAAGTTTGAAAAACTAATTCCACAGCACCTGTCATGATTCGGGTTAAGGATTAACTCTGTTATCGGGATTCAATGTCATAAATACAAGAAGAAGCATTTTCCTACCTATAGCTAAGAACTTTGCTTCTTTCTCCATCTGAATTAGCAAAGAATGTTCAAATACAAATAAAAAGCTCATGTTAGGAGTTTTCAGTATTTCAACCAGGGGTAAAAGGAAGCATTTCTGGGACCCAATGTTCTCTAATATGCTTTGAAATAATTGATAACACAATAAGTCATATTAACAATGCATGCTTCCATAGAGAAACCCAGTGATAGTCTAGATAGGACAATCATGCAGGTTTTTTTTTTTAAACTCTGTGTAGCAATTGGCCAACATTAACTTAAAGGAATCACTTTTTCTGCACATACGCACCCTCTTGGATGGAATATTAACTACCATAGTTGTCCTAACATCAGTAGCTATGTTCCCTTCACGTTAGCTGTAGCATAACAGTAAAGATGAACAATAGATTCCTCAGGAAAATACACGTTTTCTCAAATGGCTTAAATGAATATTCAACATTTATTCTATGAATATTGATAGATAACATTTCATACGACAACAATCTTGTTCTTGCAACGCAAATGCTCCCTGTAGCTTTGTCACTTGGGAAAAATATGATATATTTATTCTCTGATTAGAAAATATATTACTCTTCAATAATCCCAGGGGGCATGCTTCTACATCAGAGCTAAATTGATTTATCCAAATTTTCTCTGAGGACAGATGGAAAAATAACCATGTCTGAGGTTAGGCAATAGCCGTCTCAGTCCAGACAGCGAAATGAGAATAAGGGACATCAAAGGCATTGGGCCAGCAGAGGAGTCAATAGCAATTATTTGAATACTCTAGGGTTAGGGTTAGGGATAAGTGTTAGGACGTTTTTCTATTTACTATATAAGAAAGAATACATATCGAAAATATTTTAATGTAGCCACTTACTGTGTTTCTAGTAAGAAATTAATGTAACCAGTCCATATGGTAGAGCTGTATTATTATTTCCTACAGCTTTGCTCTAGCTTAGTTAGTGGCTTCAGCAAAATACTTTCCTTTGGAAGGTTTTAAGAATCTATTTAAGAAAGTAATATATAGGGTTTTTTGTTTGTTTTTTGTTTTTTTTGCAGTCTGTATTCTTCAAATAACATTTTAAGGCTGCTTTAGTTGGTCATTAGGACAGATAAGCTCCACCATTTTTCCCAATTCTTTCTAACACTGCTTGAATTCTAATACAACAAATCTATATGTTTGCTGGGTGACATAGCATCTCAAATTGCTAATTTTGCTATTTTTACTAGTTCACATGACCTTTAAAATGTGAAGAATGAGTCAGCATATGTTAACAAATTCTGCCGACAAATTCTAACCTTGTAATGTAAAACATATTCTATACCCTGCAAAGTCATTGGTATATTTGAAGATAATTTTCTTAGCCTGGATCCCTAGAAAACAGCCTGAGGCAAGACTTTTTACTAATACTTTACTGGGATGCACAACCCCAGGGTAGCCAGAGGGAGCGAAATGAGGCCAGGAAAGTTGGGAAGCAAAGGCAGGGTCATATGTCACCATGTTGGCCCCTAGTTGGTGAGGCACCTGCTGTGTGCCCAGCAAACACACCTGTGCTGCCGTCAGTAGCATCTTGAGAATGGTGATGCTGTCCTCTAAGGTGGGCCTTAATCCAATGAGGGTGTGGGAAGATGAGCTAGGGACTTGGCAAAGAAGCTGGCCAGCCTCAGGTAATGGAGCTACATGGGCTGAGCAAAGTTGGTCAGTTTTAGCATCCGTTAAGGCTGAGCAAGGTGAACAAGGGCCAGGGAGAGAGGTGTGGCCGAAAGAAGCTCTGGAGGTGCCCAAGGTAAGTCTGACACAGACACCACATTAGATTTGGGGCTTCGTGGTCCTCACACTCCGAGTCCTTTTCCTGAATGTCCAGGGCCCTCCTTCCACTTTTGCTGTGGGTTTGCTCTGGGATCTATACTCCAGATGCATCCCCAGCAGGGTTTCTCAGCCTGACCTTGGGCCGGGTAACACTTTATGGCAGGGGTTGTCCTATGTACTGCAGAACGTTCAGCAGCATCCTTGGCTTCTACCCACTGGCTGCTGGGAGCTCCCTTGACCCAGTTGTGACAACCCAAAATGTCTACAGGCACTGCCGAATGTTTCATGGTTGGCAGAAGTGCCCTAATTGAACATCTGTGATGTGTACAACCCACATATACATTAGAACCTACTCGTCCCATCTCCCAATTCCCTAGGTCTACCTTTACTTTCCAAAAAGCTGATCTATACATTAGTCAGTGAGCTTACACACAAGCAGGCTATAATTGTCAAAAGGACATTTAGGTTTTCAAGGCATTGCACTTCCCTTGTTTTCCTTCCTCTTCCCTGAGCATCCCTTCTCTAACTTCTGATTTTTCATGTTCAAGGACCTAAATAATGGGTGAGTACAGAGGCCCTGTTTCCAGTCCTGCAGCGAACTAACTCAGTAAATTGAATCCTTCTACTCTTTTTTATTTTTAGTTGGAGTAAAATTGCTTTACAGTGTTGTGTTAGTGTCTGCTGTAAATGAAGTGAATCGGCTACATGTATACATATATCCCTTCCCTCAGGGACCTCCCTCCCACCTCCCCATCCCACCCCTCTAGGTCATCACAGAGCACCGAGCTGAGCTCCCTGTGCTACACAGCAGGTTCCCACTAGCTCTCTATTTTACACACGGTAACATATTTATGTCAAACCTAATCCTTCTACTCTTTTAATCATCGATTATTTTGCATGGAGACACATATGTGTAGGCTCTGAATCAAACTGGCTAGTTATGAATCCTGAGGTCACCACTTAGGGCTGCTGTGAAATTTATCATCAGCACATCCCCACTTACGGGAGATGCTGATAATAAATAATGTCTACCTTGGAGAGCTGTGGGAGAACCACATGACATTATTAACATAATATGGTTGTCATGCTACCTGGCTTACCTCAGACAATGAACATCAGCTGTTACTGCCATCTGCATTTATATTCCGATCTCTCATGTAAACTTCACTCCTTAAAGCATCTTCACATGAGATTTAAATAACTCAGGAATATACTCAGTATTCTTCTAAAAACTTCCTCTTTGTACTACTTTGCAAGGACACGTGCTTTTTCTACTCCCAGTTTTTAAATCTTGGAGGTGCCTTTCACTTTTTCCGCATCTGGTCTTCTCATTCTTCCTCTCATACAGTTAACACCTCATATTTGGATTCTGCTTTCTGATTGGAAAGCATTTTCAATTTGCTTCTTTCAAAATTCCAGTGAGTCAGGAAGGACAAGTGCATTCAATATCAATTCAAAAGAAAAAAGGTTATTTAGAAGCTCTTATGAAGCAGACGCTATTTTAGTTTCCAGACAATGAAAATAAGAATCAGGTCCGTGGATTACTGTAAGGTACCTAACTTGTTACCCTGACTGTGAGTAATGCCCTTTC
Source organism: Stenella coeruleoalba (assembly GCF_951394435.1). NCBI lineage: Eukaryota > Metazoa > Chordata > Mammalia > Artiodactyla > Delphinidae > Stenella > Stenella coeruleoalba. The sequence continues at coordinate 5,692,423 of NC_137160.1, read as the reverse complement.
CTATCCTTCTTCACGTCCCTGCTAGACAATTTGCCAAAACACGATGGCTTAAAGATCTAAAATCGTCCCCGGTGGCGACATAAGTGTTCTGCATCACCTTCGAATACGGCTGGTCCCTCCCTATTTTTTTAAAGCATGCTTAACTCCTAAACTCCATTCTAATGAGGTAGACCTGCCCGCTTTCTTTCATCCCATCTGTGTTTATTTCATTATTTTCCTCCCACTGTTATGTCTTTTTCCTGGAATTGTGTACATCCTACATATTATTTAACAACGCAGTCCCCTTTGCTGACTCGAGGGTGGAATGGTATTTCGTGCGTCTTAACTCTTTACAGTAGGGAATTTCACACAGTGTAACGTTTAATTGTCCTCAGATCATTTCAAATGCTGTAGTTCTGTCTCCTGTGCTAGACTGTAAACTTGTGAAGATTGGGGCCATATGGAGGAGTACCTATGTTTACCAGATACTTAGAATATGATTTCTAGTCTATACCTACTTGCAGGATGAGCATTTGATCTTTCCAGACATCAAGGATAGTGGCTTAGTCCAAAGAGAAGCTATCATAGAGGAAATTTCATGTACGTTGGTAATCTGGGGATTTCAGTGTCTCTAGAGATGTAGCATATGCCATCCACCTCTTCCATTTAGTAGTCCTCAGATCATGCTCACTTCAGACACGTATTTTTGCCCTTCAACATAGCTAATCACAGCAAAACCACTCCCAGGAAGAACTCTCACTACGGTCTCGGCAGCAACTCCTGTTCCTTCTGCCAAGCCAGGAGTTACATCAGAATTCCAGGACTGTGTGACTCACTGATATCTAGTGATTGGTGCTGATGCAGTATGTTTTCAAATGTAACAAATGAAAGTTGTGTTAGGACACATACATATGTCTAGGACGTTCTTTTAGCTTCACTCAAATGATAATTTTGGGGAGAACTGGAAAATAAAGAGATGTACATTCTTGTAAAGTTGGTCTTCACATAAACAAACAGGTATATCTGTATTTTTCCTGTCTGTAACAATCACACCTGGCTGTACCTGTTATTCTCAGAAAGAGATTAGAAATGACAGTGGCAGTTAAAAATTGGTGTTACTGCAATTTCAGTTTTCACTTACAGTATTCTTTTGTACCAATCTCAAGCATTTTGACTTCCAGATCAGCTTCCTATTAGATGCATTTCACTGTAGTACACAAAAAAGAATGTCAGTGTTGAGAGGGTTTATAAAGATAAAGACTCTTATTTTTTTGTCTTTGATAAAGAATTTGTAACATTGCTCTGCTCTTAAAATTCATCCCTTTAGCTAATTAAAAAAATGCATGTTTACATAGGGTAAGTTTTAGTGTTATGAAAATAAATTACTAGCATTTAGATATTTTCTCAGGATGCTTTAGAAATCGAAGTGTATTTATATTATGAAAAGTCCAAAAGTACACTCTTTCTTTCAGCAGTGTGTTACTGAGATATTTTGTTGATTTGTCACCAAGAATGTTACCTCACTGTGGACTTTTGGAAAAAGTGAAGTCAATTTCCAGGGCTACTTTACATGGTTCCTCAGAATACCAAAATCAAATTTCTTGATGATTTCCTCTTTCGTATTTTAATGTAAATATCAAGTATTCAGTTTCAGAGATAAAAAGTGAGTGAACGTGGAAGAAGTTGAAAGAGCTCTTCTTTTATGTGTGAGGGAACCAAAGGGTTATCTCACTGAGTAAAAAGCAAAGGGAAGCTGGAGCCGCAGCAGGATTAACATAAGGACTCTCCTCACTAGGCATCATCTTAAAGTGAAAGTGTTCTCAGGTCACCATGGTTAATGAGTCTTATTTACAGGAAGCAATTTAAGTACCGACTTAACTTCCCCATCATGCAGAACTGTGCCTTGACCTACAAAGGTAATAAATAAGAGTTGTCTCGATCTATAATAGAAACTGGGGTTACAATGCATGTCTTCTGAACTCATCAAAGGAACTGGTGGATGAGTAATTATTTCCTCCCCAGCGAACAAAAGGAAGCCAGCCAGGAAAACCTACTCAGAAAGAAAAATAACATTTTTGGGTGCACTGTGTCTGGTTCCGTAACATGTGTTAACTGAGCCAAAAATACATTCAAGTGATTTTGACAGCTGAACAACTAGTTGAAAAGTGAAAAATATATTAACTAGCTAAAGGCTTTAGCTCTAAGAAATCAGTTTGATTTTACTGTCAGATTACTGAGAGTGCCTCTCGCTTTGGGATGCTGTTGAGTAGCGGTGACCACCGGCCAGTGACTCCTAAGGAAAAGAAAATAATAAGTAACAGGTACGAAAGTGATGCATCTCCGGGATCCAGGCTTTAACTTCCATGTGAGTTATGATTGATGCGCTTCCACCAACTACTCAGAACTTGAGCTCTCACTGGCAGCAGGAAGGGGAACATGGCAACTGACAATCTTTGTGTCGTCTGAAGTGACAAAATCTTGCCTCTCACTTCCTCTACTTCTTCAACAGATTAAGACAGTTTCCCTCATCCTCTGTCTCCTTGCAAGAGAGATCGCCTCTATCTCCTATCTATTAGCAAAATTTATGACAATATAATGCAGTGAATTTGCTTGTTTTCTCTTCTTGACAAGGACTTTTCCTTGCAAGCTTGCTCCACAGGTGCTGGTGAGATAAACTTTGTGCTTATCAGAGTAAATGATTTTTTAAATCCATGAGCCTACTGGTAAAGAAAGTTTAATCATTTCCTTTTAATTCCACATTTTCCCAACATCTTGAGTTTAAACTTCCCAACTCCAGTTTTCGTCCTTATTAGAAGTCATACTCCCGGGGATGTGGCACGTGTGCGTGTGCCCCTGTGTGTTGTGAATACATGCTTGCGCGTGCACGTGTAGATCAAAGGAACTCTTTCCTGTGCCTGGAAGTCTAGGAAATCAGTCCACCAAGTAATATTTCTGAGTGCACAACACCTGTGCTGTGCACGTAAAAAGCTTGTTGGACTTAGATTCAACAGCTGGGTAATTATATCACAGCTTCTGCATTCACTAGGTATATAACCTCGGAAGCCACTTAATTGCTCTAAATGTTCATTCCTTCATCTGTAAGCAAGTGATGAAAGCAATGCCCACTGTAATATTAAGTAAAATACTTTTTGTGGAAATTCTTTATAAAATGAATCACTCAATTAAAATGAGGATTTTTTTCAGGTGCATACCTTTAGACTTTCTCTTTCATCAATAATATCACTGCATTTTAATTAGTGTTTTCATTGCTATATCACCCCTTATATGGAGACCTTTTCAAGGGCAAAAACTTTGTTTCTCTAACATTGCAATGGTATGTGACACACAGTAGATAATAAACATTTGTTGATTAACACATGTACCCAGGATTATAGAGAAAGAAAATTAAAGCAGAATATTGTGTTCTAAACTAGATCATGTCGCAAGGGCTCTGTAGCACTAGCTTCACTTGGAGTGACTAAAAAGACTCTTGGAAAAGGAAGTCATCCTTTGAACACACAGATGCCCATTGCCTGTGACTACTACAGGACAGCCACGTGACCCTGGTCAAGTGGGAAGATCAACCTGAAAGTAACATTTATTTAATTTCCAATCTACTTGATTTAATTCTATTCAGTTATATTATTTGCAGTTCATTAAAATATATTTAACTAGTTTCATAACTCAATTAATTTGCACCCAATTTACAGTGCCCTTTGTTGTATTTTGTGTGAATTTTAGAAACAACTTTGAGGATGGTCTCACTAGACGATTAAAGAAAAAACTTTACAAATTAAACTACGCAGATCGGATGATTTGGTAACAGCTGGGGAAACAGTTGTAATGAGGACATAAAGTGAGACTTGACTAGAAAGAGGTGTTACAAGAAAACTGAGAAGTAACAGAAGTCTGGGCTTATAAGGAATGATTAAAGAAGTAGGTCATCTTGAGTATGTGGATCAAAGACTCTACAGTTTAAGGCAAAGAATATTGTTAAAGGAGGGAGGAGGCAAATCTTGAAATTGATGAAAATCTGAAGATTAAGTAAATCCTTGTAAATTCAACCCCAGATATTTGAGGCTACACTGTATGTTTTACTTAAATATTTGAAAATCTGAGCTCCAACTGTTGTTTCTGGACTCAGTTATGTATATATGTACCCACAGTCTGACTCTATTAAGTACATAATTATTTAATATCTAACATATGTAGGGGACTGTGCTTTTAATAAGTTAGGGATAAAACAACAGATAAGAACATCCTGTTCTAGCCCTAAAGAAACTTACTACTTTATCAGAAGGTGATAACGACAACAAAAAAATACCCTCATATGTGTGCTGCATTTTTGCTACAAAATGACTTTTACTGCAGTGGTTTTTAAATGAACTGATCATATGAATCAACTCAGTATTTTATCAAAAATATGGATTTCTTTGGTCACAAAAGGTATGCTGAAATTTTATAGGAAAGTAGACATTAAGATGCAAGTAAACATTTAAAAAGCAAACATCAGCCATCACAAGGTGAGACAGAGCCATGAAAGAAATTGCAAAGCCTTTCTGCATGATGTCCAACATAAATACTAATGACAAAATGTAGCGGGGAATTTAAGTAGACAATAAATAGATGATAAAAAGGTTTATAAGGCCATGTCCAGATATTTGGAATCTAAGGCAACGTGGAGCCATTGAAGACTTGGTGACAGTGAGTACCTGGGACAGGACTGTGTCTTAGCAAAATCATAGTAATGACAGCAGGAAGATGATCAAAGCTTTGAGAGTTGGTGTGGCAATTCAATGGTTCCAATCAAACTGTGAGAGCTGGAATTTGTTTAAAGGCGCTGTAGACATGATAAGAGAGATTCACAAAACTTATATCAGGAATGGTGGATAGGATGAGGGGTGGGAAAGAGTCTATGATTTTAACTCTCTAGCTTGCAACTTGTATTATTGCATTAAGTCCACTAAGACATAGGCATGGATGATAAATTCAGATTTGAGCATTTTATGTGTCTAATACTCACATATCCACATGGAAATGTGCAGCAAAAAGCCATGTTAGTTAGACACTCGAGACAGAGGTGAAGACTGGAAACAGAATTTGGGTATCATGTTTATTAAGATACAAGATGAAACAATGGGGATAAATGAGATAAGTGGTAGTGATGGGGAAGAAAATCAAAGGAGAGAGAAACAGGGCAAAATTGAGTTAGAAGAAGAATGAGCAGGACATCAGAAGTGTGTATTCACATGCACAACAAAGTGAAAAGCACTATGAAAAATTTTAAAGGAACGAAGAATAAGAAGCCACAGGATTTGATAGTTAGGAGGTAAATAAAGTGCTTTTCTTCCGGCTTCACTGAGGTATTGACAAGTAACATGGTGTAAGTCTAAGATGTACAGTGTGATGATTTGATACTGTAGACCTTGGAAAGTGTTTACCACGATAAAGTTAGTTAATACATCCTTCACCTGATACAATTACCATTTTGTGGTGGTTGTTATGGTGAGAACATTTACACTCTGTTCTCATAGCAACTGTCAAGTACATAATAGTGTTTTAGACTGTCGTCACCATGCTGTACATTATATCTCCAGGTCTTATTCATCTTATAACTGGAAGTCTGTACCCTTGACCTTCATGTCCCCATTTTCCCTACTCCCCAGCCCCTGGAAACCACCATTCTACATTCTACTTCTATGAGTTTGTTTTTTCAGATTCTACATACATATAAGTGGGATCATACAGCATTTGTCTTTTTCTGACTTATTTCACTTGAAGTGAATAACGATAAATGTTGTTGTGATAAATGTTGGTGCCTTTGCCTAATCAGAGTCCAATCCTCTTTGTTTAGGGACATAACTAATCTTTCTTCAGTGTAACTGCTGGTGGTACGAGGGATGGAGGTGTTAAATGATGGAGAGGTACCAAAATTTGACCAATCAGAATCTCTCTGAAATGTGATTCTTGGGTCAAAGGGATCAAAATGATTGGAGAAGATTCTTAAAAGATTTCACATGGAGATTGCCTCTTCATTTTAGCTGCTTTCCCCTTAAAGCTATCTCTTCTCTTTATTTTTTTTAAATTTTATTTATTTATTTTTGGCTGCATTGGGTCTTCGTTGCTGCACGCATGCTTTCTCTAGTTGCAGCGAGCAGGGGCTACTCTTCGTTGTGGTGAGTGGGCTTCTCATTGCAGTGGCTTCTCTTGTTGTGGAGCACAGGCTCTAGGCGCACGGGCTTCAGTAGTTGCGGCACATGGGCTCAGTAGTTGTGGCTCACGGGCTCTAGAGCACAGGCTCAGTAGTTGCAGCACACGGGCTTAGTTGCTCCGCGGCATGTGGGATCTTCTTGGACCAGGGATCGAACCCATGTCCCCTGCATTTGCAGGCAGATTCTTAACCACTGCACCACGAGGGAAGTCCTAAAGCCATCTCTTTTTCTGAGGCCTTCTCCTTTGATATGCTCAGCGATCTCATTTTCTTCCAATATCTTTCTCTTTTACTTAAGCTTGTCAGATTTAGTTTCTGTTGCTTGCCTTCACAAAATTCTAAGTGATACAGATATTAATATAAGTGGGGGCTGATACAACTTCAGAAAACATCCAACATCAAAGAGACAAGATTCAGTTGAAGTGGTCAGTATGATAATAAATAAGAAAATTAAAGTTAGGAATTCCTGCCTGTTGCCGATGATCCAAGATTCTTGAGAGTCAGATATGAAAATCTGTAAAGTAGAAAAAGCGGATCATCCGTCCCAAGTTAAAGTCAGGGACTGAAAACCAGGGAGGGAGAAGATACGGGGCGTCCGGGTAAAGCCTTCCCTGCCTGCCCTCCACCCTGTGCACATATGTGCAGCTCAGGAGAGCTGACCTCGCTAGGGTGTAGATACCTATATAGTGATACTGCCTTTCTGTGTTTCAAGGAGTAAATGGAATATGTGTGAATGAAGGAAGAAACAGGTTACTCTTAAGATAGATTTTGGTAAAGAAATGGAGGAGAATTGTGGTCCAGGGAGTTATTTGTTTTCAGGCGTAGAGAAGATATGAATATGCTTGTAAGCCTAAAGAAGGAAGCAGTGGAGAGGAAAAGACCAAAGCAAGGAAAGAGAAATAAAGGCATCAGCCCACAAAGGCAGAGGGAAATGAGGAGGAAAAAGGCACCAGTGCTCGTTACGCAGGCGTCACTGAGGTTAGTGGAGCATCAGATAGACCGCGGGGAGTTTACCCTCCTCGCGGTCTCCATCCATCCCTGGAAGCTAACCCTGCACAACAGGATGCTTTGTGCGCTTGGTATTCTAGTGTCTCTTCTAGAAAAGCGGGGCGCCTTCTCACTTCAAAAGCTTTATTAATTTTGGCCCCTCATATGCAGCACTTGTGGAAGCGCTGCCGGGGTGGCTGCTCTGTGTGAGGTTGCATGCGGCTGGGGGCCACACACTGAAGGCACCACCCTTGGCCTTGCAGGGCTTGGTGTTGGGGAGCGGAAAAGGGGTTTGTGCACTGATAAATGCAGAGCTGCATTGCAGTATGATGTGGTCCTATACCTAACCCAGAGTTGGGGCAAATTAAAAACTTCTTGGAAGAAACGACATCTAAGGTAAGATGTAAAGGATGTGTTGAAATTATTCAAGGAAAGGATCTGGGAGAAGAGGAGCATGTTCAAGGCAAAAGAATGGCAGGTATGAAAGAAAACATAAAGGCCACTGAGAAGATGAGAACAAAGCTGTACAAAGTAACAATGTGTAATCTCAATGGCAAAATTATTTTAAAATCTCTGTTTTTCTAAGTATAGTAAGTTCATATAAAAAGACTAAATAATTTAAGGAACATAACATGACCAGGTACAGCAGATAAACTGGAAAGTTTATCTTATTAGAAAATGTTAAATTGAATTATTTCAACCTAATGAAATAAGTTACGTTCATCCTACAACAATGTTATTTAAAATTGTGTAAGGTAATATTATTTCCTTACTCCAGACAGTTATTCTGTGACATAAAATGATCAAATTCTATATACACATAATCGTTATTTTCCCCTTGTCTGTTATGTTTTATGTGTTTATTACTACGCATTATTTTTATATTTTATACTTATGATCATTTAAGCTTGACTTAGATCTAGAACATGGATGGAAGTACAGTTTGTATTTTATTGTGTTTAAATAAATGCATTTACAACTCATTTCCAGGTTAGGATTCTGAACTGTATACAGACAGTACTCATTTTTTTTTTTTGGAAACCTGTATCAATGCATTTTTAGTGTATTACTTCATTCTATTTTTCTAGTCAGGCTTTAATATTTTAAATTCCTTCTCCTTTAAGTTCTTGGCTTCGTATAAGTGTATGCACATTTTTTTACCCTTTTATCTTTCAGAGAAGGTCGCTTCAGTTTATTGAAAAGAGCAACAGTTTTGGAGCTAGAGAGACATCAGTTCCTTTCCTGTCTCTGCCTCTTATTGGTTGATCCTAATAATACTTAAGCTATCTCAACTTTAGTCTCCTCAACTCCCACATAGAAAACACTTTTTCTCCCCTGAAATAATCTGGCAGTTCCTGCTTGGATTAAAAATTTGCACATCCAGTTGAGAAATTCAACTATGGAGAAGATAACCTACAGAAATAAAAGCACCAAGAGATCATAAATATGAGCAAATATGTTTGCTTCAAAAGCTTCCAAAGAACAAGAAATGGAAACTATGTAAATATTTACTTCAGGGCAATGACTGAAAAAATATATTTCATATTTATGATGTAGCTATCATAGACATGTATGATGTAAAAGCAATTGGTTAGACTTATAGTTATTGACATGGAGGCATAAGCATGATACATTGAGTGAAAATAGTAAAAAGAAAGTCACCATCAAATAGTTGTTGATTGAAATAGCCAAAGAAATGAATGCGTGGATGGACTGAGCTGTGTGCGCGGATAGAAGAGCACAGCCTCTGGAGCAGTCCCAGGAGGGGTCACGAAGTTCAGGGTCATGGTGGTCATACTCAGGGTTGGGGGACGTGCTTTCCCAGGTTTGGTGGGGCAGAAAAGAAATGTGAAACCCACTGCCCCATCACAGTGATCCCCAAGTGTACAGATTGCATGTTCAGGAAAATTTAAACAAATATTGGGCATCATCGCAAAATTTTTATTTTATTTTGAATTTTACCAGAGATGATTTTAAAAAGCACCCTGCAATCTACTCTCACATCAAAGAACACAAGAAATCACATTACTTCAAAATTAGCAAGGATCGTGAACTACATGGTGTTCCTACAAATAGTACACATACACTTTGTGAAAACATTACTCTTCTGTTGTAATTTTCATCTTTTGGACTCAGACTGCTGAATACCTCTCATAATCCCAAACCAGCCCAGAGGCATGAGTCTAGGAGCCCCTGTCATGGTGTGACCATTGCAGATCTGAAGAATGGACAGAAGTAGAGGAGAAGACTTCAGTGGGGAGTTATTTTGTTTGCTTTTAATAGATTATTTGACCCAAAGAATTTAAAAGGAGGAATCTAGAAAACAAGCCCAGTTCCTACAGTCAAACTAAAATCACCATCAAAGCTATAGATTCTTGGCTGATCAATTAAATGCTGTGTGTTCTTTATATTAATCTAACCCAAATAAAGACTCAGGGTCAGAGGATGGTATGGACTGAAGTAAAAGGTGAGAGTGAATTGCCTCGGCTACAAAGATAATGGATCCAGAGGCAAGAATATAAGCAGGTTATTATACTGGAGCTCAATCTAATGTATTAAAACAAAACAACAATTACAGCTCTACCACAAAAGCAGAGCTAAGGGGTTACAAAGCAGATGTCCTTGCCTGAGAGCGTAGTGCACACCACATGAATACCCCATGTGGAAACAGATGACAGTGGACACTTGACATTTGTTAAACTTAACCACGAGTGAGGTAATTATTTTTTTAAATTTAATTGTAAGCTGAATACTTCAGAGAGAAGTACATTCCTCATAAACACTGCTACATCTCTGCTTATGACTTTAGAAGCATCATCAACAACCTTTACTTTTGATTGGATAGCTGAAAACCAAAAATGATACATATATATATATATTTCAGAATCTCAGGTCAGATTTGTTTTGAGCATATTTTTATGAATTTATTTTATTAATTTCCCTGGGGGTGGACACACTTTCTTTTAGAATATCAACACTACTGGGAAGTAAAAAAGAATAGCCTCTTTCCCTTTTCATAATTCAAGAGTATTTACTGACTCTTACAGTATTCTGCTTGGGCTGCCATAGCAAAATACCACAGACTGGGTGGCTTAAATAACAGAAATTTATTTTTTCACAGTTGTGGAGGCTAAAGTCCAAGATGAAGGGACCAACATATTTGATTTCTGATGAGGGCTTCTTCCTGGCTTGCACCTTCTCCCTGTGTCCTCACATGGCGTTTCCTCTGAGCGCACATGGAGGGAGAGAGAGCTCTGGTGTCTCTTCATCTTCTTATCTAAGAACACCAATTCTGTGGGATGAGGGACCTACACTTATAATCTTATTTAACCTTAATCACCTCCATAAAAGCCCAACTCTAAATATAGTCATGTTGGGGGCTGAAGCTTAAACATATGAATTTGGGGGAGATACAGTTTCATCTATAATGAGATGTTTATATTATTCATTGTTTCATGTATCGAAAACTTTTTAAAAATTTTAATTAAACTTCTAAAATTTTGGTGAAAACTTGTGAGATCTCTGGTTTGGGTAAATAGCTTGAAAATTCCTAAGGCTTGAACTCTGGGGCAAAAATCCCCTGAAACTAATCCTGTATAACCTGTTTGTGATATGTTGTGTATTTGGCGGCATTAAAATATTTAGAAGTAAAGCAAGCTAAGCACAATTTATAAATTCATCTTGTAAAACAGAGGAATCATTCACCATAAAGGACAAGTACTAAGTGTGAGAATTTAGAAATAAATGACAAAGAGATGGCTTATAGTAGGTTAGTCCCCAAAAAAGGTCCAAAAATGGCTTTGGTAAAGAGAAATGAAGGGCTGTTTGAGCAGATAAGGTGATGTGAGGGGAATGAAGTCTCATTTATTTTGTTTCTTTGTACAGTAAAGGGAAAGTCTAGAAGAGATAAACCAAGAATCAGAAAAGTTGCAAGTACAGTCTTCATAAGAGTTCGAGTATGAAAAATTTTTCAGATAAAAGGAAATTTCATTTTCTTTCAACTGTTTTACTGAACTATTTTGTTGTGTAAAATTTTAAACCTGGAAAAAGTGTTTTTATGTATTTCATAAGAACAAATTACACTTTAGGAGAAAGAACGAACGAGACTGGGTGTTCTACTCATGATGATGATGTTAAATACCCAAGAACATCCCCACAAGTTTGTTCCAAATACACTAAACAGAAATTAATGGCAGTCAAAGAACAATCCAGGAAAGTGCCCAGGAGGAGCTCTCTCATTTTCATAAAACTAGATTATACCCCTTGACCTATAATTACAGAAATTTTACACCTGTCAAGTTGTGGCCATCAGTACATTGTTTCACTGTGAAATCCAGCTCGTTTCTCACACACAGTGGCAAGTTCAAAGAAACCTGCAACCTTAATTTGTCCTTCTCACTTTTAACACACTTGCTGCAACTTTCCCCCTAGATTCGTGACATCTGTTTCTAGCCTGTAGTATCCTTAAAACATGTAGTATCCTTAAAACATCACATAGAAAGATAAGACCCTTATCTCCCAGTCTCTGTGGGACGGCAGGAAAATAACCTCGATAAGTCCCAACCAGCAAAAGAAGGTGGTTAATAACACTACCTGGCCTTCCCTATAAAACTTACAGCAATTTTCCACCAGCTCACTCTTGCACTTTTAATCTCCCCATCTTTTGTTTCAGAGAGTTGAGTGCAACCTCTCTCCCCCATTGCAATAGTGTTGAATAAAGTCCTCCTTGCCTGTACCAGTGAAAAAGTGTTGCCTGCCGTATCAGTAAACAAAGGATGTTGCAGCCATTAAAGACACCCCAACGGTGAGCCCTGAGGGAACTCAGAATAGAATAGGATGCCCGCCATCTAGCAGTCTCGTTGTAGCAGCCACCCCACTTCTACCCTCTCCACTCCCCCACCCCCCATGCCCCAGTGCACCCTGAGGAGACACAGGATGAGAAAGCACAGGATACTGGCCCCAAAGAGCTGAGGTGCCTATCAAAGGAATGATGTTAGTGAGCTCAGACTCTTGCACCTTCCCATACATAGAAAAGCATTACATTCCTTAAGTGGAAGTGTCTGGTTTTCTTTAATTAACAGTAATCTTTTGTTGTTCCCAACTACCTGGTCTTTGTCGCAGAAACTCCTATACATGCTGGCTCCTCCTTTGCCTCTTGGGAGCCGTCTTTCAGAGCTATCTGAGACTGTCTCCCAGGCTTAAGTCCTCAGTTTTGTTCACCAAATAAAACATAATTCTCAACTTTCAGGTTTTGCTCTTTTTTCAGTCTACACCTGTTTACTTCGTCTGGGGCAATCTTCCTTTGACAAAGATAATCTTTCACAGGTTTAGAAATCATAACATGGAGGACTTTTATCTCTGCCTGGCCTTAGAGGAATGTTTTTGCTTTCATGAATTTCTGATTCATTTTCAGAAGATAAAAGTTTCCCTTAAATTTGGAAGCTTGTATTTCTCTTGGATAAAGACCACACCAAAGTCCTTTAGTTTTCTCAGACTCTTAAATACATAGAAAGTCAGGCTAAATCACGTGTCAAAAGAACTGGGAATTACACTAGGTGGATCAAAATCATTTTTTTAGAGATGAAATATCTTAATGAGATTGATTTGAACTACGGGGCAGGAAATAAAATGATTGAATTCTCTAATTGAGGTACCTGTAGCTAAGCAATTCCTTTCACACGTCTTGTATTTTTCATGTGTTAAAAGGGATCAGCCAACAATACTAATAACAGTAAACACACACACACACACACACACACTTTCTCTGAAATAAAATGAAAAGTGCACTTAAAGAGTTTCTGTTCATCTTTCGGAAATCTTTCATGAGAGTCAAATCACCAGATCACACCTGGACAAGGCAGTTTTCTTTAAATTAGCTTTCCAAGTCCCTCTTGACAAGGATAACTACTTTTATAGCTTTAGAAAGAGGTATACTGCAATTGCCATTTTAATGTAAAAAATAAAGGAAGCTCCTTTTGAGAGGCAGCTGCTAGGTAAAGTAGGAAGTGATCCATCTTTTTCTGTCTTTTTTTTTTCCTACTTCTTTCCAGAACTTTCTCAGAGTATCTACTTTATTTTACTCTCAATTTAGAAAAGTATGTGCTTTCAAATTTGGGGTGAGTGTTTGTGACTCCAGGGCCAACTGGGGGCAATAGACAGGATTTCCTTAAATCTATTTATGACATGGTCAGACAATTGTTTCCTTCCTAATGGGAAGGAATCGCAGTAATATAGCTAGCAGCCACTTTCATTTGGGGGATGTAATAAAAGAGACTCTGTAGAAGGTCTTTTGCATCTCATTATCAGACATTCTTCTAAAGTAGCTCTTTATAATGGAAAAAAAGGAGTCTTTCTCCTGAGACTATCTAAAGCTCCATGCTGTTCATTAATAGGCCTGAACAGAGAGGTCTCACATCTTTATTCAAAACCAACATTGGACAAGTCTTTAAAGAAATTATTAGGGCCCTCTTTGTTATCAAGGCTACCTTGTTTCTTTAACCTCATCCTCTGGCTGTGCACAGATCACTCCAAAGAGGGCACATCCAATTCCCTTTACTGCAAATGAAGATGGACTCGCTACGGTGCCACATGAATATTAACCAGTCAGTGGGCACCGGCAATCTGGAAGTGTGTGCTGAGTTTCTTTCTTTCCATTTCTAAAAGAAGTAAATGAATTAAAAAAAAAAATTCTTGACTGGGGCATCTGGGCCCAGGAACTCAAATTATGAGAGCTGTAAAGAGAAAATTAATATGAGGTGTTGAAACTAAAGATATTCTAATCCTACCTGGCTGTGATGAGAAAAAGGTGTCAGGTGACAGGTTGGGTTAGGCCACACTAATCATTCAGAACAAAGTAATGTCATCTCTTTCTGTTCTGAAAATGAACCATTGTCTTAATAAACAGTTGAAATTAACAATGCATTTTTAGATTCACCAGAGGATGGATAATCAACTTCATTTTCACCCAGGTGAACCAGTCTCCTTGGCCTTTTCCCTCATGCCTGGAACTGCATCCATGGCCATGAATTTAAAAAAGCAGCTGAAGATAACATATTTCATGTAATTACCATTGAAACTGCAGAAAATCCCACCTGGGAAAGGTTCTAAACCCTTAAAAAAACTACAAAGTGTTCACATGCTGCCAGCATGCCAGCGGCAATCATCTGAAACTCCACCGTTAAATTTAGAGAATGCCAAGGCACAGGGTCCCTGCATCATGAGAGAGAAAACTCCGTCTAAAAGATGGTTTGTTTGTAATGCTCTGTGTTAATGTGGACACACATGGGGCAGGGAATCGTCTTGCAAGCTCTGCTGCTTGTGGGCTGTGCATGGGGGCAGTCACACAGGCTCTAAATACAGCCTGCCAAGGGTCAAAGCCTCATTATCCTCCTTATTAACCTTCCGTGACTCACCTTCCTCATCTGTAAAAGGGGCTCAGCAGCAGTTTGTATCTCACAGAGTTGTGGAGGTAAGATGAGTTACAGAACGTGCAGCACTTAGAACGGTGCCCGGCGCACTACAGCGCTCTGTAAACTGTAGTTATTATTTCTATCAGCTTGGTTCTACAAGGACACTTTTTTTCCTTGCCCCCCCCCCTTTACCTTTATTAACCAAGTGACAATCATTGCAAAATTTTAAAAATGCAAGTAAGTAAAAAGAGAATAAGATTACTCCTATTCCCACCATCAAAAATATACACTGGTATATAGTATCCCTATCACTTTTCACTGCCACTATGTAATTTCGTTGATTTGATATATCTTGGGGGGCTTATATACACATTATTCTATGTGATGTTCTACATAAATAGCCAAGCAAATATCCTGCCTTCAAAGACTTTATATTTTAGTGGATAAGAAAGACTGTTTAAAGCATACGTGCCTACACGCATGAGTGAATACATCCATAGATACATACACACACACATAAAATATTAAGTTAGGGAAGAGGATCGTGGAGAAGAACGCTTATTAAATGAATAGTGACTAATGGACAATGTTCTTTTAGGTAGGGTGGTCAGGAAAATGCTTTCTGTGGTGACATTGGAATAGAGACCAGAATTAACTGAGAGGGAATATCATGTAGGTATCTAGGGAAATAATTCTCTAGGCAGAGGGAACTGGAGGTAGAAAAGTCTGTCTGCATGCTGGGAGTCTTTTAGGCACAGTAGAATTAGTGTGCCTGGAATTCTGTGAGAGGGGAGAAAAGAGAGATGCTCTCTAGAAGTGGTCAGGTATCAGACCATCTATGGGTTGTAGCTCATTGTAGGGACGTCGAATTGTGCTTAAGCAGAAGAGATTCCATTGGCGGATTTAGAGTGGGAGAATATAAATATGTGTAAATATTTAAAAATAACATCTTATAGGCTCTGTAACAAGTGTATGCTATTCTGTAACTTACTTTATACTGTACATAATATATATATACAAACATACATATAGTTAGGCATCAAAGCCCAGGTAATATTGTCCCAGCCTAATTACTATTAGCCTGGGACAATGTGTAAGGTGAAAACTTCCTGGGCACAGAAGGACCCAATACCTAAATAAGCCGATTCTCCTGTGGTGTCCCCTGCAGGATTTCCTTTCATGAAGCTGTGGCAATTCAAGTGACAAAAGCGCCAAATTGGCTCTATGGGCACGTGCCTCACTTACGTGGCTAAGCTAGGGGAGAAAAGACAGCAAGATATTATGAGTCAGAGGCTCTCGAGTCCGCAAGCTCAAGATGTATCCTTTAGGATGGATGAGACCGTGTGTGCTTCCTAAGTAATTATTTTTCATTATATTATTATTTATTTATTATTTTACTTTGTATGAACATATTTTGTTAATTATATGGGCAGACAGTTGTCACTGTCATACACACTGCCCTGTTGAAGATTTTCAAATTACTTAGTTTCCAACTTCAATTATAAAAATATTTTTAATTATAGCCCATTTTTATAATCTATATTTTTAAGTTTTAGTCAAGTCAATATACCTATAAAGAATTTGTATTTGTTCACTCCTGAAAAATCTACTTATCTCTTGCACATTTTCAAAAGCCTTATTTACTTAATTCCTTTTGATTTCTCAGGTACTATTTGTCTATCATAGGTACTATTTTAAATATGTTCCAATTGTGTGTGCGCCCAATCTGTTTTCTTATGCTTTGTTTTTAAATTATCTGTTCAAAAATACATTTATTTATGGCTTAATACTTTGAGCTATGTTCAGAAAACCTAACCTCCGTCTCAAGATTATATAAATACATATCCTTTCATATTTTTAAATACTTCTCTCAGATTACCTTTGCACTTAGGTCTTGAACCATTGGGTAGGCTCTGTCCATGAGAGGCTCTGTCAGGCACCTGGAAGGTGCAGGAAGGAAGCAGTCATCTATTATCCTGCTCTCATCAGGAGCCTAGAGCAGCAGTGGCAGCGGGGAGGCTGCAGACCAAGAAACTTGGTGCTGGTTTCAGCAACACAATCAGCTGGACTGCCCGGGTGCTGGCCCCTCTGTTGGGCATCTCCTAGAAGCGACAGCCAGTGCTACTAATAGTTTTTGATCAGTTCTTTATATTAAGTATGTGTTTCAAACACCTGAAGCAGCTTCGATTATTTTTTGCCTGGGCCTTGACTAATTGGACCAACTATTTCCCAAGCTGTCACTTTTATCTTCTATTAAATCACCTCCACTCTCCCTTACACCCCTCCTCAACGCTTGGGTTCCCTTTCATGTGTCCTACTGCAAATACCCTCCATCTCCAAACTCTCTAGTAAACCTCTCTGCAGCAAAGGGATCTTTCCCAAGTACAAATCTCATATTGTCATTCTCAGCTTTGTTGAAAACTTTCTGTGAATGACCATTTTTTTTTTTCCAACAAAGACAAAACCTATGAAAGCCTCTGCATGATGCTAAGCAAATGGTCTTTTGACTCCACTTCCTGACTCATCTTGAACTGTGTTCATTCTAACTTTCTCACTGTTCGTACAAACCTGAGACTGGTTTTCTTCTAATCTTCATGCTGCCAAGCTTCTCTCCACCCCAGGACCTGTGTTCATGATGTTTCCTCTCCCTTTAAAGCTGTTTCTTCCCTTTGTTCATTTTTTTCAGTCATTTGATGTGTATCACTTATTAAATCAAGACTTCTCATACCTGATTAGTCTAATCCTCTATTAGAGTTTATTACTGTGTACATATCCTACATTACACTTGGCAAAATTACAAATTTAATATTTGCAGTGGAGATTATTGGATTAATATCTGGTATCTTTCACTCCAACCAGACTTAAAGTCTCATGCGTGCAAAGGATGTGTCTGCTTTTGCTCATTCTTTAATTCCAGAAACTAGCACAGTGCCTGATATATTGGGTTCTATGATTACTTACTGCGGCCCTTATTCCTAGATTCTCTGCTGGGTTCATGTGCTGTTCCACTTCTATACTAGGCTATCTTATATGATTAGAGGAGTGTTGTAATGTCCTTTGCTCCATGATACAGCAAGCCTCCCTGTGTCATTCTGCTCTTTTTTCACGATTTTATTGACTATTCTTGTATATCTTTTTCCAGGTGACCTTTATAATTGTTTTTCTGGTACAAAAGCAATAACTAAAACAATAACCACAATGATAGAAATAATAATAATTAGGATTTTAATAAGAGCTGATGTTCTAATATGTTTGTTTAGGAAAGATAATGCTTTCAAACAACCCCTAGCAGTGGGCATTGGGTTTGTTTGCAGGTGTTTTATATTATAAATAGCTTGTGTCCATATGCATGTATCTTTCTTTTCAAAAGATAAGTTTAAATTTTATGCATTTTATTGTATGTGAATTTTAACCTAAGAAGGGGAAAAAAGTGTAAGCACATGTTGAACCCTAGATTATATGCTTAACAAAGAATTTAAGGTATACTGGTGTCTGTCACTTACTTTTTTTTCTTTTTCTTTTATATTGGAGTATAGTTGATTAACAATGTTGTGTTAGTTTCAGGTGTACAACGAAGTGACTCAGTTTACATATACATATATCTATTCTTTTTCAAATTATTTTCCCATTTTTATTAAAGAATATCAGAAAATGAGGTGAGTTAATAAATGAACAGAGGGATGGATGGATTCAAACATGGTAAAGTGAATTTTAGACAAATAGTAATTATAAAATCTAGACGGTTGGTATATGAGATTTACTATAAAATTATTTTATTGTTTATGTATGTTTGAAAATATTCCTAATAAAATATTGGAATGAGAATTATAAACATCATAATCAGGATAATGATATTTGCCATGATCTTGTTTCTGGTACCTAAATTATATTTCTGAGGAAATATTAATGCATCATAGTGAATTTATAGAAAAATGATATAAAGCTAAAATTTTATATTTGACCAAATTTCCATTAATATATTTAAATAAAACTTTCATACAATTTATTTTCCATTTACTATCAGTCTCCTATTCATGGGTTTTTCATGGATTCCAGCAAGATTCTGTTAATTCATGTTTATTTTAAAACAATTTTTCCCAAACAATTAAATGCATTATATATTTTCTTATAATCATATATATATCAGCTTTATTCCTGTATTGACCTTTAATATAATTTGTTGTTTTACTATAATATTTTTGCTCATGTTTTCCATGTGAAGCAAATAATATATACTCTACAATTATTATTAATTAAATGGATTATTTCAAATATGGTTCACTTAAATATTTACATAACTTTAGTAGCCAAAGTAGTGATTTAAACATTTCTGGCAACACAATTGCTACATTTTTAAAACAATTGCAATACTTTATTTACAATTTGGGTAAACTGTTTCTCTTTTTCTTTTCTGCTTGATATTGAAAGTCTCCTTATTAGAAGCTCTAGCATTTAAAACTTCAAATTTTCTAAATTTAAATATACCCAGATCACTTAAAAAAGAGAGATGCCTTATAGCAGTAATTTTAAGTTTGTAAATCTTTTCCAATCTTAAATTCACACTATATCTATTTTAATATTATTCATTATTTTTTATTCTTCTACATGTTTAAACTATTCCTTTCACGTAATATTGGTATTTGATAATTTTATAGTAATTACCGTATGTTATGGGATGAATTGTGACCCCCTTCCAAATCCATATGTTGAAGTCCTAACCCAAGCACTTCAGAATGTGGCAATATTTGCAGATAGGGTCTTTAAAGAAGTAAGTAAGGTAAAATGAGGTCATTGGAGTGGGCTCCAATAAGAGTCATATTCAGTATGACTGGAGTCCTTATAAAAAGAGGAGATTAAGACACAGACACACAAGAGGGAAGACCATGGGAGGACACAGGGAGAAGACAGCCATCAGCAACCCCAGGAGAGAGTCATCAGAAGAAACCAAACCCACCGATGTCTGGATCTTGAACTTCTAATCTCTAGAATTGTGTTAAAATAAATGTCTGTTGTTTAAGCCTCCCAGTCTGTGGTACTTTGTTATGACAGTCTTGGAAAACTAATGTCGTGACTATCATTTCTCAAATTATTCTGCAGAACAAAATGTTCTTAAAATGTTTTAAAAGTTTCTCAAATTTGAATATGTATGAATATATATTATTTCTTTTGGAGAAGATCAAAGTATACTTTGGAGACGATACAGTTTCAAATGGCATTAATACATGGTCATTTTTGATGCTCCTATAGGACTCCTGACAGAATGGGTTAAAAAGAAAACAAAAAATTCAATCTAGATTTATTTATTTTTTATTCTTGCTACAACGTATCTATTGCAAAATTTTAAAATTTAATTAAAAAGATGGAACAGTAGGTGGTAATATTTTATAAATTCCTACTGTCCTTATGGGTATAGTATCTGGATATTAAAATATCCAGTGACAACATCATATACAAATTTGAAAAGTGCTGTAAATCAAGCAACCTGGATGGAATGGAGGAAAAGGTACTCTCAAAAAACTGTGTTAGATTACTCACACTGATGCCATAGATGTGTGTGAATAGCTTGAATAAAATTATTTTATGTAAGAGAGGACATATGTTATAGATCTAAATTAATATGCCATTTATATGTAGGTTAATTAAATATATGACAAAGTAAATGAACCTTAAAATTAGACATTTAACTATTTCGTTTATACCCTTAGAATTTAGATATCCATGTTCACCAAAAACCTTCTGTGTGTTAATGTACATTCAGTTTAAGCATTTGAAATAGGCCAGCAAAAAACAAACAAAAGAAAACGACAAATATAAGTAGAAATATAACTATATATATATATATGCTAGGCATCTGTCATTCTAAGTGTCTGATGCATTCTTTTGCCTTTATAACTAAAGAAATTGTCTAGATTATTTTTTTTGGAGTGGTTGAGGAAATATTTCAGCAAAAGATAAAAAACTGC
The DNA here is from genome assembly GCF_951394435.1 of Stenella coeruleoalba. NCBI lineage: Eukaryota > Metazoa > Chordata > Mammalia > Artiodactyla > Delphinidae > Stenella > Stenella coeruleoalba. The sequence continues at coordinate 5,671,874 of NC_137160.1, read as the reverse complement.
CTGAAAACAGTTTAACTTGTGTTATCTTAAAGCCTTGCCTCTCTGTCATGTTTGCAATTTCCATGAGCTTTGCAATTCTAGCTTTTCCCCTTGTGCAAGTCTAGACAATGAGTGACTTCAGTTTCTGCTCCTTGCTTGCTAGTGTAGCACAAAGGTAATGGGGAAAAATAATGGATGGATAGTCCATTGTTTCTGCTATTTATTTGCTTTGCTCATCACACTTTTCCATTTTTACCTAGACTTTGAAATCCCCTGACTCAGGAAAGGGAGCTCGTGGCAGAAATGAGAAGGGAAACAGAAGTTAGTGTTCCTTTTGAGCTTTCAAGAGTCAAGGACAGGACCAAAAGTAGCTTGGAAAACCAACTTCTTTAGACACTCCCTGACACTTTCCTTGGTCCGCCCCAACCAGCAGGGATACGGGATCAAATGATGTCTTTGTCAGGGTAGAAAAAGTATGCATAATTATCGAGGCAGCCAAGCAGTTTGCCGCTTGGAGAAGGGACCTTGAGTCTTAGGTGTCATGAGCCAGGATGAGCTGAGAGGGAATGATAAAACTACCAGAGAAATTTGGTACTCTAGGTCATTGAAGACCTGTCATTTTCTTTGTTGGGATTTGGGAAAGGGCTTAGCTGACTGTCCTTCATGTGACACCGGCATCTTGCAACAACTGTGGAATTCAAGAGGCATCACTGTCTACAGCCAGATGCAGGGATGCAGGAGTGGTTGGGGCAGGAAATAGAGCCCATGGGGCTCCATGCGGTGAGGATGTGGGAGTAGACCCAGAGCCTACAGACCTGTGAACAGAAAATTATGTGATGTAACAGTGCTGCAGGTTGAGTGGAGGGGGCACTACTACCACAAAGGCAAATGAAAAATAAGACAAACTCCTTTTTGGTCTGCCCTAGAGAAAGAAAAGCAACAAGAACAACAACAAACAGTTGGACCTAAACCATAAAACTGATATAACAAAGATAATGCTGAAGTTATCAGGACCAAGGACTACAGAACCATGTGTCGGCCCATCATCACACCACCATCCTTTGGACTCCTGTTTCTTGACTCACTCATCAATAGCTGCACACACACTGCCTGATGCATGTGGGAGGGGTGTTCACCCAGAACACGGCCAGTGTGAAGTCACAACTAACTGGGATTCATTCCTACTGAGTCGGACCTTGTTGCTTGATCATTTCTCACTGGTTGAGAAGAACACGGCTCTTGTTTAAGTGAAAGGCTGTAATCATTAATCACTCTTACAGCAAAACCATGTAAGACTGAATTGAGGAGTTGTTCAAATACTGATATTTGGTCTTAATTATTTAACAGCCAGGCCACAGACAAAGGCAAAACCATGTATAAACCGCAACTATTAAGTAGCTAGCTTGTTTTTATGCATACGAACCCATCCAGCTAAAACCATATCAATCAGGCAGTTTTTTAAAGTAAACTTGTTAGACATTTAAAAAAAAAATTTAATGAAAAAAATTTTTTAAATTATATGTGTTTGAGAGCCAAATGTATTTCTGTTGTAGAAACAGTGGGACTCATACTCTGCTCACCAAGCATAAGTTTTTAAAATTACTATGTAGTAGAAAATCCACATATGATACTTATAAAAGTCATAAAATATAATTTTCTTTTTATTTTATGACTACGGAACAGACTCCTGAGGTAGTTAAAATTCTACACGAAACACTTGAGCAATGCTTCCTCTTACATATGCTCTCCTTAATGTATCAGATGAGTGGTGCCCCAGAATTATTTAAAGGACAGATTAGGAACCTTTGATGAGCCATGTCCTGCTTCCTCATCTCAGATCACCACCCGCAGTTTCCTTCTCTTTCCTCCCCAAACCCAAAACATAGGTCTTTTTTTTTTTTTTAAGTTTTTCAAAAGCGCCTTGTTTTTTCCCACTTGTGAGTGTTTGCATCTGCTGTTCCATCTGCTGGAATCCCTGAGTCCCTGCGCTGTGATTCCCAGGTGACTTCTTTTCCTTTTGTAGATCCCAGAAAAGCATCACCTCTATCTGCTATTTGCCTTTCTATCTCCCCACCCACACTGCCTCAGATCCCAACTCCACTCTTTCCCTCCCCTCATCACCAAACCAATTCACATGTTCTCACACCACTCACTGAGTTTTTTCATAACATTTATCTGATTTTGCGATTTTCGTGTTTACAGAATGATTATTTGATTAATACCTTTTACTTTCTCCCTAATGTGTAGGATTCTTCGTGGATCTTAGTGTTCCTTCTGTTATCATTATGTCTTAAGTGTGAGACATATGGTAGATGCACAATAAACATTTTTCCATATTGTCTGAGTCAGTCTGGGCTTCCAGAACAGATTGCCATAGCAGGGTGGCTTAAACAACAAACATTTATTTCCCAAGATCAAGGTTCTGGCAGGTCGCTGTCTGGTGAGGGCATTCCCCCTGGTGTGCAAACATTCTTCCTCTCCTTGTGCCCTCACTTGTTGGAGAGCAGAGAATGGTCCTCTCTCTCTCGTTTCTTTAATAAGGAGGGCTCCACCCACATGGCCAAATTACCTCCCAAGGACCCCACGTCCATCACACTGGAGATTTAAGCTTTTACATATGAATTTCTGAGGTTAGAGGGTGGATAATACAAACATCTAGTCCATAGCACATATATTTACCATATAATGCCAAATGGCAAACAATATAAATAATCTTAGATGTTTCCATAAATCTCTGAGTCTATTTATCATCTTTGAAAAGGTAAAGAGCAAAGGAGATATTGATAATTATCCTAAAAGCATTTTGAAGTGCTAAAATCTGACCAAGTAACTGGTAGAGAGAATAAAGCACTAATGGAAATCTCTCATGAGGGTTTCTTCACTTCAGCTTCTTAACCTCTGCATATCTAAAGATTCTGGAGAGTCAGTCAACCCGAAGCATCTCCCACTACACAGGGTCCATGAAGGAGATAGTAGGTCTATCCCTTTCAAGTTGCCTTTGGGTATGAGAACAACAATGGCTTTCACTCTTCCAAGGGAAAACCCAAATCCCAAGACAAGGTCCTGAGTCCCATCCTGAGATGAGGAAGAGAGAAACACATAACATTCTTGAAATATTATTCAGGTTGTAAAGAAGTATTAAGTAACTTGCCTCAGGCCATCATGGAAAAGCTACTTTTTTTTTTTGGCCACACCTTGCAGCTTGCAGGATTTTAGTTCCCGGACCAGGGATTGAACCCACGCCCTCCACAGTGAGAGCACAGAGTCCTAACCACTGGACCAACAGGGAATTCCCAAGCTACATTTTTAAAATTTAAATCTAGGAGTTCACCCTGTCATCCAATTTTTGCCAAATGCTTTTCTTTTTTTAGACAAGTATCATTCCGTTTTCCTTATTTTCAGAAAACCTGACATTTGTTCATGTGTTATGTTCATGATTATATGATTTTTCCTTCTTGTAGTCCACACTCAATTACCCACAGTATTGGTCTATAAAATCGGTTTGTAAATATAGAAAACAGATAAACTGCAATGGTAGTTTCCAAATGATACAGTTCCTAAAAACAAAACAAAACAATGAAGATGGAGACCAAGATGTCATATCGAGCGACAAATGTTGATTTGCATTTTGCCTTTTACCTATACCTTGTTCATCTTAATGAAATTGTTACACAGGAAGAGAGGGGGTGCCTAAAATAGTAGGGGGGGGGAATACCGGAAGAAACAACCTCATGCATTAAAGTCAATATGTAAACAAAATATAGACAATGCAGTTTTCAGAAATTATATCTTGTACTCCTCCTTTGCTTTTCCTTCATGTTTTTAACATTGCTCTCTTTCCTTTATGAGTATTTTCTCTAGCCCTCATGATGATTCTTGCTACCCTATGTGTCAGGGTCACCTCTTCTGGGACTATAATCTAACCTTCTTAGTGTCTCATCACTTTACTAATTCACAAAAATCAGCACAGCCTTCCAACCACAATTCTTACAACAAGGCACTAGATCATTTTGTGCAAGGATGTGTCATCCTATGATTCAACATGAAATACATCAGGAGGAAGTAAAATTGTTCTGTAGCCAGATCGCCATAAAGCATCTCCATTAAATCCCCTCTCCTGCTCTCACTCACATCTGTTTGACAGAAGAACATTTCTTAGGTAACAGGGTTTTTTTAAATGAGGGTATTGTCATCGTCATCACCGTTGTTTATTTCATTTATGAGTTTTCTACTCTGAAGAGGTCTAGGAAGTTACCTCAGAGGGTGGCATTGAGAATGTAAGGGTAGGATACATGTTAAAAGGACCTGAAAAGACTTGGAAGAGCTATAGAAATATAAAATATTATCCTAGCAAAGCAATTCTTAGTTTTTAAACAATATCTGTAAAGATAACCACAGAAGTCAGAATAATGCCAGAAAGCAAGATAAAGCACACTTGCACAGGCAAGAGTTTCTGCATGAAGGAGTAAGGATAGGATAAAAAGTTAAATAGCCAAGCCGACACAAGGCAACCACAAAAGAGAAAGAGAGACCAAGGAAGAGGAATTAACGGGAAAATCATTTAATGTAGCTCAGCTATGCAAACAGCTGTGGACATACCCTTGCGTGGATGAGGCCAAAGGGCCAAAGGGCTTATACAAGGGAATATGTAATCAGATGTTTAGTTTTATTGTTGCTGTTTAACTTAGCTTTGGGTGCCACAAGTTTGCATTGGTCTTTTGGCCCTGTGTGCCGCCAAGAGGAACAAACACTGCCACCATCCAGTATGGACTAAGCCGGAATGCATGTGCAGGGTTTTAGCAGGGAGATCAAACTCCCATATCTCTCCAGGAAAGAAGAACACACAATTATTTTTACCTTTTCCCACATGAGATCTGGCAGTGGTATGGAAAATTCTTTTTTCCCACTTGGATTCGAAACTCTCAGGCAAAATTCCATCTTTCTTATGTTTTGAGCAGCCAAGTAGACAGTGGAACTTAGCAAGTAATAACTGCAAACGAAACAAAAACAATTCTGTTTGTGTTCTGCAGAGATAACAAAATATGCAGAAAAGAAGAAAGGGGTAAATGCCTCATGACCAGAGAACATTCTTTACAAACCTTGAATTGACTTTTTTTGTCTCCTTCCAAGAACAAGGAAAGCAAAAATGCTGTGATTAAGGACTCAGCAGTGGGCGGTGGATAAATAACACCCAGAAGGATCTACTAATGACGGTGTCTTATAATAAGTAAAGGCAATGTTCTGTTGGCCAGAAGCCATACCCTATAATTTATTACATTCTATCCAAAAACTGTGTGGCATGATTCATTAAAAACAGTGAGAATGAGATGTGACGTCCGAAGGTATTCATGTTGAACAGTAAAACCAAAGCTAATTATCTGACAGTAAAATCAGGGAAGTAATGCCTACTCATTTTCTACTTGAGGCCATGAACCAAATTCATGGCAAGACCTCCGTCACGCCCTTGTTTCTTAAATAAGGATAAGGAGACACATTCAAAATTAACTCTCAAAAACATTTGTAAAATGAGTGTTATTATAACAAATAGGACTTCTGGTCATTAACTTTTATTTATTTACTTTTTAGTTTATTTATTTGGTCATTAACTTAGATATTATGCTTACTTGTAAATTTATGTTTTTAAGTATGTCTCCATATTATTAGTTAATTCTGTAAAAATGTCTTTGTATTACTTTGAGTTTTCAGAAAGACTCTATGAGAATATATATATATATAACATATATAGACTTATATATAATATATACATATATATTTCTATAATATATACTTATATATATTTATATAATATACTTATATAATATATATACTTATAAATATGTATATATTTACAATGTACTATTTTTCAATGCATAATATAGTTAATCAAATGCATACACTAATTTTTTCAGCTTATATGTTCAAAATAAAAGATAAGTGTCATAGAAGTACTTAATAACATTATATGAATATTAGTATTATTACTAGTACAATTAGCAAACAAAAATCATGTTACTATTATGTGACACGAATTTTAAATATTATTTCAGTATAACCAAAGTGAATGTATACTTTTTCATCTTATCCTCCCTACCGACTAGGTCCTCTAAGAATCATTGTAAGGTGTTCTTGATCTTGTGGCTTACAGACGTCATCTCTCCTTTTTTTTTTTTAGATTTCTTCTTTCTGGCAATAGTAATCTCTAGAGCTTTTTATAGATTGGGTATTCCTGGAAAACAGAGTTTTATTTAGATGTGTCATCTTAAATATAAACAAGAGTTTGTTAGGATTGCCAATTTTGTGACTTTTCAAATCTTACAAAATTTTCTATTTAAATTTGTGAAATGCACAAGGTGGACAATATTCAGAGCCAATGTAATATTAAGTATTGATAATATTGAATTCAGTCTGTCAACTCAGGTGCAGGTGATAGAAGAAGCCAGGGAATTTCAGATGATAGAAGAAGCCAGAGAATTTTAGAGTCTTCTGAGGACATTGAATGTTCATCGTTCAGATCAAAACAAGTTCCTAAAGTCAGCATTCGTTCATTCACTCACAAAATATTTACTGGGGGCCCAAGTTGTTCCAGGAATCATGACATTGTACAATGGACATGGACACAGGTAAAGACAATACCAAATCATTATCTTATTTTTGTCTTTCTGTATTGAGGCTACCATATCTGAGTTATTTAGTCTGAAACTAAATGCTTAGGAATAGGCAAAATGAGGTATATAGAATGGTTCATACAAGTAAAAGTAATTACTAATAGATTTAGTTTAACACACAAAATTTCTTAGAGGACTGGGAGGAAAAAAATCTCAGTAATTTTGGATATAAGAGAGAAAATAATCGGACTTTAAGGATATTCTCAACATCTTAGTTTTAAAAAGGTAATGATTCTTTATTTCACTAAAGTTTGGCAATCTTTTTAAAGAAGCAATACCTTGAATGAAGTAACAAGGAGCAAATAAAGAAAAATAAATATTTGTACAATGCAGTACTTATACTTCGCTACAATAATACACATAACAATTTTGAAAACATTGAATTGTTTTTCAACAAGTATTTTTCTGTAGATCTTGTACTCGGACGTGCCAGAAAAAAAAAAAAAAGCTACCTAAAAATTCTCAGCTACCAAAAATATCTTGATTCTTTGTTTACTGCCTACTTAAAATATAGCAGACTATTTACAAATGCTTTAAAGAAAGAAATTATACATTCCGGGTAACATTTCTCCTTTTGTTAAATTTTCCGTTATTTTCTGGGAAGCACTAAGCCTTATGTAAAGGAATTAATTACAGCTTGTATTTAAAAAAAACAAAAAGAAAGGATTAAGGGAATGTTTTAACTTACACTTTAAGATTTCAGAGAAATACTCAGTGAGATTGGCCTATGAGCTTCATAAGTCAAATAACCTTCCATCCAATGATGAAAATACCAAATTATTCACTCACTGTTGTTTCATGTGAATGGAGCCTGGGCAAATTATAAAGGGAATGGGGCAATAGGTGAACTTTGTACTTTGACAACCATGATGTGATATTTGAAGTCCACAGAAAGTGCTGACAGTAGATAAGAATCAATAGTAAGAAAAATAATTCAGAGTTTCCAAACACCTTAGCATTGTTGACACGTGAACGGGTTTGACGCCTGACAGACGTGAGCACTAAAAATGTTATCGTAGTGCTACGGACTCAAGGCTTGTGTCTCCCCCAGATTCCTGTGTTGAAGCCCTAACGTGCTGGTGTCAGGAGCTCTTGCTGCTGCCAGAGGCCACCTGCATCTCTTGGCTTATACTCCCCCCGCCTCCATCTGCAAAGCCAGCACAATGTCATAGCGTAGTTTCTGTTGAGTCTAACCTTTCTGCCTTCCTCTAATAAGGACCCTTGTGATTACACCAGGTTCACCTATACAATCCAGCATAACCTCCCCATCGCCTCATTCTTAATTTAAACACGCCTGCGAAGTCTCTTTCGCCATAGAAGGTAACATGTTCCAAAGTTCCACGAATCAGGAAGTGGACACATGTGGCAGGCATTATTCATCTTGCCATAGCTCCCAAACCTAAACTGAGTGCAGACTTGTCATGTGGGTTGAGTGATGGTCAATATGATGATGAGAATATTAGCTGATGGCAGTGCTGATATGCAAAATTTTATCGTAAGTAAGGCAGTGATATCAGCCGACTCAGCCAGGCACTGAGGCAGTACATAATGAGTAATGAATGAATTTATAATTAATTAGCTTAAAATAAAATACATGTAGCCTTACAGACGTAAGGCTGTAAACGCAATCCACATTTAGATCTAGATTGCGGTTTAAATGGCGGTTGTTATTTACCATTTAGGTTTTATTTTCAATTGAAATATTGTTAAGAAAAATGTTTGGGTCCCCAAACTGGCCTAAAAGTCTAGATACCATGTAACATAGCCTTTTCGATCCTGATGACAGAATACCGCTTGAAAGACTCACATCGTTGAAGATCGTGAAAACACAGAACTTGCTTTCATCAAACCATAAATTGGTTCGGAGAATTCGGGGTTCTTTTTAATTTTCCTCTGTGCCAATGCTCTTTTACAATACCACCATATAAACACTTAATCTAATGTTTCTACATGAAGAATAGATTCTACTATCAAGTCAGTTAGTCTTTTATAAATGCTAAATTGCCCTAACATTATAAAACCATTCCAAGGCCAAAAATTTATTTCATTATTCAAATTTGCAAATGAGATTTAGGCTAAGAGAGATTTCAAACTTCTGTCCTTAATAAGAACATATGAAGATAGAAATGTGCTATACTTTTTCTGCAAATCTTTAAAGAAAAAGCATACCTAAAATATACAGAAATGATTGCTGACAGGTGTGGGAGGCACCCAGATGCACCTACATAATTCATAATGTCATGTCTTGGATTTGTTCCTATTCAACCCCACTGCATTTTATAAATTGTTTTGAATCTTGAACCAGCTACAAAGAAAGGTTTGCTAAGCAATTTAATGTTGTTAAATGGTTATTATTCCTAACAATATCAAGTATGGTTTTTATTTTTATTTTTCAAGATTTGCATTGTTCTTGACTGTTGTTTTCCATTTTCTCACACAGATTGTTATACAGTAGGAACCTAATCCTTCAGTGCCCCCGGGCAGTAGGAAAAATAAAGCCTGATCCTTGGCTTTGTTCACTTACATTTTCAGTTAATTAAAAAAATAAAAACAAAAAGAAGAGTGAAATCCTTTAATGTTCAGACTAATTATTTGACTCAATGATTAAATGCACATTTGCCAGTGAGGCTTCCAGATATTTAAGCAGCTGTGAAAGAACTCAAAATTTCCCAACTGGAACCGGCAAATAGAGCGTTTGCTCCCTTTGGGGGCTTTGCAATCTGCAGACAGGGACAGTGGAGTCTGACTGAAAACAAATTGAATACTGTTCTCTAATCTTTCATTTGTGTGAAGCCCAGACAGTCCCCAAACATCAGCTGATCACAGTGTAAGTGATTCAACACTTAGGTTCTTGGGTGGCACCCATCATGCCTAAACTCTTATTTGCACATATAACATTGCTTGAGTAAAGTGTACAATATCAAGCCATCTGCATTAAAAAACACTGTCATTTTAATTTCAAATATGTAAATCTTCAATGCTAATAGATACTTAAAATTTTACAATATATTTTAGATAACTTAAAATACCTTTCTTCTAAACGTGCTCTGGGTGTACTATATTGTCTATCACACAGAGCATGTCCAGACCTTTTTCACTTTCCTGCCTTTCTAATTTTTGCCCCTGGAGAGATTTGTACAAACCTTTGTAGTAAAAATAATCAATTGATTGTGACCAAACCAATTATAAAACAAGGAGGACATCAATCAAAAGCTTAGTGGTAATGAATACTGGTGTGTGTATGTGTGTGTGTGTTTGCACACATGCGTGTTCATTGGCAAAAAGGCTAAAGCTGAATGAGAAAATAACTGGAAACCATCTAACCTTTAATGTGTTCCAAGGACAAGAAAGCCCTCATCTTCCCACATCCAAACCCAACATCCTAGATTCCGTACTGCGTTCCTTCTTGCTGATTCAGTACAAGGGCCCCTGCTTTCCTTTTTGGCAAACCACTGCTTCTGAGATCTGAATTCCAACTTATCTCACTTTCTCAAAAACTTTCTTTCCACCCTTCCTTTCTCCTAGGACTTTACTATGAGCACATAAAACATGCTCTAGCATCTACTACATGAAGACTACCTTTGACCCCAAATGTCTCTGAATTATCAACTGCTCCGCTTACAGGAAAGTCTGTCCACACAAGTTGCGTCGTCTGTCTCCCTCTTTCCACCCTCTCCTCAGCCATCTCCGATCTGGTTCCTGACCTTTGCAAGTCACAGAAACTCTGTAACTGATTCATCAATTCTCTCCTGGCTGCCCACACAAGGACCCTTTGGTAGTTCTGGTTTCAGATTCTCAGCACCTCCTACTGGACCAGTCCGTCCCTCTCAAAATGCTTCTGCTTCTGAGGGATTACATTTTGCTGTATTTCTTTTCCTTTTGATTTTTCTCCTCCATACTCCTTTTACTCACTTTGGAGACTTTATCAAGCTATTTTTATCCAACTCGAAATATTAGAGTATCCTGCACTTTTTATCTGAGGTTTTTCCTCTTTTCTATTTATATTTTTCCCACAAGTGAAAGCATCGAGATGCATGGCTTTACAGACCATGAGACTAGTGCTAAAAATTCCCAAAATATCTACTTGACATTTCCACTTCAGTGTTTAAGAAGAGTCTCACATTTAATCTATCCAAAACAGCGCTCTTGCTTTCTACTATTTCTAGTGCCTGTGCCCCTTACTGCTATAGACATTCCCCGTTTTAATAAACACCAGCAACATTTTGCTCAAGCCAGAAACCTACACGTATGCTCTCTTTCCCCACATCACTCAGAGCCAACTGAGTAACACATTTTATTCCATTTCTCTCCATTTTCTCTGCTCCCACCATCAAAGCTACCATGTTTCTTCTCAAGAACTGTTACATTACCTTTGCAACCGGTCTCCCGGCTCCCGTTCTCGCCCATTATAAACAACTCTCCAGGAGCTTCAAGATGGCGGAAGAGTGAGACGGGGATATCACCTTCCTCCCCACAGATACATCAGAAATACATCTACACGTGGAACAACGCCCACAGAACACCACTGAACGCTGGCAGAAGACCTCAGACCTCCCAAAAGGTAAGAAACTCCCCACGTACCTGGGTAGGGAAAAAGAAAAAAGAAAAAACAGAGACAAAGGATAGGGACGGGACCTGCACCAGTGGGAGGGAGCCGTGAAGGAGGAAAGGTTTACACACACTGGGAAGCCCCTTCGCGGGCGGAGACTGCAGGTGGCGGAGGGGGGAGCTTCGAAGCCGCGGAGGAGAGCACAGCAACAGGGGTGCGGAGGGCAAAGCGAGAGACTCCCGCACAGAGGATCGGGGCCGACCGGCACTCACGAGCCCGAGAGGCTTGTCTGCTCACCCGCCGGGGCGGGCGGGGCTGCGAGCTGAGGCTCGGGCTTCGGTCGGAGCGCAGGGAGAGGACTGGGGTTGGCGGCGTGAACACAGCCTGCAGGGGCTAGTGCGTCACGGCTGGCCGGGAGGGAGTCCGGGGAAAAGTCTGCACCTGCCGAAGAGGCAAGAGACTTTTTCTTCCCTCTTTATTTCACGTAGCGTGAGGAGAGGGGATTAAGAGCGCCGCTTAAAGGAGCTCCAGAGACGGGCGCGAGCCGCGGCTAAAAGCGCGGACCCCAGACACAGGCATGAGAGGCTAAGGCTGCTGCTGCCGCCACCAAGAAGCCTGTGTGCGAGCACAGGTCACTATCCACACCCCCTTCCGGGGAGCCTGTGCGCCCGCCACTGCCAGGGTCCCGGGATCCAGGGACAACTTACCCGGGAGAACGCACGGCGCACCTCAGGCTGGTGCAACGTAACGCCGGCCTCTGCCGCCGCAGGCCCGCCCCGCACTCCGTGCTCCTCCCTCCCCCTGGCCTGAGTGAGCCGAAGCCCCCCAATCAGCGGCTCCTTTAACCCCGCCCTGTCTGAGCGAAGAACAGACGCCCTCAGGCAACCTACACGCAGAGGCGGGGCCAAATCCAAAGCTGAGCCCTGGGAGCTGTGAGAACAAAGAAGAGAAAGAGAAATCTCTCCCAGCAGCCTCAGGAGCAGCGGATTAAATCTCCACAATCAACTTGATGTACCTGCATGTGTGGATTACCTGAACAGACAACGAGTCATCCCAAACTGAGGAGGTGGACTTTGGGAGCAAAAATGTACATATTTTTTTCCCTTTTTCTCTTTTTGTGAGTGTGTATGTGTATGCTTCTCTGTGTGATTTTGTCTGTATAGCTTTGCTTTTACCATTTGTCCTAGGGTTCTGTCTGTCCGTTTTTTTTTTATTATTACTTAAAATTTTTTTTTCTTAATAATTATTTTTTATTTTAATAACTTTATTCTACTTTATTTTATTTTATCTTCTTTCTTTCCTTCTTTTTTTTTTTCTCCCTTTTATTCTGAGCCTTGTGGATGACAGGCTGTTGGTGCTCCAGACAGGAGTCAGGGCTGTGCCTCTCAGGTGGGAGAGCCAACTTCAGGTCCACAAGAGACCTCCCACCTCCATATAATATCAAATGACAAAAATCCCCGAGAGATCTTCATCTCAACGCCAAGACCCAGCTTCACTCAACGACCAGCAAGCTCCAGTGCTGACACCCTATGCCAAACAACTAGCAAGACAGGAACACAACCCCACCCATTAGCAGAAAGGCTGCCTAAAATCATAATAAGGCCACAGACATCCCCAAAACACACCACCAGACGTGGACCTGCCCACCAGAGAGACAAGATCCAGCCTCATCCACCAGAGCAGTGGCACTAGTCCCCTCCACCAGGAAGCCTACACAACAAACTGAACAAACCTTAGCCACTGGGGACAGACACCAGACAACGAACTCGCAGCCTGTGAAAAGGAGGTCCCAAACGCAGTAAGTTAAGCAAAATGAGAAGACAGAGAAACACACAGCAGCTAAAGGAGCAAGATAAAAACCAACCAGACCTAACAAATGAAGAGGAAATAGGCACTCTGCCTAAAAAAGAATTCAGAATAATGATAGTAAACATGATCCAAAATCTTGGAACTAGAATAGAGAAAACACAAGAAACATTTAACAAGGACGTAGAAAACTAAAGAGCAAACAAAAGTGATGAACAACACAATAAATGAAATTTAAAATTCTCTAGAAGCGATCAACAGCAGAATAACTGAGGCAGAAGAACGGATAAGTGACCTGGAAGATAAAATAGTGGAAATAACTACCGCAGAGCAGAATAAAGAAAAAAGAATGAAAAGAATTGAGGACAGTCTCAGAGACCTCTGGGACAACAATAAATGCACCAATATTTGAATTATAGGGGTCCCAGAAGAAGAAGAGAAAAAGAAAGGGACTGAGAAAATATTTGAAGAGATTATAGTTGAAAACTTCTCTAATATGGGAAAGGGAATAGTTAATCAAGTCCAGGAAGGACAGAGAGTCCCATACAGGATAAATCCAAGGAGAAACATGCCAAGACACATATTAATCAAACTATCAAAAATTAAATACAAAGAAAAAATATTAAAAGCAGGAAGGGAAAAACAACAAATAACACACAAGGGAATCCACATAAGATTAACAGCTGATCGTTCAGCACAAACTGTGCAAGCCAGAAGGGAGTGGCAGGACATATTTAAAGTCATGAAGGAGAAAAACCTACCACCAAGATTACTCTACCCAGCAAGGATTTCATTTAGATTTGATGGAGAAATAAAAACCTTTACAGACAAACAAAAACTAAGAGAATTCAGCACCACCAAACCAGCTTTACAACAAATGCTAAAGGAACTTCTCTAGGCAGGAAACACAAGAGAAGGAAAAGACCTACAATAACAAACCCAAAACAATTAAGAAAATGGGAATAGGAACATACATATTGATAATTACCTTAAATGTAACTGGATTAAATGCTCCAACCAGAAGACATAGACTGGCTGAATGAATACAAAAACAAGACCCATATATATGCTGTCTACAAGAGACACACTTCAGACCTAGGGACACATACAGACTGATGGTGAGGGGATGGAAAAAGATATCCCATGCAAATGGAATTCAAAAGAAAGCTGGAGTAGCAATTCTCATATCAGAAAAGATAGACTTTAAAATAAAGACTATCACAAGAGACAAAGGAGGACAGTACATAATGATCAAGGGATCGATCCAAGAAGGAGATATAACAATTGTAAATATTTTTGCACCCAACATAGGAGCACCTCGATACATAAGGCAAATACTGACAGCCATAAAAAGGGAAATAACAGTAACACAATCATAGTAGGGCACTTTAACACCCCACTTTCACAAATGGACAGATCATCCAAAATGAAAATAAATAAGGAAACACAAACCTTAAATGATACATTAAACAAGGTGGACTTAATTGATATTTATAGGACATTCCATCCAAAAAGAACAGAGTACTCATTCTTCTCAAGTGCTCATGGAACATTCTCCAGGATAGATCATATCGTGAGTCACAAATCAAGCCTTGGTAAATTTAAGAAAATTAAAATCGTATCAAGTATCTTTTCCGATGGCAATGCTATGAGACTAGATATCAATTACAGAAAAAAAATCTTTAAAAAATACAAACACATGGAGGCCAAACAATACATTACTTAATAACCAAGAGATCACTGAAGGAATCAAAGAGGATATCAAAAAATACCTAGAAACAAATGACAATGAATACATGATGACCCAAAACCTATGAGATGTAGCAAAAGCAGTTCTAAGAGGGAAGTTTATAGCAATACAATCCTACCTTAAGAAACAAGAAACATCTCAAATAAACAACCTAACCTTACACCTACAGAAATTAGAGAAAGAAGAACAAAAAGCCCCCCAAATTTAGCAGAAGGAAAGAAATCATAAAGATCAGATCAGAAATAAATGAAAAAGAAATGAAGGAAATGATGGCAAAGGTCAATAAAACTAAAACCTGCTTCTTTGAACAGATAAACAAAATTGATAAACCATTAGCCAGACTCATCCAGAAAAAAAGGAAGAAGACTCAAATCAATAGAATTAGAAATGAAAAAGGAGAAGTAACAACTGACACTGCAGAAATAAAAAGGATCATGGGAGATTACTTCAAGCAACTCTATGCCAATAAAATGGACAACCTGGAAGAAATGGACAAATTCTTAGAAATGCACAACCTGCTGAGACTGAACCAGGAAGAAATAGAAAATATGAACAGACCAATCACAAGCAGTGAAATTGAAACTGTGATTAAAAATCTTCCAATAAAGAAAAGCCCAGGACAAATGGCTTCACAGGCGAATTTTATCAAACATTTAGAGACGAGATAACACCTATCCTTCTCAACCTCTTCCAAAATATAGCAGAGGGAGGAACACTCCCAAACTCATTCTATGAGGCCACCATCACCCTGATACCAAAGCCAGACAAGGTTGTCACAAAGAAAGAAAACTACAGGCCAATATCACTGATGAACATAAATGCAAAACACCTCAACAAAATACTAGCAAAGAGAATCCAACAGCACATTAAAAGGATCATACACCATGATCAAGTGGGGTTTATCGTACGAATGCAAGTATTCTTCAATATATGCAAATCAACCAACGTGATACACCATATTAACAAATTGAAGGAGAAAAACCATATGATCATCTCAATAGATGCAGAGAAAGCTTTCAACAAAATTCAACACCCATTTATGATAAAAAAAAACCCTGCAGAAAGTAGGCATAGAGGGAACTTACCTCAACATAATAAAGGCCATATATGACAAACCCACAGCCAACATCATCCTCAATGGTGAAAAACAGAAAGCATTTCCACTAAGATCAGGAACAAGACAAGGTTGCCCACTCTCACCACTGTTATTCAACATAGTTTTGAAAGTTTTAGCCACAGCAATCAGAGAAGAAAAAGAAATAAAAGGAATCCAAATTAGAAAAGAAAAAGTAAAGCTGTCACTGTTTGCAGATGACATGATACTATACATAGATAATCCTAAAGATGCTACCAGAAAAATACTAGAGCTAATCAATGAATTTGGTAAAGTAGCACGATACAAAATTAATGCACAGAAATCTCTTGTATTCCTATACACTAATGATGAAAAGTCTGAAAGTGAAATTAAGAAAACACTCCCATTTACCATTGCAATGAAAAGAATAAAATATCTAGGAATAAACCTACCTAAGGAGACAAAAGACCTGTATGCTGAAAATTATAAGACACTAATCAAAGAAATTAAAGATGATACAAATAGATGGAGAGATATACCATGTTTCTGGATTGGAAGAATCAACATTGTGAAAATGACTCTACTACTGAAAGCAATCTACAGATTCAATGCAATCCCTATCAGACTGCCAATGGAATTTTTCACAGAACTGGAAGAAAAAATTTCACAATTTGTATGGAAACACAAAAGACCCTCAATAGCCAAAGCAATCTTGAGAAAGAAAAATGGAGCTTGAGGAATCAGGCTCCCTGACTTCAGAGTATACTACAAAGCTACAGTAATCAAGACAGTATGGTGATGACACAAAAACAGAAATATAGATCAATGGAACAGGATAGAAAGCCCAGAGATAAACCCACACACATATGGTCACCTTATCTTTGATAAAGGAGACAAAAATATAAAGTGGAGAAAAGACAGCCTCTTTAATAAGTGGTGCTGTGAAAACTGGACAGCTAAATGTAAAAGTATGAAATTAGAACACTGCCTAACACCATACACAAAAACAAACTCAAAATGGATTAAAGGCCTAAATGTAAGGCCAGACACTATCAAACTCTTAGAGGAAAACATAGGCAGAACACTCTATGACATAAATCACAGCAAGATCCTTTTTGACCCACCTCCTAGAGAAATGAAAATAAAAACAAAAATAAACAAATGGGACCTAATGAAACTTAAAAGCTTTTGCACAGCAAAGGAAACCATAAACAAGATGAAAAGACAAGCCTCAGAATGGGAGAAAATATTTGCAAATGAAGCAACTGACAAAGGGTTAATCTCCAAAATTTACAAGCAGCTCAATATGAAAAAAACAAACAACCCAATCCAAAAATGGGCAGAAGACCTAAATAGACATTTCTTCAAAGAAGATACACAAATTGCCAACAAACACATGAAAGGATGGTCAACATCATTAATCATTAGAGAAATGCAAATCAAAACTACAATGAGATATCATCTCACACCGGTCAGAATGTCCATCATCAAAAAGTCTGCATAGAATAAATACTGGAGAGGGTGTGGAGAAATGGGAAGCCTCTTGCACTGTTGGTGGGAATGTAAATTGATACAGCCACTACGGAGAACAGTATGGAGGTTCCTTAAAAAACTAAAAGTAGAGCTACCATACGACCCAGCAATCCCACTACTGGGCATATACCCTGAGAAAACCATAACTGAAAAAGAGTCATGTACCACAATGTTCATTGCAGCTCTATTTACAATAGCCAGGACATGGAAGCAACCTAAGTGTCCATCAAGAGATGAATGGATAAAGAAGATGTGGCACGTATATTCAATGGAATATTACTCAGTCATAAAAGGAAACGAAATTGAGTTATTTGTAGTGAGGTGGATGGACCTAGAGTCTGTCATACAGAGTGAAGTAAGTCAGAAAAAGAAAAACAAATACCGTATGCTAAAACATATATATGGAATCTAAGAAAAAATACAAATGGTCATGAAGAACCTAGGGGCAAGACGGGAATAAAGACGCAGACCTACTAGAGAATGAACTTGATGATATGGGGAGGGGGAGGGGTAAGCTGTGACAAAGTGAGTGAGTGGCATGGACATACATACACTACCAAACGTAATATAGATAGCTAGTGGGAAGCAGCCACATAGCACAGGGAGATCAACTCGGTGCTTTGTGACCACCTAGAGGGGTGGGATAGGGAGGTTGGGAGGGAGGGAGACGCAAGAGGGAAGAGATATAGGAGCATACGTATATGTATAAGTGATTCATTTTGTTATAAAGCAGAAACTTACACACCATTGTAAAGCAATTATACTCCAATGAAGATGTTAAAAAAAAGAAAACATTTCCCCACACAACACCAACTAGACTTTTGTACTTAAAAGTTTCTTGTGACTCTTCTTTGCACAAATGAAACTTAAACTCCTTTTATAATGTGAAATAAAATTCATATTTTGTGGCAAAACAAGAAAAATTTAAACATAAAAATTTGGCCTCCCCTCTCCCTGCACTGTGCATTGTTGTACCTGCCTTATACATAGACCAAACCTCCCCCATCAGCAGGAATACCTGCTCAACCATAAACAGCAACGTTCTCCTAGCATCAACAAGGCAACTCCTTAATAGATAACATTCCTTCTTGATCATGTAAGGGGTCACATGACCCACCAGGATGACGCTTAGATCTGGATTATGTAAATTGTCAATACTATGTCATTTGATGTACAGCCCTCTGTCTCAAAAAAACCTCTGTAACTGTGCCTTGATTTCTAACCAGCGGAACAGTTCTCAGAGCTTTCTGAGATGCTCTGCAGATTATAATCCTCAAATTTGGCTTGAATAAATATTTCCAACTCTTTCTTAGATTGACTGATTAATTTTTCATCGACAATAGCAGGTGAAACCTCTACCTCTATTGTCATCATTTTGTTCTGTCCTCATTGTTCCCTGTACTCCTGCCCCCCTGAATATTTTTTTATTCTTCAAAGAAACCAACTTTTGTTTTTCCTTTGAAGATTTTGCACTGGCTGTTTTGGCCTTCCTTTTCCCCAAATCTTTTCCTTACCTGCTCTTTGAACATGTCTGACTCAAATTTCATCTTTAAGGGACTTGCAATTATCTCCTCCAAGCGTGAATGTAGCTTTTCTTTGTCTGACAACCTATATTCTAAAAGACAAGTGATTCTAACCTCCAAACACCTTAATAGACAAAGGCAAAAAAGCCAGGATAACCATAATAAAAACTGCCCCTCAGAAGATGGAATATGTCAATCACGTGTCAGTCTACAGCATCTGTCAAATCTCACTGAACTGATAAGGGGAAGACTCACTGGCCCTTTAGCCCATCTTTTAGCCCTGACTGTGCTCTTCCCTTCAATTAATTATAACAAAAGATCTTAAGTAAACCTAATCTCTTAGGTCTCAAACTTGGCTTTTGTGCTCTGCTGTACCTCTTTTTCTCTCGAAGTTAAACTTAATGGGTAATTAAACCAATGGGTTTAGATGGAAAGGCCACACCCTTAATCTGAATTTTGCCAGGAGGCAAACTTTCATCTCTTCCTAATGGCCACTTTTCAGGCTGCTTCCGTTTGGTGAGAGTGGGAATAATTTTCTGGTTTGTTTATTGTTCTATATCAATTGCTTAGACTAATGCCTGATACAAAGGAGACATACAATATACATATGCCGAGTAAATGAACAGATTTATAATCTAATTTATAAAAACATCATACATTATTTATGGATATACTCATATATAATAATATTACAAAATATACACAGAAATCATAAGCAGCAACTTCAGGAATGGTTACTGTGCAAGATGGGAAAAGAAAGGATTTAGGGAAATGGAGCTTTAGCTGTGTTTGTTACTATTTCCAATTTATTGAAAATTTCCATTTTCAAAACTAATATTTCAATTTATTAAACATACATTTAAAGGAAATATGGAAAAATAAGAATATACTAATATCTATTATCTGAAGATAACGTTACTTCATATATCGTTTTTTAAGAATCCCAATTTAATCTTTCTTTTTCCTTTTTCAATTGAAGTATAGTTGATGTACAATATTACATAAGTTACAGGTGTATAACTTATTGATTCACAATTTTAAAGGTTGTAGTTCATTTATGGTTACTACAAAATATTAGCTACATTCCCTGTGTTGTACAGTACATCCTTGTAGCTTATTTATTTTATGCATAATAGTTTGTACCTCTTAATCCCCTACCCCTATCTTTCCCCTCCCTCTTCCCTCTCCCTGCTGGTAACAACTAGTTTGTTTTCTATATCTGTGAGTCTGTTTCTTTTTCGTTATATTCATTAGTTTGTTTTATTTTTTAGATTCTACATAAAGTGATATCATACAATATTTTTCTTTCTCTGTCTGACTTAATTTAATCTTTAAAGCAGAGTTAATGAGAGTTAATTGACATAACTGCACCTATTAACATACACAACTTGATAAGTTTTGACTTAGGAAGGCAGTTGTGAAACCATTACAGCAACCAAGATAATGAACATTTACATCAATAGCAAAAGTTTCCTCTTACCCTTTTCTCCCCTTTATTTATGTCATTTTCTATGATATTAAAATAATTTACAGGAACAGAAAAGGAAGCCATAGATATGTGAAATTAAAATGCTGGAAACGTACCTCACTGAACATCTATACCTGCTGAGCAGGGATGGGTTTAGCTCGCCCAGCTTCATGAGGACCTTCTTCATAATTGAGGCTTTAATGCCACTTGGAGGATAAGATGCTATTGGATCACTTTCCTCACTTCTTTTAATTCTGTCGCCATTTCCCCACTTTTGATCTGCTTCCTTGTCCACAGTGGGGAGGATGGCTGCGTGTTAATCACCTCTCTTGGAGAAAGTTACCTATTGGACTTTCCATACAAAATACTACTCTTCCGGGATTCCCTGGTGGTGCAGCAATTAAGAATCCGCCTGCCAATGCAGGGGACATGGGTCCAAGCCCTGGGCCGGGTCCCACATGCTGCGGAGCAGCTAAGCCAGTGGCCACAACTACTGAGCCTGTGCTCTAGAGCTCACAAGCCACAACTACTGAGCCCGCGTGCCACAACTACTGAAGCCCATAAGCCTACAGCCTGTGCTCTGCAACAAGAGAAGCCACTGCAATGAGAATTCCCTGCTCACCACAACTAGAGAAAAGCCCACGTGCAGCAACGAAAACCCAACACAGCCAAAAACAAAAATAACTAAAATTAATAAAAAAAAATACTACTCTTCCTAATTGGACCTGGGTTTTCTGGATTTAGCTTTCATAAAATGTCTTTAAAACAAAAACAAAAACAAACCAAAAAAACCCTCCTTGAGGTGTTTTAGACAGATACAATTTCTCCATTTGACATTTTCTTAGCTTGGTTTTCCCACTAAGTAGAACCTGAGGCAGGTATAGACAGGTATGTCAGGAAATAGGGAAGAACAAAACCCAGAAGGAGAGACAGCCCATCCAGGTGTGCTGGGGAGCTGTAGGTAAGGATTTTGGGGCTCCTGACAAGCCCCAGGAGAGCTGACTCCTCTGCTCCCAGGTCCATGCATATGGCTGAAATGCTCTCCCAGGCAGCCCATCCAAACAGTGTAAGCAGAGAAGCAGTAGGTCAGAAACCAAGAGATACGCAGTGCAGCAGTGGTGGCAGGAATGGTTAGGACAAAAAGGAGCCCAGGGATAAACATGGTTCAGCAAAAGTATTAAGCTCCCTTGAGAATGCATGTGATTATATTTTATTTATTCCATAAACAAATACAGACTGGACACTTAGTGAATGACTATGCAAATTTTTTTATCACCTTCTAGGGACTGATATGTTATCTCACATAAAAATCATCATGTCTAGCTAGTTTAATCCTTCCTAATATGTATTAAAATGTGCTTTTATTATAGAGACTGATTAATTACAATTAATTATATTAAATATTTATAAAAGATTAGGTAATTAGCATTCAATTAAATGAAACATTTTGTAATACTATCAAAAAGGAATCAACTTAACAAAAGTAAATAGACAATAGATTCTTTAAGAAACAATAGCAATTACAATAATACTAATACTAGCAAACACCAATGCAGAGCTTAATTTGTACTGTTTTTAGATCTCTACATAGATTAACTCATTTAATACTAACAATGTCCTATGAGTTAAGTAGTGTTGACATCATTATTTTCAAGATAGTAAACTGAAGTACGGAGTGATTAGTAATTAACATTTTAGGAATAAAATAAAATAAAATGGTATCTCATAAACACTACACAATCTTTTTTTTTTTTCCTTTCCTTTTATTCTTTTCTTTTAGGCAGCAGAATCTGGTGGTTGGATGGTAAACACACAAGCCTGTCTAGTGGCTCAGTTCCTATCCTAACTGTGCCCCTTACTAGCTCTGCAACTTTGGGCAAGTTATTAATTCCTTTAAAAGAAGTATTAAAAATTATGTGTGAATATAAATAACATTTTATGAAAAATAGATTCCCCCAAAACAAAGAAATTAGTAAGAACATTGACCTTGTTTTATAGTTTTTGTAAATGTGTTTAATGTCTGCTTAATAGAAAATAGCTATAATCTTATATTGGCTTCTGTACCTAATCTGTTGTGACAGTAGGTCATTGGCTTCTAGAAAATGTCACCGTACACACATAAGAGAATGAGCAAAAAGGCGACTAAAGTCTTATAGTTATTATAAAAATAACTGTGACCTCATGAGCCCTGAAGGTGTCTGAGGGACTCTCCCACGGAATCCCCAGGATACACTCTAAAATCTGCCACTAAAACACCAACATATATAGTCAATTTAGACAATTCACTCAAAAGTAAAATTCCCTAGGAGAAAACTTTCAAACAGTTCATAAGATATTATCTAGACAAATCTGACAACCGATTGGCTACACTTTTCAATTTTCCAGTGACTTTTGCTTATTTATACCTATGTATTAAATCTTTTATAAAGATGTAATATGGCCCATCTGATTTTCAAAAATTGATCTAGAAGATTAGTAATATTTCTAGAAGAAAGTTATCTTCCTATGGGATATCAAGATTCAAAAGCAAGAAATTTTCCAAATGCTTTAGAATTTCAATATCCTTGGCTTACTGATTTAAAAAGAACTTAGATATTTCTTTTGCTGTGGAGCAGAAGGAAGGTGGGTGTCAGAATTTCATGTCTCATAATACATGTGCATTAGTTCATTAGGTTGTACATACGACAGCCAATTAAATACTTATTATTAAAGGTCAACAGCCGCGTACAAGCTGCAGATCCTCTTTCCTGCTCTGCGGAAAGAACATAAAAAGCCTCATTTATAAACTCGTACAATTACCCAAGAAGTCGGTATTCTTTAAAAATCTAGTGTATTCTATTTTAAAATAATAGATAAGATATCAATTTGCCTCTTTGGTATATGTTTCTTTCTCTTAAAATGCTTAACATTTCAGGGTAAAAATGTTTCCAAAAGATCTTATTTAAAAATCAAAGGGTTTTTTTTTTTGGTGTTGTTGGTAGTGGTAATACTCTCCACCCCAATTTTCAACCATTGTTAATTTTTAAAAGTTCAACTCATTTTAACAGGTTTAATTCGATGGATTGATTCTTAAATTGCATTAATCAATTGATTCAATAGCTATTGCTGAACTCACGTTAGTTCTGAATCACTTAAGCAGAGAAACTGCCCTCAGTGCTATTTTGCCTGCATTCGAAAACAAGGAAAGTCATAGTAGCTTTATCTGCTTTCCATCATAATCCATCCCTTAAAGAACCAATCGCACATTGAACCGCATTATCACTGCGTGCGAACATCTCGGATTTCCCCCCTAGTCTCATTCCACTGAACACTCTGGCCATTCCCATTATCAACCTAAAATCCTGCAGCTCATAGTTCTCTTGTATGATCATGCACTAAAACACTTCTTTCTGCATCCCGCAGCTGACTAAAGACTCTTCTTAAGCTGTGTCCCATTGGATCTCAATTTCCAACCTTGCTCTCACTTTTAATCTGGATTTTCTCACACATTTCTTCCTCTGTGGCCTTCACTTTTCCAACAGTTTGCTTGGTATTGCCGATACGTTTTGTTAAAATCTTGTTTGTAGGATACGTCAGTTTCTGCCGTGCATTAAAGCCGTTAGACAGTCATCTCATTCCCTTGATTAAAAATATAAAATCTATGACAACAGGGTGTACTTTACTCTTTGTTATTTCCTGATTCATATATTGTTTTTTGCACTCAATAATCAGCCAATGAATATGTGTTGACTTCAATATCTTTCCCATATACATGTATTAAAAATATGCTGCAACGTATGCTTTGTCTTGGAGCAGACCGAAATTTGAGAAAGACAATACTTTTTACTAGATCTTTTAGTATCAAAAAGATTCTGAAGATATAATACTATCAGTAATTTACCACATAAAACGTTTTTAGTCCATGAGAGCCATGGAAACTAGATCAAAGTGAATGGAATGAATATTCAAATGTGAAGCATCTCGTAAGCTTCAGACTGGACCACATCACATGTACTCAAGCCTCCCTCTCTCTTTATATTCATATGCCTTCATTGACCCAATTGTCAATAATTTTTCAAGAAAAAAATCCCATTTTACAACTATAAAAGATCATTAAAGTAAGAAAAGATTATAAATGTAATTGTGATTTCTTTTAAAGATAGTCAATTTTGTTCACCTTTGATTTATCTAGGAATTATAAACTCAAAATTGAAATAAGAGTTAGAAAAGCAGAATAAACCAAATGTTTTTCTTAGGGTAAATTGAAAACACTGTCAAATAATGACCACCTATCAAGAAATAAGACAAAGATAATTCTATAGACAACTTCTTTTCAATCTTTAAGAACAGACAACACTATAATAATTAAATTGTCCTTGAGCATAGGAATATCAGTGGCTTCAAAATTTGTTGTTAGTGTAATCTTTTTGCGGTACGCGGGCCTCTCACTGTTGTGGCCTCTCCCGTTGCGGAGCACAGGCTCTGGCCGCGCAGGCTCAGTGGCGGTGGCTCACGGGCCCAGCCGCTCCGCGGCACGTGGGATCCTCCCGGACCGGGGCACAAACCCATGTCCCCTGCATCGGCAGGCGGACTCTCAACCACTGTGCCACCAGGGAAGCCCATTAGTGTAATCTTGATAGGGAAATCTTAAAATCTTAGGAAAATTTGTAGGTGTCATATCTATTTTTAAAAGGAGATACAAAGCCATCAAATATAATACCGTCAAATAAAATAGGGTACTACATTAGAAGAACTACTAATGAATACATAAGATTTATTATAATAATGCGATGATGATACAATTCTAAGAAATCTTTAAAGGGAGAGAGGGGTGAGTAAAATAGGTGAGGGAGATTAAGAGGTACAAACTTTCAGTTACAAAATAAATGAATCATAGGGATGAAATATAGAAAGAAAGAAAGAGAAAAAGAAAGAAAGAAAGGAGGGAGGGAGGGAGGGAGGAAGAAAGGAATGAAGGAAGGAGGAAAGAAAGAACTCTTTAAAGGAGAAAAACTTTATTTTCATTCTGAAAGGAAATTTAATGAAATTCAATATATGTTACTCAAATATTTTAATAAAATAGGAAGAGATATATACTTCCTTGAATTATCCATCTGAAACAAGGTGCCAGCATTACAGATAGTAGTAAAAATTTGACAGCATTCTACTCACATTTAAAAAGAGGTATTTTTGCTGTTATTTCTGGTATTATTCATAAGGTATAATAAAGTAATAGATGTTAATATCCATCTCGCCATTTACATTTTACAAGCATTCTGCTAAGCATTTCTTTAAATTCATTTGACCAATATTCATTGAGTGTCTCTGTTGCCGCTGTAGGTACTAGGGATCCATCAGTGCAAAGAGACAAAACACACACCCTGTGGGGTTGGCAACAGGCCTATCAGGGAGTTATTATGCAGTGGCCACAGTTAACAGATGAAGAGCCAGGCCTGAAGATGCTAATTAACTTTCTCAAAGTTACACAGCAAGTGGCAGAAGGGATTCAACCCCAAGGCCATTTAGCTCCAGATTCCAATCTCTTATTTATTCCCTATATTTTGTTTCCTCCATTCTTTGTAAATTTCTAGTCAGTTCTGCACCCAAGAAAATAATAACATGTATAAACCTTATAAAGCAGGGGTGTGACCTTCCATTACTCACTTCATTTCCTCCCATGAAAGAAAAGGAAAAAAATAGACCCCAAATTTCCCAGGACTGGCTGTGAAACACTTTAAAGACAGGACAAAAAATTTGCAGGGGGAAGTTTCTCAAAGAAAGACCCCCAGTCTTACAACTCTTTCACTTTCAGTCCTAAAAAAGACTTCTAGATTGACCACGTTGACCTGCCAGATATTTCTCCAGCAAGGATGTGTTTACTCAGGATCAGCAGAGAACTGCAATGCTGGGTCTGCCACCATGGTGAGCTGCATGTGTCCCCGCATGGCAAGGGCAGGAGAACCCTTATAGAGGGCAAAGGAAGATGGGAGGGCTACAGTAAACCAAGAGCCCATGGCTGTTCACCTGCTGAGTCCTTGCCAGGAAACAAAAGGAGTCTTTCATCTTCCTGTTGGGCTGTGCTATCGTTAGGGCATGAGAGCGCCTCCTTCTGGCTCCCAACTCTATTTAACTGACGTTTCTGTTTATTAATATTTTACAGCCGCATTTAACAGTATTTTTTTAGGTCATAGTGATAGTATTTCTTTCTTAGGAGAAAGAAGAGTCGTTTATCTACAGCTCTCTGCTCTTTCCTTCTTTGTAAATTATTTCCTTTGATGCAGATGTTGATGTGAACTTTGCCTCTGTCTGAGAAGGTCCAGGCTAGTCTAACGCTGACAAGGGACACATTTTCTCTAATGATAGTCATGTTTCGTGGGTCACGTTTAGAGCCAAATCTGCCTCTGGTTTGCGCTAAAGAACTTGGTGGCAGAATCTAGCCTAGCTCACCGACTTTCTACATGGAGGCCAGATCCTATTAGCAAAGAAGAGTATTGACGGGCTGAATCTTCTAATCTGTTAATATAGTTCACTTTCAGAACTTTCAGAGATAAATGAAGATTTAAGGACAGGATTCTGGTCTTGTTGGGTTGCCCTGGATAAATATTATCTCTGTATTAACACATTTGTTTACAAAAAAAAATCTAATAATTACATTCACAAGTTTTAGTATTTTAGATAAGAGAATATTTCATTTGATTATATTCGGATATTTCACTTACATTATAATGAATCTAAAATGCTGCTACCACAAATTTTCTCAACTCCATAAGATCCCCCAGGCTCCATCTCTTCAATTGTTTTGTATTGACTACAGAATTAATTTGCAAACCCTTAGTCTGATGTGTACGGCCATTCCCAACCTGGTTCTGACCTGCCTTTACTGCATTTCCTCCTGTCATTTTAATTCAGTAAGATTTTTTTTTGAAAGTCCTAATTATATTTGCAAATATATATATATATATATATATACACATTGATTCACATATATTTTATATATCTAATATATAAATAAATAACACAGGTTGATATACGGTACAATAAGGTAACTGATGTATTTCTTTTTTTAAAAAACATCTTTATTGGAGTATAATTGTTTTACATTGTTGTGTTAGTTTCTGCTGTATAACAAAGTGAATCAACTATACGTGTACATGTATCCCCATATCCCCTCCCTCTTGCGTCTCCCTCCCACCCTCCCTATCCCACCCCTCTAGGTGGTCACAAAGTACCGAGCTGACCTCCCTGTGCTTTGCAGCTGCTTCCCACTAGCTACCTATTTTACATTTAGTAGTGTATATATGTCAATGTCACTCTCTCACTTCTTCCCAGCTTACACTTGCCCCTCCCTGTGTTAAGTCCATTCTCTACATCTGCATCTTTATTCCTGTCCTGTCCCTAAGTTCTTCAGAACCTTTTTTTTTTTTTTTAGATTCCATATATCTGTATTAGCATACAGTATTTGTTTTTCTCTTTCTGACTTACTTAACTCTGTAAGAGTCTGACAGACTCTAGGTCCATCCACCTCACTACAAATAACTCAACTTCGTTTCTTTTTATGGCTGAGTAATATCCCATTGTATATATGTGCCACATCTCCTTTATCCATTCATCTGTCGATGGACACTTAGGTTGCTTCCATGTCCTGGCTATTGTAAATAGTGCTTCAGTGAACATTGTGGTACATGACTCTTTTTCAGTTATGGTTTTCTCAGGGTATATGCCCAGTAGTGGGATTGCTGGGACATATGGTAGTTCTATTTTTAGTTTTTTGAGGAATCTCCATACTGCTCTCCATAGTGGCTGTATCAATTTACATTCCCACCAACAGTGCAAGAGGCTTCCCTTTTCTCCACACCCTCTCCAGCATTTATTGTTTGTAGATTTTTTGATGATGCCCATTCTGACCGGTGTGAGGTGACACTTCATTGTAGTTTTGATTTGCATTTCTCTAATAATTAGTGATGTTGAGCAGCTTTTCATGTGTTTGTTGGCAATTTGTGTATCTTCTTTGGAGAAATGTCTATTTAGGTCTTCTGCCCATTTTTGGATTGGGTTGTTTCTTTCTTTGATATTGAGCTGCATGAGCTGCTTGTATATTTTGGAGATTAATCCTTTGTCAGTTGCTTCATATGCAAATATTTTCTCCCATTCTGAGGGTTGTCTTTACGTCTTGTTTATGGTTCCCTTTGCTGTGCAAAAGCTTTTAAGTTTCATTAGGTCCCATTTGTTTATTTTTGTTTTTATTTCCATTTCTCTAGGAGGGGGGTCAAAAAGGATCTTGCTGTGATTTATGTCACAGAGTGTTCTGCCTATGTTTTCCTCTAAGAGGTTTAGAATATCTGGCCTTACATTTAGGTCTTTAATCCATTGTGACTTTATTTTTGTGTATGGTGTTAGGAAGTGTTCTAATTTCATTCTTTCACATGTAGCTGTCCAGTTTTCCCAGCACCACTTATTGAAGAGGCTGTCTTTTCTCCATGGTATACTCTTGCCTCCTTTATCAAAGATAAGGTGACCATATGTGCATGGATTTATCTCTGGGATTTCAATCGTGTTCCATTGATCTGTATTTCTGTTTTTGTGCCAATACCATACTGTCTTGATTACTGTAGCTTTGTAGGATAGTCTGAAGTCCAGGAGCCTGATTCCTCCACCTCGGTTTTTTTTTCTCAAGATTGTTCTGGCTATTCGGGGTCTTGTGTTTTCATACAAATTGTGAAATTTTTTTGTTCTAGTCTTGTGAAGAATGCCCTTGGTGGTTTGATAGGGATTGCACTGAATCTGTAGATTGCTTTGGGTAGCATAGTTATTTTCACAATATTGATTCCTCTAATCCAAGAATATGGTATATCTCTCCATCTGTTTGTATCATCTTTAATTTCTTTCATCAGTGTCTTATAATTTTCTGCATACAGGTCTTTTGTCTCCTTAGGTAGGTTTATTCCTAGGTATTTTATTCTTTTTGTTCCAGTGGTAAATGGGAGGGTTTCCTTAATTTCTCTTTCCTATTTTTCATCATTAGTGTATAGGAATACATGAGATTTCTGTGCATTAATTCTGTATCCTGCTATTTTACCAAATTCATTGATGAGCTCTATTAGTGTTCTGGTCGCATCTTTAGGATTATCTATGTATAGTATCATGTCATCTGCAAACAATGACAGTTTTACTTCTTTAATTAATTTATTTATTTGTTTTTGGCTGTGTTGGGTCTTCGTTGCTGCACTTGGGCTCCCTCTAGCTATGGCGAGTGGGGACCACTCTTTGCTGCAGTGTACGGGCCCCTCATTGCGGTGGCTTCTCCCATTGCAGAGCATGGGCTCTAGGTGTGAGGGCTTCAGTAGTTGTGGCACGCGGGCTCTAGAGCGCAGGCTCAGCAGTTGTGGCACATGGGCCCAGCTGCTCTGCGGCATGTGGGATCCTCCCAGACCAGGGCTCAAACCCATGTCCCCCACAATGGCAGGTGGACTCCCAACCACTGCACCACCAGGGAAGCCCTACTTCTTCTTTTCTGATTTGGATTGCTTTTATTTGTTTTTCATCTCTGATGGCTGTGGCTAGAACTTCCAAAACTATGTTGAATAATAGTGGTGAGAGTGGACAACCTTGTCTTGTTCCTCATCTTAGTGGAATGGTTTCAGTTTTTCACCATGGAGAACAATGTTATTGGCTATGGGTTTGTCGTATATGGCCTTTTTTGTGTTGAGGTAAGTTCCCTCTATGCCCACTTTCTGGAGAGTTTTTATCATAAATGGGTGTTGAATTTGTCAACAGCTTTTTCTGCATCTATTGAGATGATCATATGGTTTTTATCCTTCAGTTTGTTAATATGGTGTATCACATTGACTGATTTGCATATATTGAAGAATCCTTGCATTCCTGGGGTAAACCCCACTTGATCATGGTGTATGATCCTTTTAATATGCTGCTGGATTCTCTTTGCTAGTATTTGGTTGAGGATTTTCGAATCTATGTTCATCAGTGATATTGGCCTGTAGTTTTCTTTCTTTGTGACATCTTTGTCTGGTTTTGGTATCAGGGTGATGGTGGTCTTATAGAATGAGTCTGGGAGTGTTCCTCTCTCTGCTATATTTTGGAAGAGGTTGAGAAGGATAGGTGTTAGCTCTTCTATAAATGTTTGATAGAATTCGCCTGTGAAGCCATCTGGTCCTGGGCTTTTGTTGGAAGATTTTTAATCACAGTTTCAATTTCAGTGCTTGTAATTGGTCTGTTTGTATTTGCTAGTTCTTCCTGGTTCAGTCTCAGAACTTTTCTAAGAATTTGTCCATTTCTTCCAGGTTGTGCATTTTATTGACATATAGTTGTGTGTAGTAATCTCTCATGATCCTTTGTATTTCTGCAGTGTCAGTTGTTACTTCCCCTTTTTTGTTTCTAATTCTGTTGATTTGAGTCTTCTCCCATTTTTTCTTGATGAGTCTGGCTAATGGTTTATCAATTTTGTTTATCTTCTCAAAGAACCAGATTTTAGTTTTATTGATCTTTGCTCTCCTTTCCTTCATTTCTTTTTCATTTATTTCTGATCTGGTGTTTATGATTTCTTTCCTTCTGCTAATTCTGGGGTTTTTTTGTTCTTCTTTCTCCAATTGCTTTAGGTGTAAGGTTAGAGTGTTTATTTAAGATGTTTTTTGTTTCCTGAGGTAGGATTGTATTGCTATAAACTCCCCTTTCAGAACTTCTTTTGCTGCATCCCATAGGTTTTGGGCCGTCATGTTTTCATTGTCATTTGTTTCTAGGTATTTTTTGATTTCCTTTTTGATTTCTTCAGTGATCTCTTGGTTATTTAGTAGTTTATTGTTTAGCCTCCATGTGTTTGTATTTTTTACAGTTTTTTTCCTGTAATTGATATGTAGTCTCATAGCGTTGTGGTCAGAAAAGATACTTGATATGATTTCAATTTCCTTGACTATTTCCTTTCCCATATTATGGAAGTTTTCAACTATAATCTCTTCAAATATTTTCTCAGTTCCTTTTTTTTCTCTTCTTCCTCTGGGACCCTTATAATTCGAATTTTGGTGTGTTTAATGTTGTCCCAGAGGTCTTGAGACTGTCCTCAATTCTTTTCATTCTTTTTTCTTTATTCTGCTCTGCAGTAGTTATTTCCACTCTTTTATCTTCCAGGTCACTTTTCTGCTGTTCTGCCTCAGTTATTCTGCTATTGATTCCTTCTAGAGAATTTTAAATTTCATTTATTGTGTTGTTCATCATTGTTTGTTTGCTCTTTAGTTCTTCTAGGTCCCTGTTAAACATTTCTTGTATTTTCTCCATTCTATTTCCAAGATTTTGGATCATCTTTACTATCTTTAGTAAAGATTTTGGATCATCTTTACTAACTTACTGTTTTGGGGTCTCCTTTTTGCGGGCTGCATGTTCGTAATCCTGTTGTTTTTGGTGCCTGCCTCCAGTGGGTAAGGTTTGTTCAATGGGTTGTGTAGGCTTCCTGGTGGAGGGGACTGGTGCCTGTGTTCTGGTGGATGAGGCTGCATCTTGTCTTTCTGGTGAGCAGGCCCGAGTCCAGTGGTGTGTTTTGGGGTATCTTCGAACTTAGTATGATTTTAGGCAGTCTCTCTGCTAATGGGTGAGGTTGTGTTCCTGTCTTACTAGTTGTTTGGCATGGGGTGTCCAGCACTGGAGCTTGCTGGTTGTTGAGTGGAGTTGGGTCTCAGCATTGAGATGGAGATCTCTGGGAGAGCTCTCACTGATTGATATTACGTGGGGCCAGGTAGTCTCTGGTGGACCAATGTTCTGAACTTGGCTCTCCCACCTCTGAGGCTCAGGCCTGACACCTGGCCAGAGCAGCAAGACCCTGTCAGCCACACGGCTGCTAGTGCTGGAGGGTCTTCTGCAGAGGTGGGAGGTGGCTGTGGCTCACCAGTGGGACAAGGACACTGGCAGCAGAAGTTCTGGGAAGTACTTCTTGGCGTGAGTGCTCCCGGAGCCTGCCATTAGCCCCACTGAAGAGCCTCTCAGTAAGATTTTATTTTTGTTTCTTGACCATGTCTAATGTACACCAAACTTTGTTCTTTGCTTAAATTGTTATCTTGATTTGCTGTGTTCATTCTTCTTTTCTTTCTTCTCATTCCACCTATACTCCAAGACACAGTTGAGCACTCTTACATTCAAACTAGAAAGTATCGATTTTCCCTAATTTTTAAAATTCATTTGATCTTGAACTCTGTATTTTCTTATATTTTTTTAGTGCACATGCATCATTACCCTATATAAATTGTGGAGGTCATGAGCATTATCCTAGATCTACTTATATTCCCTGAATGTGAGACAGTGCCTTGAATATATTAGAGCCTCATAATTTTCATTAAAATTAATTACTATAAATTTATGATGTTAGTGTAAAATACGATATTGATAAATACAGATTATGTAGAAGAATGTTCCTTATAAAGACCCAGAAGTTACTGTCACATTTAGACAAAGGACAATTTATGGTGGTGCTATCAATATTTCAGAGAGAAAGATTTCTATTTATTTGAGTGCTCCAGATAATCAGAGAAAACTCGTCTCTTATAAACTGAAGGGAGTGATCTTTTAGATGAGGTATCAAAAAAATAAATGCCACTTGTCCAGAAGGTGACTGAATTTAAAAGTTTGGGTTACCAACCAGAATGTGGTATTTTCACAGCAATTTCACCAAGCATGTCCTTTGTGAAGCATGCCACTAATTAGGCATCTGTGAGCACCTTATGCTTGATGCATTATGCAAACAACAACTTCTCTTTCTTACAGAAAATACACCCACCACTTCCAAAGAAAATTATCCACATATGAAGGTTTCAAGACTGTCACAGTAATGAATTTTATTTATTATATTTAAACTGCTAAATTAAAATCCATTGTAAGAAGTAATGATGTCGAACATTTACTAAATGCCTCGTATTGTTCTCAACATCAGAATGAACTCTTCACACTGTAAGATGGATGCAGGTATTATACTTACAGGTCCCCAAAGCTAGTACATGACAGAGTTGGCGTTTGAACCTAGGGATTCTATTTGCAGATTCTGTGTACTTAACCATGGTACTATATTATTCCATATGAAAAGGCTATATACATTCAATAGAACATTTATAGCAGACTGATGAACATGTGGCCTGAAAATTAAGTTACCGTGGAAAGTTTAGAGAAAACATAGTATACCTTAAAACCAGTTACTAATAAAATTCCATTAAGCAAGACAGTCTTGTGGGAGGAAAGTAGTGAGATATTTGGAGTTCTTATTTTTTACATTCTGTAAAGATTATACAATAAAGCTTGGAATTTAAGACAGCTGGAAGGTTTAAAAACAAGTATATTACATTTTATTGGGTACTTATAATGAGTAGAGCATTGAGCTAAGTATTTTATATGCTATTTTAGCTAATCCTCCCAAACCTTTAGAAGTAGTTACTACATTGAAGTCATATTTTATGCAAATTTTATGTTTTTAAAAACTTCTCATTAAGTTATAACATATGACATGCAATAGCACAGACCATAATATACAGCTCAAAGAATTTTGACAAAATGAATACACCCATGTAACCAACGGCCATATGAAGAAATAGAATATAAACTACCTTTCATTAGAATATCTTGTGACCACACTTGCTAAACACCTGCCTTTATATGTAAATACTATCCTGTTTTTCAGCATCACAGGTGAGCTTTACTTGTTCTTGAATATTATATCAGCAGAGTCATCTTTTATAAACATACATTACATCACATATTCTGTTGAGCATAACGTTTATGGGATTCATCATATATTTATGGCTAGCAGTAGTTAATGATTTCTTATTGAAGAATATTCCATTGTATGAACTTACTATAATTTATTCATTCTAACATTGATGAACCATTTAGTTGTTTCTAGTCTGGAGCTATTATGAATAATGCTGCTGTGAAGACAGTTGTACATGTCTTTTAGTGCACATATATAAGCCCTTGGAGAGAAGCATACACTTAGCTGTAGAATTTCTGGCTTCTATGGTATATACATGTTCAATTCAGTAGATTTTGACAACTATTTTACCAAAGTGACCGTATCAATTTACAATCCCTTCATCACTATCAAGGACTTCCAAATGTTCCACATCCTAGCTAAATGCTTACTTACTTTCCATCTTGTTTTCAAGTATTGTGTCTTAATATATGCACAGCTTTCCCTTGCTTTAGCAAATAGTACATTCAGCTTTTTGATTCAGATGTTAAGTCATGGATTCTTTGAAAAATGGAGCTTCCACGGAGATACTTTTTTGCAGACTTCCATTCGGCAGCATTTGGTGGGACCTACACAGCAGCAGGTGCATTCTTCACGTCCCTTGTTCCCACAGTTCAAATGTGCTGCCAATTTGTTGTCAGGAACATCTCTCAACAACAAGGGTTCTGCCTTATTTTGTTGAATCCTAGTTGTTGAATTTACTTTGTTATCTGAGAAGTTGTTAATTACACTCTTAGATGTGAAAGTGCATGATGTGGTAAATACTCTAACCATTATCCTATGGAGCCTTCCGCTGCTCCCTTTGTTCTTTCTGCATGTTTGTCTGTCTATATTGTCTTGTTTCATATGTTTTGCTTTGTTCTTTGAAGGTCTTAAGTCTGATGACTCTATAAAGAAGTGCTCCATAGGGAACAATGGCATCATAGGCCCCGTAAGTCTCCTATTCAAGCCAACTCCGAGAACTACTAGCTATGAACTCATTAAATGGGCACGCAAATTATATAAAGGTAATCGGTCAGAGGTTGGGTTGGGTCTCTCATAAGATCTATAGTTATTTTTTCTTTATTCTCTGGTTGCCTCTGAGAGTTTTTCTTTATCATTGCTTTCCAATATCTTGAATATAATGTATATTAACCCAACTTGGGTTTCTCTGCATTCCTTTTACTTGTGATTTGCTGTTTTTAATTATATTTGAAAATTATCAGCCATTATCTCTTCAAATATTCCTTCTTATCCATTCTCTCTTCTCCTTCTAGTATTTCAATTTACATATATGTTAAATAATTTGATATTGCCCCATAGCTCATGTACACTCTGTCTTTACTCCTTTTTATTCTCTTCCTAGTTTTCTCTTTAGTTTGTGTAATTTCTACAGATTTATCTTCACATTAACTCATCCTTACCTCCTTTGGATCTAGTCTGGTGATGTTAGATTTATCATTAAATGTGTCCAGTGAATATTTTGAAAACTTTTTATTTCTTCTACCATTTATTTTTACTTCTAAATTATCCATTTGATTCTTTTTATAATTTCAGTTCTTCTGCTGAAATCTGGTAATGCATATTGTCCAATTTTCCACTACAGTATTTAACAAAGTATTCATAGTTATTTTAAATCTTTCTATTTCTAAGACCTGAGTCATCATTTGGTCTAGTTTTGTTGATTGTTTTCTCTTGTTACAGTGGGTTGCTTTTGGGTTTTTTTTTCCCTGTAGACTTGCATTACATAATTGACCTGATCTAAGGCTGAGTGACAGTTTAGGCAATTTTAGCTTAACGTGAAATTATCTCTGTAGCTAATGTGTACCCCACCAAGGTTGTCAACTTAGAGCCAGTTGTGATCAATATAACATTCCCTGTAGAGTTGTGAGCACTAATCTTTTTCTTTTAGCCACAATTAGACTGATGAATATATCTCTCTAGTTCAGGGGTTTTCAGCAAAGATCTTTAGGCTCTCACTCCAAACGACTTCAGAATTCAGTAAATGTCTGGAAATGTAAACTGATCATGCTTTTGGTGCCCTTTTTTTTGCCATTCAAATACCCAAATATTGCATGTGCTGGGTGGATTTCTCTGTCCTCCAGCAGGAGTTTTCTTCTTAAAGGAACAATAGAATTGCAGCCACTTGCTCATGCCCAGAATCGTCAGATATACACAAGGACAAGTCAATTGCAAAATGTCAACTTAATCCTTAAATTTCCTCTTCTCTGATTGTTAGGTCCTCTTTTCTTGTTATTTTAGCTACTGTCTGATGCCTTCAAGCAGATGAGTTTTGTGTTTCAACAAAGTTTACAAACTTTTGTCAGTGGGACCATTGGAATGCATAAAGTACTCAATTCTCTCTTGAAGCAGAAATTCATAGTGCTATTTTGAAATAGGGTGACATTAATGGTCTCATTTGTATGAGAAGATTGTTTTAATCATAATATCATCCCCCAAATTTTAAAGTCTTAATAAATCCTCATTTATAAGTTGGTACATCTTCCTTGGAAGTTGTAATTTGTTTATATTTTTGCCATATAATTGGGCTTCTTTAATTATATTAAACATAAGTTATTTTTAGACCACCTGTTTATTTGTACAAATCTTCTATTAGGGTTTTGGTTTTTATGGTAGCTATTAGTATTTAAATTGTTTTAATCAATATGAAATGTCATCCAAATATTTTCTTTATTTGCAATTCTAATGTTAAAATTTGTACTCAAAAGTTGATAATATTGGAACAGAAACTGTATGTAATAAAGTGCAACAATATGGCCAGACAACCTCAATATTATTTTTTACTATTGCTCTTTAGGAGTGAACTTAAACATCTATAAGCGATAATGTCAAAAAATAAAAAGCAGCATTAAAGTATGATACGTAGCATGTTTATAGATTTACATGCTCTGTTAATTTTCTCATTTACAACAAACCTGAACAAATTTGAATTACATAGTATTTTCAGAAATGTGTATCATGGAGAGAAAAGCAAGTAGATGTTTTCTTTCTTTTATAGGTAAGAAAAATAAAGTTCATTGAAATTAAATAACTTGCCAAAAACACGTATCTTGCAAATGGGGATATATTTGACTTCAATATCCATGCTTTTAATCATTATAATATACCAAGTTTCTAACTATTTTAATGGTTATGCTCCCTTGGTGTATGCAAAGAAATTTACTGAGCATCTACAAAGTTCCAGAACATATGGCATATCTGGGGTTACAAACATGACTAAGACCCATTTTCTGCCTATATTGAGCCAGGAGGCTATTAGAGAAATTCAGAGTCTAATAAGAAGTCAAGATTTGATACTACTCAAAGGACCATTAAATAAAAAGATGGATAATTGCATTTTTTTCTAAAAATTATTCTTTGGGACTTGGAAACCAACCAATGCTGCTGCAAAGGTGAAAGTGGTCACATTTATATGATGATTTAAACTATTTAAAAGATTGAGCACATGATCACTCCACTCTAGCATTAAAAGTAAATTGTTTTCCAGAATATTTACAAGCAAAAATATTTCTACTTCCATTCCATTCTTATCATGTCATCAAATCCAGGTTCTTTAAATTGGATGCAGTCAAAGCATTTGGAGTCCTCTCAGTTTACTGTGTTAATTCATACTTCTGTGCACTAGTTTCTTCTTCCTCTTTCAGGAATACATTTTATGTTTTGTCCATCTGGAAAATAGCTACTCATCTTTCAAGACTCAGTACACAAGTCACTTACAGGAAGACTTTGACTCAATCCCACATGATTGCCAATGCCACAGAATTGACTCTTTGCTATGTTAGCATATTTACCACTTAATTGTACTAATTTGTTTTCAAGGTTCACATTTCATAAGTGTGAAAGCTCCAGGAAGAATATCTCCTTCAGTTTTATATTTCTAGCACATTAAACAGTTGCATTCTCCATTCAAGGCTAATTCATCAGCATTGTGTAGTTTGTAGCAAGTAAGTCCTCAGTAAGTTTTGTTAGATTTACAACTAAGTATTTCATTTTTTGAGTGATCGAAAATGGCATTATAGTTCTATTTTCAGTGTTTATGTGTTCATTACTAGCTTATAGAAAGACAGTTGATTTTGTCTGCTTATCTTTTATATGCAAACTTGCTGAACTCATTTATTAGTTCTAGAAGGGTATTTTTTTGTAGGCATCTTGGGATTTTCTATTTAGACAATCAGGATGTCCGTAAATAAGAACAGTTTTCTTTTTGTTTCATTTTCTTCTCTTGCCTTATTTGATTGGCTAGAAAATCCAACACTTTTGAATGAGTAGTGAAAGCAAATATTCTTGCCATTTTTCTCAGTCTTAGGGGAAAACATTCAGTCTTTCAACATTAAATACAGTGTTAACTATATTTTTGTGTGTGTGGATGCTTTTTATCCAGCTGAGGAAGTACCCCTCTATTCTTATTAGAAATATACACGCAGAGAATTTTTATCACAAATGGGTGTTGACTTTTGCCAAAGATTTTTCTGCATTAATTGATCTAATCATATAATATGATCAGGTTTTCTTTGTTGTCCTGTTAATAGGATGGATTACACTAATAGATTTTCAAATATTGAACAATCTTTTCAAATCTGGAATAAAGCCTTCTTGATCAGGGTAGAAAAATAAATTGGGTTGTGTTCTCTCTTCTATTCTGGAGAAAGATACTGTGCAGAATTAATGTTAATCCTTCCTTAAATTCTTTGGTAGAATTCTCCAGTGAAACTATCTGGGCCTAAAGATTTCTTTTTTGAGAGCTTTAAAATTATTAATTCCATTTTCTTAACAGTAATGGGACTATTAAGACCATCTATTTCATATTGGTGAGCTGTGGAGGTTTGTGTTTTTCAAGGAATTGGTCCATTTAATCTGAGTTGTCAAATTTCTATGTGCAGAGTTGTTCTTAGTATTATTTTTTCTCCTTTGGATGTCTGCAGGGTCTGTAGTGATACCCCTTGTTTCATTCCTGATATTAAAAATTGTATTTATTTCTTTTATCAGTGTTGTTAAAGTTTTGTCAATCATATTGATCATTTCAAAGAACCAACTCTATATTTCTTTGGATATTTCTATTTTATTCTGTTTTTAATTTCATTGATTTTACTTGTATCATTATTATTTCCTTCCATTAACTTTTCTCTGTGGTTTTTTTTTTTTTTTTTTTTTTTTTTTTTTTTTTTTTGCTCTTCTTATGGCAGACTCTTGAGTGAAAGTTTGGATTATTGAATCGAGACTGTACTTTCCTAATATACTCATTTAGTGCTATAAATGTCCTTCTCAGCATTACTTTATCTGTGCCCTACAATTTTTTATACAGTGTATTTTCTTTATCATTCACATCAATGTGTTCTTTTTAAAAATATTCCTTGAGAGTTTTCTTTTACCTGATATATTAGCAGCTCTTTATTTAGTTTCCAAGAAATCAAGTTTTCTGTTTTCTGTAATTGATTTCTATACTAATCCCACTGTGGTCAGAGAAAATACATTGTATGATTTAAATTCTTTTAATTTGCTGAGATTTGTTTTTATCCTGGGATGTAGTCTATCTTAGTGTATGTTCCATGGGCACTTAGAAAGAATGTGTATACTGCTGACTTTTAATAGAGTATTCTACAAATGCTCATTATGACCCTGCTGGTTGATGGTAGTATTAAATTCTTCTATATACTTGCTGGATTTTTGCCTAGTTATTCCACCAATTGCTGAGAGGCAGATGTTCACAAAACTAACTATAGTTATGGTTTTGTCAATTTTTCCTTTTAGTTCTATCAACTTTGCATCATATATTTTGCAGCTTTTTGGGGGGGCACATACACATTATAATTACTATATCTTCTTCATGAATTGCCTTTTTATCATTACTTATGAGTTTTATTTCTTTGCTCTGATGTCTACTTTACCTAATATTAATACAGCCTCTTATTTCTTTTGATTAATATTTATATGTTTTTCCATCATTTTACTTTCACCTTACCTATATCATTATAATTGAAAGGATTTCTTGTATAAAGTATATGGTTAGGTTATTGTCACTATTCTAATCTGCCAATCTCTGTCAATCAGTACATTTAGATCATTTACATTTAATGTAATTATTGATATGTTAATGCTTAAGTCTGTCATTTATTTTTTCTGTTCTCTCTGTTTTTCATTTGCTGTTCCTCTTTTCCTGCCTTCATGTGTGTTATTTGAATCATTTTTAAAATTTCATTTTAATTTTTCTATAGTGGTTTTGAATGTATCTCCTTATGTAGTTTGTTTTGCAGTTGTTCTATGTATTACATTATATTTGCACAACTTATTACAGCCTACTGGTATCATCATTTTATAATAAAAGTTCCAGAAGAGATGTGTAGAGACTTTTGTGAGTGGAAATTATTTATAAAAGTAAAGTCTGAAAATTTGGTAGAATTAAAGAAAACATGGGTTATAGAATGAAAACGTCCATCAAATTGACAGTAGGAAGAATAAAACTAAAACTACTCTCAGGGCCATCTTGGTAAAAATTCAGAGCATACAAAACTAACACAATGTCTGAAAAGTACCTGAGAGAAAGGACAAATGACCTACAAGGAAACAATATTTAGCCTGGTGGTCATTTCATCAGCAATGGCATATGAATAAGAAGATGGAATACATATTTAAAATGCTGAGGAAACATAACTGTCAATCTACAAATCAATATCCAGCCAACTTATAATTAAAGACTGAGGGCAAGATAAGGACACTGAGAAACACAGAGGTGAAGAAAGCTCTGTGGTGGGTGCCTAGTTTAAAGCGACTAAAGTTTAAATTATGCAGGAAAAAATTCTGATAGATGATCCTAGTGAAACATAGATAGTTAGATAACACCTTAATTATTCAAATTACATAAGATCTTTAAACTATCTTGTTTATGCACATAGAAATAATTTTGAAAAATATGTATCTCTT
Organism: Stenella coeruleoalba; assembly: GCF_951394435.1. Lineage (NCBI taxonomy): Eukaryota > Metazoa > Chordata > Mammalia > Artiodactyla > Delphinidae > Stenella > Stenella coeruleoalba. The sequence continues at coordinate 5,630,894 of NC_137160.1, read as the reverse complement.
CACAATAAAGACCCACACATCGTTTTCTACTTTTTTATACATTCTATGCTATCTAGCAGAACATTGATGCTTCTCTTCTCAAGATATTATAAAATTATTCCTTTAGCTTTTGTAATTTGTATGATAAGGCATAGAACTATAGATGCAGTTTCTATTAAACCTGGTTTAAATAAAACTTGTAGAAATTCACTGCAGTACTATCTCCAAGGAATGAAAGATGCTTTTTGATATTAATTTAGCAACACTTTATAAATCCATTAAAAATCCTTTATTTGTAGGTTATGCTCTGTATTTTAATCCTCATACACACAGGTAAGGAACTGCTTGAAGTAAAGGATAATGGAATAATGGAATTGGCATAGCCTTACACAGCCTCTGCAGCAATCTCCTGTTTTCTTTTCTTTTTTTTTTCTTTTTAAGTATCCATGTCTCATAAAATATGACATTGAAGTTGTGTCAATCAACCTTGGTGGTGCGCATATATGTTGGGGTTTAATCAAGAGAAATAGAGTATTTAAGTCCGCTAAGTACTAAGTACACTACACGTCCTTGGGCCAGAGTTCTTAGGACTAAACTGAGCTATACCACTTACCTGCAGGTTGACTTTATAAAACTTGCTTTAAATTGTTTTCTGTGACTCAGTTTTTTCTTTAACTAAATGGGAAATTAGAATAGTATTTTTCTTAAACATATAGTGTATGTGTGTGTTCACATACATACACATAATGTAAATACTAGAATCACACCCAATTAGAACATAATAAATATTAGAAATATTATTTATTATCATGAAAACATACAATGTCTATGTATATCAAGAAGAAGAAAACAGAAAAAACAAAATACATATGTCTTTTACTTTCTCGACTAGCTTTCTATTCCCTGTAGCATGCACGCAGCAGTGCTCCACTGTGTTATTTCCTGAAGCATACTCTCAGTTCCAATGTTCCATCTCATGACTGATACTTTTAATGGAGGGGGCAGACAGTGGATATTACTCCAAGCTGACATCCTCCCTTTTGTTTAAGCAGAGTATATAACCTGCACAGAAGAAAGGTCAGGCGGAGAGCTGTACAGAGAAACCTGAATCAGTAATGTTGTACAATAAAGACCTCATAAGAAGCATTATCACAATCAACTCCACCGCCACTCTTGACATCAGCTCTTCCGTGACCGTCTCCCACTTGTTTGGAAGGAGTTCCTAGTGCTTTTCATTTCCCATTAGGAGGTCATATCGGCACTTAACTGTCATCATATTTACATTAGTGAAATGATGCAGTTTCAAAATGCTCAGTTAGTAGATTCAACTTTCAGTAGCGCCGAGCCAAGTATTAATTTGATGTTGTTGACTGCTGGTGGCTCTCATCTTTCCCTTGGCATTCAGGTTGCTCAGTTCATAGTAGGAATCCCAGTCACTTTCTCCTCCTGCGATCAGAGTCCTGACAATTTTCCTCTTTACTATGATGTACCATTAACAGAGGTACTCAGTTGGTTCTTCCCAGGAACTGAGGGTAGGATTAGCTGTAGAGCGTATTCTATATGGCTTATATGTCAGGCTTCCATGAAACAAAGTCACCACTCAACAGAACGTTAAATTAGCATACTCAGGAAATCAAGAGCTCCCAGTGTAATTAGCATACAGCTGCTAATTATCAAGTGAAATGCTGCATTGAAGAGGGATGGGAGTTTACTGTCGATTTGGGTGTTAACATGAAGAGATAATTATTTCAAGCCACTTTACTTCAACATTTTGGTTATTGAACATATGTTTCTAATTTCCCAGGATGCAACATTTTATTGGAAAGATATACAAGGCAACTATTTCTTAAAGCACATCTTAGAATTGTTCAATAAGTTCATTTGAACGTTGTATTGTTATATACCCTTGCAGACAGCAATATGTTAAAATGGTGTTCTCATAAAAATTAACTATAATATTTTAAAGATGCTGTATAAGTTACAAAATGCTTTAGTATGTATAGTACACACATATACAAATAACTTCTCGATTAATGTATTTTAATATAGCCAGCTTCTCCAAATAAGTGACCAAGTGTTACATCTATTTCATTTTTCCAATTTATTACTTTAACATGTATCACCTTTGTCCTTAGAAAGTGAGTATTTTACTTTTCAGTGTCCCTGGCTGGCTCTTTGAAACAGTACATTTCCAACAATTTCTGGGGTTTATTCTATTAAAAGGATAACAGATTTATTTCCAGATTATGTTTTTGGAGAAAAATTAACATCTGGTCAGTTGAGGGCTGCCTTAGCTCCACTCTGCCCCACGTGTTGCTGTTGACAAGCCATGTTTCATAAGGAGGCAGATAACGTTCCAGTCTGCAGCTATGCCTTTGATTGGGCACATCCTCGTGCAGGGTACAGAGGAACCGCATGCTTGGTTTCCAAGCAGCAGTTGTCTTTTTCATATTCACATGGTTAACCACTGTTCACAAAAGCATGGGTCTCCAGGTGGTGTGAATGAGATATAAAAAAATCTAGAAGGAAGTAATAATTGTCCATTTTAGATATAGCTGAAACATAAAGTTCAAGAAAAAGTATGTGGGTCTAAGAGAATCATGGAGGTTTTATGTCATGATTGATCCTTTTAAGCCGATAATAATTTTGTATATTATTCTGTGAGAAAATGTCTTGTGCGGTGGGGTAGAAACACAAGGGAGAAACAAAATACTAGGAAGAAAGTAGGTGTTCTAGTTAGTGTTGTTTTCATTTGAAAAATTTTATTTTTATTTTGGTAACATTAAGAAAATGAAATAGATCAAAGGTCTAAAAAGTTATTTGAATTTCCTTTTTTTACAAAGAGGGGAATATTTGTCACTTATTATTTAATATGTATTTTCTATTTCTAAAAGGTGGGGAGGAGGAGATAAGGGAGAAAGAACCATGTGGATGGTGATGATGTTATACTGTTTCTGTATAACAGGAGAGAGATTTGAATCCTGGGAAATGTCTTGGCCAAAAAGGACAACCGTGTAAAGAGAGTGGGGACAAAGGAGTTGACGCAACCCTGGAAATAGGAGTCTGTGAGACCAAAGACAAAAGGAACCACACAAAAATAATGCACTGTGGTTGATACGGTTGCTTCCTGTGGGGATATAGGTTCATAATTCCGAGACAGCTCTACACGTAGACTGAGGCTGAGCAATTAAGGAGATGAATAGCTCCGGTGGGAGCCAGATTTCACACTACTGGAGGCAGAATTTTAGATAAGCAAGGAAGGAGGTTACAAAGACCCATGTGGTCATTAGTGTTGCAGACTTCCATACGGACTCACGTTTAGCTTAATAGATACAGATGCTTACTTATAGATATAGGTATAGATATGCATATATACACGGTTCACTATGTACACATGTTTTTTTTTTTGTCAGCTGACAGAGCCTAGAAGCAACGATTACTATGACGTAGGTTATTTCTAACAACACTTCCCTTACCCTAAATCTCAGAATGTGCCGTATTTGATTTTCATATAGATTTTTGTTTAATTTAGGGCATCATTTTTGAGATATATGACTTCAGCACATTGTAACCTTGAGTTTAATGTGTAATGTGTGTGTGTGTGAGAGAGAGACAGAGAGGAGAGAGAGAGTTTAATGGGACCTCTTCCCATTTACAGGGTTCAGTCCTGTGAATGGTTCAGTCCAGGACCTAGACCACTCTGATAGAATTGACTGAATGATAAAAAAAATATATAAAATAAATAATAGCACCTCCTAGAGTCATTTGTCAGGGATGAGTAAATCCTGGGAAATGTAGTCTGTTTGAATAAGTCATCCTATCTACAAACCTAAATAAAAGCTTGGGGGGGATACAATTTCAACTGTGGCCGCAAAACTCTGGGAAAAATAGCATTCTACAGTGAGTGTATAAAAGTCCAGGAGAAAGCACTATTATGTTGACAGTAATCTAAAAATATAGATGAAGTCTTTTTAGAGAGGTATTCTATCCTCTTTTATGTCTTTGTACAGAAAAATAAAGAAAAATACTTTCAGACAAATTCAACATCGCCAGGCCTCAAACTGTTTGCTTGCATTTACCTAAAATATATCACAGGTATGTTTTCTTGCTTTAAAATGAGCATTTTATTAGTATTTCTTCTCCAAATATGCTTATCTTCCAACCTACAGCCCACGCATACGTAACGCTGCAATTACAATCCTGTTATATCACAAATTAAAGCTGTTTCCAGTCTGTACAATACAAATGAAATTATATTGTAGAAAACTGCTTGGGGTGTGACTTTTTTATAGGAACTTTTGGTCTGAGATAGAGGAGGATTCTGCTTCCTAATTAATTGGTCCTGACTGTGAAGCAGTGAGTTCTTTTGAACTCAGTGAGATGGATAGCTGTCGAGAAAGGTCTTACATAAAATCCTCTTTTTCTTTTCTATTCAAGGCAATATTAAGTAATAATCCACTTTAAGTGCAATGTTTTTTCAGCCCTCTGAGGTTCTTTGCAATATTTTAAAAGTACAAGCAAGGAAAAACGCCCCTAAACTTTCCTTCATTCCTATCTTAAGAAGTACAGTAAATACAAAACCTCACCCTCAGTTAAACTGTGGGTTTCCAACATACTCACCATCGGCGGCAAGATATTCAGTCTCCTTTTTAAAATAATTGTTCTGATAGTGATGTCTTCCAATATCAATGATTCCCATCTCATTTGGGGTCCTGAGGGGCACAGAATCTCTCTACTTACATACGTAATGAAGATACGAATTAACATGCACACAATTTTCTCAGCATAAAGCATACTACAAAAATCTTTGCAGAGCTACTCATGGTTTTGTTCCCCTTTTTTTTGTAACTTAAATATTTTTTTCCTCTGGTTAATGGAACAATCCACACTTAACAATTCCTTGTGAGTTATTCTCAAATCAGTATTTCCCCCAGATAAAGAACCAGTTGCCATAAGGCATATAGGAAAGGAGCTATTTTGGTTTATGAGGTAAAATCCTCCAAGAATCCCCTGGACCAGTATTTTAATGAATCCTGGAATCTCTATAAAGCTAAACTAAGATGATAAAATATTTAAAATGCTAAAAATAAGTTTCCACTGATTTTGATCATTGCTACATTTTAAGATTTTATTTACTTATGCCAATCTCGGAATCATATTTCAAAGTCCTCTTCAGACCTAGCCACAGTGATTTAAGTTGCCTGTTGAGACTTGGTTACAAATGCCCAAGCAAGGGGTTTCAGAATAGAATCAGTATTGCAACTTTGCAAGCTCTATGTTTTAGCTGTCTTTGATGGAGACAATAAATGTATAAGAATGCGCTATTCTCCTTGAAAGATATTAGTGAGTTTCACTGTTAATCAAAACTAATTATCATATCAGAGGTCACTATTGTGAAAAGTTATTTACATACTGACAAACAGAAGAAGACAAATGTAGTGTTTGACAAAGACTTAAAAAAATATCAGCATAAAATTATCAGAATACTAAGTTTCTATTTCTCATTTTCTTGTTTATGAATAAAAATGTAGAACTATTACTTTTGATTTTGCAATAAAATTATAAAATCCCTTTCTTTTTGTTTTCTCCCCTAAGTTCCCTAGAACAAAAGCCAAAATTTGTGTTTACTGCTCCATAAATGTTCCATATGAGACTATGCCATCAATAAGCATCCTATCCCACACAGCATCTCCTCTGATGGAGGAACATATTTATCCATCAAATAATGACATTTCTTTGGGAATTAAGTTTTGAAAGAACTCTGCTCCATGCTGCCCTCTCTGGTACAAGAGTGGTCCAACGAAAGCTGTTAACTTCTCAAGGTACCCCCTGAGGAGGCATGGGGTTAGGGCATAGGCTTGTTAAAATGCCACAAATCTCAGTCTTCTTACAGATATTCAGACATTTTTCTTAAATAAATGTTCTCTGGGTTGCTGCAAGCCTTTAGTTAATTTCCAGGGTTCTGAAATTGTTGATATTGACCATAGTTGCCAGTTGTTTGGTCGCTTTTATGGAAGAGTGGATGTTCAGAGGTCCATACTCTGCCCTTTGGCTAATGTTGGCTGAAGCTCTTATACAGAAAGAGCCAGCTCCCAGTTCCACTGGAGGGGTGGGGGGTGGAGTAACTTCCCACTTTTGCTAGTTTTTTAATACATCACTATTCCATGATGGTTTTCTCAACCTAAACCACACCTCTGTAAATAATCTCTCTTTAAAATTATTTTTGTTTAAACCCATTTCATTGCCTCAAATCTTTCCTAACTGAACCATGACCAATACAGTAATAAAATTCAATAGAACCCAAACAGTTTAAGCAACAAATATGTACGTACAAGACAGAGTGCTAATTCTAGAGTTATTTTAAAGAGGACCACAATAGATTTTCTATGACAAAATAATTTTAAAACTTTGCCTTCTGATAAAATATTTCCTTTAAACCCTCTTTGCTTTAGATATAATCCATTCAATAGGCATTTATTTTCCTTTAAGAAACTGCTACAGATTTTTAAAATAAACATACCAAAACAAAAAGAGAATAGCCTGTATTTCTCTAGTTATTATTGAGGTTAATATTTTTCATTAGTATTTTGAAGGATGTATCTATAAACATTTGAGGAGTGCCAATTATAAATGTTATTCTAATTTCCTCAAGTGATTTTACTTTTGAGATACAATATTTAGATAATAAATATTGTTTCATTTTCCTTAATTGAATACTGTTTATGTAACAGAAACATTTTGTTTGGGGATTTAATGTAGATGAAATATCTTTTCTAAAGATACAGAGATTTCTATGTAAACAAACTTGAAAGGATTTTAATTGTTTCATTGTGTATAAATGCAATTATATAATGGAAATCTGTTTCTACAGGTACAGAAGGGGTACATGGTACTTTAAAGATCATTTACATGAAATAAATTATTTTCATGTTGTAATAATTTTAAAATAACAGTATGAATATGTGAAATAATAACATATGAGTTTTCACTGGATGACCTTGCTGAGGAGTAACTGTTTAATGGGAACAGAGTTTCAGTTTTGGAAGATGAAAATGTTTATGGAGATGGGTGGTGGTGATGTTTGCACAACATTCTGAATATATTTAATACCACTGAACTGTACTTTTAGAAATGGTTAAGATGGTAAATTTTTGTATACTTTCCCAAAATAAAAAAAAATGAAGGAAAAAAGCATGGGAAAAATGCATTCATGTAAAAGAAACAATGTAATATTCATAAAGGGAGCTTTCAAATGAAAAACATAATTATCAAAATATAAAATCCAGTAGAGAGTGAAAAATGAATAGCCTCTAAAGAAAACTGGATTAATAATATAAAGATCAGCACAGGAATTTTTTGAGAACTAATTGAAAATAAAAAGAAACAATGAAAGAGACATGTATTATAGACCCTCAAGGCTCAATTTGCATATAATATGAATTCTATTAGGACTGTATGGGAGCAAAAATCAAGGAAATGGAAGTAGATACTCTGAAAAATAACTTGACTCTTGAGGTGCAAATGATTCATCAAGTACCTGGGTAAAATTTTTAAAAAATAGACTCATATATGGGCATTTCTTAATACTTTTCTTTTTAATTCAAGGTTATATAGGCAAAAAAAATCAGGTATGTACAGAGACACGCAAAACATACGCACACAAATATAGAGTTGGCTGCAATGGAACCAAAAATGCTGAAGTGTCGTTCTTCCTTCTGGTTTCTGGTATTTCTCTATATTCTTCAAGACCTCCACACAATTTCTAAATCTCACACACTGGAGGTTCTTTCCGTGCAGTGTGGGGTCAAGTGCGTGACCCCTGCATCAAGCCGTCTTGGGCTTGTTTCTAGTGAGGATGCTATTATGGTCCCAGACAAAGTCCATGTTCCTTGGGAACTTCGGTTTATTCACCATCAAACATAGCTTAAGTGTTATAAGGCTGTTATCAAAATTAATGGAGATGGTATACATGTATCAGGAGGTCAGATGAGCTGGTGAGGGAGAGCTGAGTGGTTACAGGTCAGAGTACAGAGGAGTCCGTTAAAGCAACGAGCCCAAAATGAAAGAGTACAGCCTTGAGTCACTTACTGCAACGGTACAAGAAAGAGGTAGAAATCTGAGAAAGCACTGATTCTCCTGCTTCGTCTCGCCCCTCGGGATGGTGCACCAGGTGTATGAGTCCAGACATAGGGGGCGTTGTCTCACTGTGGTGGGAGCTCGAACAGAAGCCTCTGCAGTTTTATGGAACCTGGGGTGGAGGCGGGAGGACGAGGGGGAAGGGCTAAGAGTGGAAAAGCATTGCGACTGAGTCAGAGTGGGGACAAGTGACTTTGTTTTTCCAGAAAACCAATACTAAGTTTTGTCTTAACAGACTGATGAGGCTGGCCAGAGATTCTGGGTGCCTCTCAAACCTTGGTGCTCATCCAAATGGCCATGTTTGTTCTAAACAGCTCCCGGGAGATTAGGGTGTGACAAGTCCTGTCAGCCTCTGGAGGTGGGGTAAATGTGCTCCCACACATTCATCCCCCAGGAGGACTACTAGTTACATGCCCCATCTGCTTCCAGATGAAGGTGAATTCGAATTAGAATTAGCCCAGCCTTCAGGTGGCAGCCGCGAAAGCTTGCATTTAAACCTCTCCAGGGAGAAGCTGGGACCTCAGCATTTTCTCATGGTCCCTCTGTGCTGAGCCCACGGGGATGGCAGCGGGGAGCACTCATGCCTGTTCAAAACCTGCCTCTTTGTTTTCTGTGGTCCTGGGAGTCTCGGGAATGCTGAGACCCATTGACTTTAGAGCTGGGTGATTTGATAGAAGTTGGGGTGCTAGATGTATGTTTCAAGCTCTTTGGTCCTGAGGGAGAAGCTGGGGTTTCGGGGTTCCCTCTCAACTGTGAAGTGCTGTGAGGTTTATGTAGTTGAGTGTATGTCACCTTTTCCTACCCATTTAGATGTGGTACTTTCTCAGTCACCTGATGTGCAGCTGTCTCTCAACTAGTTTCTGGATTTCTCCCAGAGGGGATTGATCTGGGTGTAGCTGTGTACTCAGTGTGCCTGTAGGAAGAGGGAAAGTCGGGAGTTTCCCATTCTGCATCTTGCTGACATCACTCTGTCTTCGTCTCCTAAGACCTTCAACTGATTGGACAAGGCCCACCTACCTCATGGAGGATAATATGCTTTACTCAATGTGTACTGATTTAAATGTTAATCGCATCTGAAAAATACCTTCACGGCACATCTCGTGGTATTTGACCAAATATCTAGGTACCGTGACTTAGCCAAGTGGACACACCTAATTAACCAGCATGGTGAGAAGTCTGTATTGGAACTCTGCTTGTTATTAGAGCTCCTACGAGTATTTGTTATTTCTTAAATTCATTGCACTTCCATCAACAAAGTAGTGAACTATTCTGTCTGTTAGGGACATAAGTGAACCAGTCAGAATATATCCATATATATCCATATATATATATATAAATATGATGAAACCATATGGAGAAAATGTTTCTTGTGATAATAGAAAGCTGTCATCTTTGTAGCTGTATTGTCATTAATGAAGTCAAATAACTGTGAGGCCACCTGTGAACACCCCCGGTGAGGTCACACTGGCACATAGCAAATCAGCAAGTTAAACACAAATTTTGAGAAAAAGCAAGTAATTGAAATGTCAATTCCTTTTACTCCAAGTTTCTCAAGAGCTAAAATGCAGCATGTTCTTTTGTATTATTAATTTGAGGGAGGTGAGTATATACAAGCCTTAGAAGTCAAGCTACACATATTAAATATATAATTTTAATGTATTTTACAGTATTCATGAGTTGCAATTATTTTACAAGTAAGGCAAACCTGCTCTACAAAATGGCCTGGGGATCCTGCAGTTACCAAAGAGAAGACTTTGCTTAGTGGTTTAAAGAACATCGTAATAAACTCCTGGACGTAGTAGCCTTTGCTTCTTTCCCCTGTTGACCAGTTGATGAACACGAGCAGCCCTCTGGGATGTGGTTCACAGAATAAGCTGTATGGTAAGAAGACAGGGAGCCCAAGGGAAACGAGAAAAGGTCCGAGTTGTCCTGAGTGGACCCCAAACACTTTTAATGTCATAATCTGAATGAGACTCCAAACTCCTGCACTTTGTATTTGATGACTGAGTTTGTCTGGAAAGGATGGCTCCCATTCGTTTCTGGTGTGGGTTTTCTTGTTGGCTGGATTTCATCCTCCTTCTGTCCTCCAGGATACCTTTGAAATTTGTACACTGCTGCTGGATCCTTTATTATATTCATGGCAATTTAGGGCTCTATTATGTTCTCTCTGTCTATTTCTCTCACTCTGTCTCTCTTCCTACACACACACACACACACACACACACACACACACTTCAACATGAGCTTTGTAAAGGAAAAAGGAACACAGTACCAAGTGTTCCGCCCACTAATCTGAACCAAGTAATTTCAGTTTTGACTTATTCAAATATATACAACATAAAGATCTCATACCGTACTTATTTCTTATTGGCAAAATAAAGTCAATGTGCCAATTCTTCTATGCGTTGATTGACTGGAGAAAAATGTTCAGACACTATTAAATTCTAATCTCACCTCCATCCAAATGAGTCTACGTCACATAATGTGTGCTTTACTGGAACTGAACAATATCGTCCAGGCAAATAAGCAAACAAACATAAATCAAAATAGCTAGAGAGAGATAAATAGAGGGAAAGTGTAATTGTAGTGGTGGAGTGAGTTGAGCAGCCCTGTCAGTCACTATGCATCAGTCCACAGAAATGATGGCCTTCAAGACCAAAACAGTGGAGGCTTTTTGATGAAACCTAAGAAGGATATGTGAATAATTTTAAGAGTTTCTCATTATTGGCCAAGAGGTGGAGCATACTGTCAGGGGGGCAGGGAAATAGATTGAAATGTCTTCAGGAAGAAACTGAAGAATTAATTAGGAGCCGTGAAGAACCCTAGATTAAAGGAGGGTTAGGGGAATTGACACAAAGATCTGCAGAACAAGAATACCTCTCACAGGATAAACCTTAAATTGGAATCTTTACAAATCTGATGTTATATTCTAAGCATCCAACATTTGAAAATTTTAATTTTGAACAGTTATCCAGTAATCCTCTATAGAATCACAAAAAATACCTATTTCTTTGTTCATTAAATACCATACACACATATTTACTATATTGGACTTGAGGAACAATAAAATATGTACTATACTTTGAAAGTTTATTAATGTTCTATAAAGTTTTATAATGTTTTATAAAACATAGACTGTTCAATTCTAAAGCTATGGAAAAAAAAGAACGTTATTTTTCAGTTTTGGAGAAATTATCTCTTTGTTGCATGTTAATATGTTAGAAATACCCTATAACAAGATAAAGTTAACTTCTTGTTACTTAAAAAAAAAAAGAGTTAAAAAAGTAAGAAAGGGGCTTCCCTGATGGCGCGGTGGTTGAGAGTCCGCCTGCCGATGCAGGGGACACGGGTTCGTGCCCCGATCGGGAGGATCCCACGTGCCGCGGAGCGGCTGGGCCCGTAAGCCATGGCTGCTGGGCCCGCGCATCCTGAGCCTGTGCTCCGCAGCGCGAGAGGCCACAGCGGTGAGAGGCCCGGGTACCACAAAAAAAAAAAAAAAAAAAAGTAAGGAAAAGAAACTTTGCAGTACAGAAGTCTTTACAGTAAGCAATGTAAATCCCTCTTCAGGCTCTCTGTCCTGCTCTACTTCTTTTTCTTTTGGAAACAGTGTGTATCCCTCCAGGTTTTTAAAAAAGATCATTTTGAACTTGCACATTTCTTCTTCTGTGTATAATTTAGCACCAAATCCCATCGTGTCCTAACACCATTCTAGCTTACACATTTAGCAGTTATACTTTTATGACTAATTAGTTAGCGGGAGGTATTGATATCTTCTTATTCTTATGATAGAGAATAATAAAATCACTTTTAAGGAAGAGTTCACACGCATGATAGCAATTCTGCTCAGTACCAAATGATACATAAGTACTAATAACTATAAATTAGGAACTCATATCTTTCTTAATAATATTTGAAACCAAGGCTGCATCTGTCCCATGCCAAGCTGTGACTGATAACTTAAAAGTCAAGTAATTTAGGTTTAATAGTTTAAGCAGTCAAACCATTCACAGATCAGTTCAATCTTAATAGTTGATTTTGTGATTCTAAATGGAGGGGAAAAAATTAGCCACCATTTTAAGAAGATTCTATAGTTCTCACTGATATATTTAACATTTGCATGATTTTTTTTAATGTAAAAGGGAAAGCATTTCAGAAATTTGAAATACTTAATATTTTTTGATATATAAAGCCCTGCATTTTGGTATTTGTTCTATATCAGTTACTCATAAATAAGTATAATCATATTGTAATACTATGAACCATTAAATCTATAGTAATTGATTGGTGTTTTATTTAAGCATTTCTATCAGTAGTCACAGTAAGTTCTCCTGACATATGTAAGATTTCCTTCTTTGGTACTTCTAAGCTGATTTACGTTGCTCTTGTTTGGAGGGTATTTATTTTATTTTATTTTATTTTAAATGGCTCTAACCTCTTATTTAAATATTTTGAATACAGTGGAACATGCAGACAAAGAGTTTTGTCCCAGCACTCACTGGTATCCACTGAAATTAGCATCTTTTAGTATCAGTATAAGACAGTATCTGTATAATTAAATGTCATCCTAATTGATTTTCTTCTACAAAATAACTCATTTTTCTGGCATACATGAATCCAAAATGCCTAAATTGAAACTACGTATTCAAAGACGTGTAATTTCAGAACGATCACAGGAAGAGGCTGGGAGGAGGTGGAAGTTGGCTGTCTTCAGGGGTCTTCTGCTGTCGTTTGTCTAATTAGGTAGTTCCCTACTGAAATTTAATCTGAAGAGCAGTGACGTGATGGTGTTGATTACTTAAGCAGATTTGGGATTCATGTGGCTAGAAAATTAGTATTATGTGTTACATGTTACCTGGGAATAAGAGTCAAAAATAAGTTAATTCACAGCTACTCAAGGTTTATCTGATAATCGAGTCAGTCACTCTTTTCTCTTAATTTTATTATTGTATGAGTTTGCTTTTTCAGTGTGATTCTACACATTACAGTAAAAGAAATTGAAAGGATAATGAAAAAATGCATTCAGGTACCTATCAGTCAAAGAATAAGGTAAAAAAGAAAGCTTGTAATGAAACTATTCCTCTACTGATAGATATTTTTGCAGTTAATGTTGCACCATTAGAAAAATGCCACAAACATTCTGTGGGTATCTCTGTGTTCATGTAAGTTAGTGTTTCTGGAATCTTACAGAAACGCTAACTTATATGCATAGATTTGTAATTGCTGAGCAAATTTTTATAAATACAACTAGATTGCTTTTCCAAAAGGCTTTCTGCAATGTTCATTCCCAAAATAATTTTTGAATATAGGTTTTCCCCGCATTTTTGCCAATATTTTATTTGATCAGTTTGCTGCATAAAATATGGAAATTTTTAATTTTCCCATGTTCCTGGTTACTAGTGAGTTCTACCATCAGTTTATGGTTTATTAGCCAACAGTAAATTTAGTGAATTGGCTTTTCATGAACTTTATCCAGTTTTCCTTTACTTGGCTTTCTGTTTTTGTGTTTATTTGTGGGAACTATTTATAAGTTAAGGATATTAACCTCTTGTCTGAAAAACATTTTCGAAATCTGAGAAGTGTTTAAAATTTTGAATATTTGTAATTCAAATATTTAAAATTTTTAGAGGTATATTTTTTCTATCACCTTTTTTAGGTCTTCTGATATTGTTTTCTAACCTCCTAGGTTGGGCATGAGAAAATTAGAGGATGTTATAATATAGTCTCTGGACCACATTGTTGCTTAAGAAAGACATTGATGCAGGGATCTTGTCCAGAGTTGGTTTTGACCAGAATCTGTCTTTGGGGCAGGACTGCCCTAGTTGAAATCTGATCTAAGTTCCTTTTGTAACCACAACTGGTTTGTATCGAAGAATCGTCTTTCTTGATATTATATAAGTCTAAGTATCAGTATGTTGGTATGGTACTTCAACTATATTATGAAAACATTTTTGTTGACATATAGAGTAATTTTCTACAACATTACTTCTATAAGAAAATGAATTCTAAGTTCCAAATAAACTCATAATAAAAATACATTTTTTGAGTGCACTTCACTGTAAGTAAATACTTGGAGAGGTTAATGTAAATTAGTGTGTGTTTTTTACAAAAACAACTTCATTGGCTATACAATTTTATGTAGGTTCTTCTTAACAGGGGCAATAAGGCTGTGATAACTTTTTCTCACCATTTAGTGTCAGAGCATATACTTCCTAGAAGGAAACAGCCTAGAGGAAGAGACGTTGAAAATTCAAACTAACCATGACCGTGGCGATTTAATGACAGTCTGTTTTATTTTCTTTGAAAGGAACTCTCCAAATGTCAGGCATATGCATATTCAGAAACAGAAATTGGGGCTTGGTCATCCTCTGGTTTAGGCTTTTTTTCCCTTTTAGTACAGAGAATAAATAGCAGAGCACCAACAAATGTATTCCTTTTCATTTATTTTACATTCACCATCTATTATACCTTAAATTTTAACATTTAAAGGACATTTTAAAAAAATAGAAATGTTCTACTGAGCAGGCAAAAACTATTTCTACTGTGTACTTGGCTTTGGAATTCTGATGGTAATTAAAAAATCATTTTCTCTCCAGTGTTTCCTTCCTAATCACATTGCTGGAAGCTTTAGGAGGAAAGAAAATAAACACAATAAGCCGATGAGTTATACTAATAATTAAGTTTCTAGTGTATTTTAAGAATGAAACAAAGTAAGTTTTAAATACAGGGGGGTTTCCCTCCATAAAATATGACTGAGCTAGTTAAAAAGTGATGTTCTTATGTTGGCTTCTAATTTTGGAAGCTGACATTTGTTTATCATTTTCAAATGCTAACTTCTCAGTTCTCTTCTACTAATCTTGTTCTATCTCACTATCTTATGATAAACAGAGCAGATTTGCCCAGGTTTTGTTTGGCTTGGTTTTAATTTGGGGAACTCTATCGGCAATGTAAGTAGTGTTCATTTTATGGTTCATAGTGACATCATTTTGTGGTTCTAGAAACACTCTGCTCTAGAGCTCCTGGGATGCTATCCCTACCTGGATCTTTCTTTCTTTCTCTATCAAAGAGGAAGTTCAAGCTGCTAAAATGATGTCACAGCAATGTGCAACATGGAGAGCCCCTCACTGGCTGCAGCAGGGAAGTCTTCCCCCCGCTCCGTGTGTAGCATCCAGCACTGTCCTGGGAGTCAGGTGGCACATTAGTGACAAATCCTGGAGCAAAACATTGTACCATGAAAAAGTTGGCAGGTTTGGAAAGCCTTCTAGGAGTGACACCAAATTAACGAAGTAATGTATGCTGCGATTTGCTAATGACTCCTTGCTGGGATAGACACTTTGAGTTGAAGCTCAAACAGCTATTTTCAAAGTGAAATTTTATTAAACAGACATAAGTTGCAATTATGCTAACATTATAATTATTCTACCTGCTAATTCACTTTCAGATATAAATACAATATAGTCATCTGTCAGAATCATATTCATAAATCATGGGACCCAGCAGGTTCCGTAGATAAATGTGCACTTTAATAAGGAAAAAGTGCTGTGAAAGTAAAATAAATTTCATGATGCAGACAGTAAATACATTACAGACTCAGTCGAAAGAAGAATTGTCACAGCAAACTCATTATATAGACAATAGGAAAGGACTTCACATAATAACAGTATGAATTTGGAAGAAAAGTGAAACTGTAAGGCACAATTATTGCCTTATTTTGTAGAACTGCAGGCAGTGCCTCAACAGACTAAAATCTATTTGACGGCATTTCCCACATGCCTTCCTGCCTTGATAAAATACATTCAGGCATCACTTAAATAGATATATTATTTTAACCATATTATGGGGATAAGTTGGCAAAACAGTATATGGATATTGGTGAAGTTTTTTCTCACATTATTCACATGTTTATTTTCAGTTTTCTTGATCAATTCTAGTCTTTGTAATCTTCATATTTTGTATTATTTCTAAGGTTAATATCAGTAGTAACTGAATACCGCATTGTCTGTAATATGGTTTATGTATTTTATACATATATAAAATACTTATAGTTAAATATATATTTAAATACATTTTATTTTTAAGCTGTTATCATACATGCATGGGCGTAAATATGTTTTTTTATTTTATTGGATTATAGTTGATTTACAATGTTGTGTTTCAGGTGTACGGCAAGTGATTCCGTTATACATATACATAAAAATATATGTGTTTATGAGCACGTGGGTCCATCCATTTATTTGACAAAATGTTTGTGTATCTAATATATGACAAGGCATGTTCTGAGCACCCAAGAATCCAGTGGTAAATGAGACAAAGTTTCTGCCCGCAGAGAATTTGTTTTTTACTGTAAAAGTTTTTAATCTAGATGATCTCATGGCAATAAGGAAAAGTTACACAGGGCAATAAGATAGTCAATATGATGAGCACATTCCTGTCTGATGCGGTGAGGTTTGAGCTAAAAGATGAAGATGAGCCATGGGGAGAGTTGGGGGAAGAGGTTCCCACATAGAGGAAGGATCAAGGGCAGAGTCTCCGTGCTGGGAGCTAGAAGGAGGAGGGAGGGTGGTGGTGGCCGTAATGTCCTGTGAGTGATGGCGAGACAGTGATTAAGCAGGTGCAAAGGGAGGGTAGAGCCGTGACCAGGTACCCCAGGAGGCTCTGCTGTGTTTTGATTTTGTTCCAACTGAAATGGAAGCGCTCATGGAAGGGTCTTAGGAGGACGAGGAGAATAATTTACACTGACGGATGTTTTCTAAAGAAATTTTATGGTTTCCTGGAAAAAACTGGGTGTGTATATTTGTACCCAAAACTGGCATGTGGAAAAGACTGGGATTCCACTTCATTCTCAACTCAAAGCTGAATTGAAATATATGTTCTCTGTCAGGCTGTGTTTACATTCAACCCTTTCACTGGAGACAGAGCTCTTTCCTGTAATTGATATCTAATTTCAGCATTGTGATCACAAAAGATATTTGATACAATTTCAGTTTTCTTAAATTTACTAAGGCTTGATTTGTGACCCAAGATATGATCTATCCTGTGGAATGTTCCATGAGCACTTGAGAAGAAAGTGTATTTTGTTGTTTTTGGATGGAATGTCCTATAAATATCAATTAATTCCATCTTGTTTAAGATATTATTTAAAGTTTGTGTTTCCTTATTTATTTTCATTTTGGATGATCTGTCCATTGGTGAAAGTGGGGTGATAAAGTCCGCTACTATGATTGTGTTACTATCGATTTCCCCTTTTATGGCTGTTAGTATTTGCCTTATGTACTGAGGTGCCCCTATGTCGGGTGCAAAAATATTTAAAATTGTTATATCTTCTTCATGGATTGATCCCTTGATCATTATGTACTGTCTGTCCTTCGTTGTCTCTTGTGATAGTCTTTATTTTAAAGTCTATTTTGTCTGATATGAGAATTGCTACTCCAGCTTTCTTTTGGTTTCCATTTGCATGGGATATCTTTTTCCATCCCCTCACTTTCAGTCTGTATGTGTCCCTAGGTCTGAAGTGTGTCTCTTGTAGACAGCATATATATGGGTCTTGTTTTTGTATCCATTCAGCCTGTCTATGTCTTTTGGTTGGAGCATTTAATTCATTTGCATTTAAGGTAATTATCAATATGTATGTTCCTATTACCATTTTCTTAATTGTTTTGGGTTTGTTATTGTAGGTCGTTTCCTTCTCTTGTGTTTCCTGCCTAGAGAACTTCCTTTAGCATTTGTTGTAAAGCTTGTTTGGTGGTGCTGAATTCTCTTAGCTTTTGCTTGTCTCTAAAGGTTTTAATTTCTCCATTGAATCTGAATGAGATCCTTGCTGGGTACAGTTATCTTGGTTGTAGTTTCTCACTTTCATCCCTTTAAATATGTCCTGCCACTCAATTCTGGCTTGCAGAGTTTCTGCTGAAAGATCAGCTGTTAACCTTATGGGGATTCCCTTGTGTGTTATTTGTTGTTTTTCCCTTCCTGCTTTTAATATTTTTTTCTTTGTATTTAATTTTTGATAGTTTGCTTAATATGTGTCTTGGCGTGTTTCTCCTTGGATTTATCCTGTATGGGACTCTCTGCACTTCCTGGACTTGATTGACTATTTCCTTTCCCATGTTAGGGAAGTTTTCAACTATAATCTTTTCAAATATTTTCTCAGTCCCTTTCTTTTTCTCTTCTTCTTCTGGAACCCTTATAATTCAAATGTTGGCGTGTTTAATGTCCCAGATGTCTCTGAGACTATCCTCAATTCTTTTCATTCTTTTCTCTTTATTCTGCTCTGCAGTAGTTATTCCCACTATTTTATTTTCCAGGTCAGTTATCCGTTTTTCTGCCTCAGTTATTCTGCTATTGATTTCTTCTAGAGAATTTTAAATTTCATTTATTGTGTTGTTCATCATTGTTTGTTTGCTCTTTAGTTCTTCTACGTCCTTGTTAAACGATTCTTGTATTTTCTGCATTCTATCTCCAAGATTTTGGATCATCTTTACTATCATTACTCTGAATTCTTTTTCAGGTAAACTGCCTATTTTCCCTTCGTTTGTTTGGTCTGGTGGGTTTTTACCTTGCTCCTTCATCTGCTGTGTGTTTCTCTGTCTTCCCACTTTGCTTAACTTACTGTGTTTGGGGTCTCCTTTTCCCAGTCTGCAGGTTCATACTTCCCGTTGTTTTTGGTGTCTGCCCCCAGTGGGTAACGTTGGTTCAGTGGCTTGTGTAAGCTTCCTGATGGAGGGAACAGGTGCCTGTGTTCTGGTGGGTGGGGTTGGATCTTGTCTTTCTGGTGGGCAGGGCTGCGTCCGATGGTGTGTCTTGGGGTGTCTGTGAACTTAGTATGATTTTAGGCAGCCTCTCTGCTAATGGGTGGGGTTGTGTTCCTGTCTTGCTAGTTGTTTTGCATGGGGTGTCCAGCACTGGAGCTTGCTGGCCGTTGGGTGGAGCTGGGTCTTAGCGTGAGACAGAGGTCTTTGGGGGAGCTCTCGCTGATTGATGTAACATGGGGCTGGGAAGTCTCTGGTGCTCCAATGTCCTGAACTCAGCTCTCCCACCTCAAAGGCTGAGGCCTGACACCAGGCTGGAGCACCAAGACCCCTTCAGCCATATGGCTCAGAAGAAAAGGGAGTAAAAAAAGAAAGAAAAATTAATAAATAATAAATGAAAAAATAAAATAAATTAAAAATTAATAAAATAAGACAGAGCAACAAACCAATAAACAAATCCACCAATGATAAGAAGCGTTAAAAACTATACTAATATAAACATAAATATCAGAAACAATTCAGTTGCAGACAGCAAACCCCAAGTCTACAGTTGCTCCCAAAGTCCACCGCCTCAACTGTGGGATGATTCGTTGTCTAGTCATGTGTTCCACAGATGCAGGTACATCAGGTGATTGTGGAGCTTTAATCTGCTGCTCCTGAGGCTGCTGGGAGAGATTTTTCCCTTTCTCTTCTTTGTTCGCACAACTCCCGGGGCTCAGCTTTGGAATTGGCCCCGCCTCTATGTGTAGGTCGCCCTCAGGCCTCTGTTCCCGCCCAGAAAGGACGTGGTTAAAGCAGCAGCTGATTAGGGGGCTCTGGCTCACTCAGTCGGGGGAGAGAGAGGGGTACGGTAGTTATAATTGGAATGTGGGGCGAGCCTGCGGCGGCAGAGGCCGGTGTGACGTTGCACCAGCCTGAGGCGCGCCATGCGTTCTCCCGGGTAAGTTGTCCCGGGATCCCGGGACCCTGGCAGTGGCGGGCTGCACAGGCTCCCGGGAGGGGAGGTGTGGAGAGTGACCTGTGCTCGCACACAGGCTTCTTGGTGGCGGCAGCAGTGGCCTTAGTGTCTCATGCCCGTCTCTGGGGTCCACGCTGACAGCCGCGCCTCGCGCCCATCTCTGGAGCTCGTTTAGGTGGTGCCCTGAACCCCCTCTCCTCGCGCACCCTGAAACAATGGTCTCTGCCTCTTCAGCAGCTCCAGACTTTTCCCCGGACTCCCTCCCGGCTAGCCGTGGCGCACTAGCCCCTTCAGGCTGTGTTCACGCCGCCAACCCCAGTCCTCTCCCGGCGCGGCGACCGAAGCCCGACCCTCAGCTCCCAGCCCCGCCCGCCCCGGCGGTGAGCAGACAAGCCTCTCGGGCTGGTGAGTGCCGGTTGGCACCGATCCTCTGTGTGGGAATCTCTCCGCTTTGCCCTCCGCACCCCTCTGGCTGCGCTCTCCTCCACGGCCCCGAAGCTTCCCCCTCCACCACCCGCAGTCTCCGCCCGCGAAGGGGCTTCCTAGTGTGTGGAAACGGCTCCCTCCCACTGGTGCAGGTCCCATTCCTATTCTTTTGTCTCTGTTTATTCTTTTTTCTTTTGCCCTACCCAGGTACGTGGGGGGTTTCTTGCCTTTTGGGAGGTCTGAGGTCTTCTGCTAGCGGTCAGTAGGTGTTCTGTAGGAGCTGTTCCACGTGTAGATGTATTTCTGATGTATCTGTGGGGAGGAAGGTGATCTCCGCGTCTCACTCCTCTGCCATCTTGAAGGTCTCTCCTATCTTTTTGAAAATAACTTGATTTGATGTGCAATAGTACTAATTTATTTATATATCTATTACTTTCAACAATATTACTGATTATGTACTATATTCTAAGAACTCTGCTAAGTATTAGAAATATCAAAGGTAAGTAGAAAATTCCAAATATCAAATAGCTCAAAGTGTAGTTGCAGATATAGACAATTTCATTTACTGTTAGTTCTTCAGGAGAGAATAGGTAAGTACTTTGGGGAAATAAAGAGGAAACTAAAAATTCCCTTTGTTCTTTTTCTTCACTTAAAACCACAGAGAGTTAAGTCATCAATATATTTTGAGTCATGATAAATTATATAGCAAATTTATATTTAATAATGTTTCATAATTTAGGCATAATTCAAGGAATCACTGATTTGGGGAGAAGTATAATTGAGATATTATGTGTGTATCATCTGATTGTTACTAAATTGATGTTATATTGTTACTAAAATTGATGTTATATCATCTCTGTAAACGTGGACTTGATAGTTATTCCACAGACTGATGAATAAATAATGATGATATAATGATGACAGCAGCATTTTGATTTCTTAAAATAACATGTTAACAAAAAAAAGTTTGAACTTCATATGGGGATATTTTTAGGATTAATGAGACACTTCCTCAGAAGCAGTTTATAAAACAACACTGAGAAACACTACATAAACAAAGTTGTCACCATTATTCTCTATCAAGATATTTGATAAAATCTGGAAAAGATTCAATTCTGCAGTTGGCTCTTACTTAGATGTGGGAACACTTCCTTACTCAGCACTGCATCAAAGGATGAGATTGACTCCAAATGTTTGCCTTAAGGGTCTGGAGAGGAGCCAGAAATACACAGTCAGTCCTAAATGCAAAGCAGAATCCATTACATAAAGAAATTTCCAAAAAAAGAAATAGTGAGAGAAAAAGAACATGCAGACAAAAATAGTACATCAGGGAACTGTTGATAGATGATCCCATAGGTTTTTCTCCTACTCATACCAGTCATGTTTGCCCTTTCGCCCTGTGGTCAGCTACACATACCCAGGCCTCAGGGAGGGTAATGATGACAGTGCAGGGAAAGACAAAAGACACATATTCTTAGTTGTTTGGTTTTCTTTTTTAATTTCAAAAGTTAAGACTTCGATATAAGGTATAAAGTTTGGGAGAACACACCCAAACCTGCTTTCTCTCAGAGAGGGATGAAAGATGAAACAGAGGTTTCCAGGGGTCCATAAACTGGCAAATGACAGCACAAGGACCAAACTCAGCCTGCAGATTGTTTTTGTAAATAAAGTTTTATTGGAAAACTTTTATTCCTTTACGTGTTGCCCATGGCTTCCTTAGTTATGACAGGGACTATATGGTCTGCAAAGCTAAAAATATTTACTAGCAGGCCATTGAAAAAAATGTTTACCACCCACTGACCTAGACTTCAGTGCATTCTTGAGAAATCCCCCTTTGCTTTCTCAGCCCCACCTGCCTTCTGGCTAATCCCTAAAGGAAGGCTATAGCTGCAGGCCTCAGAGAGGTCTAAAGGTTTAATAGTCAAGGTATAACAGATCAGGAGATACAAATATAGATATAGATGATATAAATATAGATATATTTATAGAAAATCACATACCTGGTTGCCAGTCATGAGATGACTCACATATTGTTACATTATTCAGCACGTACAGGGAGCTATAATAAAATTACCTGTGTATGCACCTGCACAGTAGGCATAAGGACCTGAGTCCTCTTAGGTATAAATTATCACAGGAAAGCAGTCAGATGTTTCCTGGTAACCCAAGAAGGATGCAAATGTACTTAAGATAAAATCCTATGGTAGGAACTAGAAAGAAAGGACAAGCATGTTGATTTGGCAAGTTGAACCCCAATATCCATAGGATACAGGTGTCCACATGATCAGATATTAGTTCAAGCAGCTGACACCCAATGACCACCTGTCCTCATCTAGTAGTCACAGGACAGCTCTCCTCTGTTTTCATCCCCACTACAGGGACCTTACGTGCAAACCCAGAGGACTGTAAGACCCAGACGTGACTGAGGGGATCCCAAGTTGGCTGAGATGACCTAGAAATTTCCCTATCATTTACAAGCTGTTTTAGCTTTAAACAAGGCTCATTGGTGCTTTCAGGGTATGGGGTACGACAAGTCATCTTAAAATTGCCACAGTTCATTCCAATGCTCAGATCCTGCTCTTTCCAAACACGTGTCCTATATTCACGTGGGACCAGGCAAAGTTGTGATTTGAACTTACGTGGGGATATGGCAACCCAAGGGATCAATGTTTGCTTTGATTATCTACCATCTGACCTGTGTTCTAGAATTGACAGTTTGTTTAACACCAACATGTAAATATTGTTGTTGTTTTCTCTGTGTGCCTTGAGCAAGGACTAGGGATTTGGGCTTGCTGTTTTTTCTTTAAGTTTGTCCATCACAGTCAGAACCAAGCAGTTAAGAAACTTTATAATCTAGTGATGAGGGCCTGGACTAAGGCAGTGCCAAAGAGATGGAAAAGAAACTGGATGAAAAAAATGATTTTGGAGATAAAACCTACTAAAGATGTGAATAATTTCAAGTGTGAATGTGGCCCATAGAAGTCATCCAGGATGACTCCAAGGTTTCTGACCTGAGTGGTATGGTCTTGCCATTAGTTGAGGTACTACAAAACTAAATCAGCCTCTGGATAATAGGATAGAAAAATGATTTCAGTTTTGGAATGTTTAGATAGGGTCCCTATGTGATTCACAGACAGAAATTTGATTCTTACCTATATATATTTGTGGATTTTAAGGGAACCATTAAACCTAGAGATAAAGATTTGGTAATTAGCATAAGACTAGAAATGAAGCCTCTGTAATTAGAGGGTGGATCAGTCTATAAAGTTCTGATGTTATCAGTTGAGCAGTGATTATTACTACTTTAACTATCGGGGTAAACACATCTCAGATTTCCTTTGTGGTTGCTTTGTTGCTCCAGTGTTCTATCACAATGATGCCTACATTAACCATAGGTTAATTATGTGGTTGTACTTGCAAGTATAGGTAATGTACTTTATATGCATTTTAATAAAAAGGCTTTTAAACAAATATATGCAGTTTTAAATTCTTCTTAATGGGAGAGGCAGTGTGATATAATGTAAAAGTCAGGTAGATGGGTTCACAAATCAGGTAGATTTGTAAGTTTCTATTAATTTAGAGCCTTCTCTTTAACTTCCTAATAAAGAGTGACAGGATGATTATTCCTGTACACCTAAAAGAATTGTTGTGAGACATAAATAAAAATATAAAAGACTATTTCCAAGATATAAAATCTCATAATAGTGAAAGGCAATATGACTATTCATAACATGTCAATTCTCTGACATTTGGTGTCTTAGACCACTGGGGCTGCTGTAACAAAATACCATAGACAGGAGGACTTATAAACAACAGACATTTATCCCTCACAGTTTTGGAGGCTAGAAGTCCGAGATCAGGGTGCCAGCATGGTTGGATGAGGGCCCCCTCCCTGGTCCTGTCCTCACGTGGTGGGGGGAGGAGAGGAAGCTCTCTGGAATCTCTTCTAAGGGCACTAATCCCATTTATGGGGCTCCACCCCTATGACCTAATCACCTCTGAAAGGCCTCCCCGCCTAATACCATCTCCCTGCGGGGTAAGGATTTCAACATATGAATGTGGGGTAGACAGACGCATTCAGACCTTAGCAATTGGGTAACTGATGTTTGATTCTATATCTTTTAATTTAATACTTTAGCAAAATGCATAATTCTGCAAAGACTTGGGGAAAAAAATCAAGCATTAAGTCTTTGTACGTAGGCAGACATGCTCACAGGTTTGCTACTCCATCAGATATATAATAATTAAAGAGCTGAAATACATAGACTTAATTATAGTTTCTATTATTAAGACATTTACATTTGGTTGGCTTTGTGGTATTGTAATAACCATTAAAACATTTTTACTTGTCATTTTAATTCTGATAAAACATTGCATTTGTTTTTCCCAAAGTAGTTATCCGTAATAATTTTAGGGTTTTTGTTTGGTTTTATTATCAAAGCAATATGGAATCAAAATCATTCATTTTGCTAATGCAAGTCAGACATTTGCATGCATAATTCCTGAGAGCCTAGCTTAATATGACCATTCGTTCAACACAATGGAAGTGAGAGAAATAAAATACCAGATGGATAAATAGGCAGGAACAAATTAAATTTACAATAATTTGACAATGGTTTGAAGCAAAAGGGAAGAAAAATACTTTTTTTTTTTTTCTGTACTTGGGCCTCTCACTGTTGTGGCCTCTCCCGTTGCGGATCACAGGCTCTGGACGCGCAGGCTCAGTGACCACGGCTCACGGGCCTAGCTGCTCCACGGCATGTGGGATCTTCACGGACCAGGGCACAAACCCGTGTCCCCTGCATCAGCAGGCGGACTCCCAACCACTGCGCCACCAGGGAAGCCTGAAAAATACATTTTTAACATATCATATCTCAAAAAGTTATTCAGTTTTTACAGTATGTTAAACCAGTGTTCACAACCGGCGAAATTGAAATTTATCCTCTGAAACAAAATACATTTGTCATGATGACAAAACATTTACCAAAATAAAGCACTGCAAAGAACAATAAGAAGTGTGCTAAAATTAATGTCTAAATTCGACATCTAATTTGTGCAAGGCACAATGCTAAGTGATTTACGTGCATCATCTCATTTTGTTCTAATGACAACTTTGAAGGTAAATATTAACGCTGTTCTCATTTTAAGGTTGATGACCCTAAGGCTCAGAGAGGTTGATTAACTTGGCCAAAGACAAACAGCTCTTATGTGGTGGAATCAGGATTCAACTACACCCGCATGACTCCAGAGCCCCAGCTCTCTAATCACCACTTCTCAAAATGTATGGAAAATTCTTCTTTCTTTCTTTTAAAAATTCTGTCTTAAATATAAAACATCTTAGAAACTTAGCAAGAGTAGTAGAATGTTAACATGGATTGTAAAGATATTGAAGACCACAAATCTTCTGTTGATTGGTATCTGACTCTGTGGTCAGAGAAGTGATGTAATGACTTCATATATTTTTTTATCTATTGATGTGCATTTATTCATTGTGTTAATCAGTCATTCACCATATATTTATTCAGTGTTTGCTATGAAGCAAGCATTTGTTCTTAATGAATTTGTTAAAACTGCCTTGTTAAAACAATTGAGAAGAATCCCCTGATAGATCTAAACTCTGATAATTTGGTTGTATTATCACAAACAAAATATGTCCTTAATAGGCAGTTAGGCTTGGTATTTAATTATTTTCTCAAAAATGGCTCCGTGTGAACTATTCTAAAATGAAAATTATTATCTTTGGTTGAAAGTTAACAAAATTTAATTGGTTTCTATCAAATAATTCCATACAGCATGTTGATTTGTTTAGGTAGCTGTGGGGTACACTTTGTTCCTAATGCATCCTGGCAGGTTCACCAGGAAACCATGTTGATCTGTATTAGATGCTTCATGGGGAAATTACTGAGGATTTTGACATCTGCTGTGATAATTTTATAGGCCCAAGACTGTTCTGCTTTGCTTTATGGAAAACAAAAAACTTTGGACATTCAAACAAGCAGCTGTTTTCATATTGGAACACTCTCAAAATTATTCCTAAGCAAAGTTTTTCCCTCAAGCAACATTGATGCAAATAGTGAGTTACTCTGCCTTGTGGCATTCTTGAGAGAAAAATAAAGACAAATAAATAAATGCACCTCCGTTATTTTCTTTTAGTTTTAAATTTCCTTTATGGTTCCCTTTACATAAAAGACTCAAGCTAGTTAAAGGGAATATACCTTCTACTTTTGGTGGTGTAGAAGAAAAAGAGGCATGAAATGATTATCACGACTTTCCTCAACTATATTCAGTATCTGTTCTATGTGGCATGCAGTATTTATGTGGCAAAATACTTTATACATACTTTGTGACATTTATTATATTTGTATATTTGAAAATAAAACCAAAACCTTGTGTCCTGGGAGAGTAGAAATTTGAAAGATATCAACTATAGCCTGCATAACTTACCAGAAGTATATGATCCAATTTTAGTTTGGGGAAAACAAAGTTTCTTTTATAAGAAAGCACTCTAAGTTAATGGGAATCACACACACAACCATTTTTCTTGTGGAAACAGAAAAACTGTGAAGTCACTTGACCTATTTGGGGTAATGTGGCCTGAGCAGATGAGCATTTTATTTAGCACCATGTTGTGTTTTGAAGTTTGATTCGGGGTTTGTCTCTGAAGAATCTGTTGTTATTTTTCTTGGTATGATGCAAGAGGATTTTTTTCCTTTGCAAAAATGAAGATGCAGGACTCATTTGAATATTAACTATTTTTGTGGCATTGATTGAAAGTTCTTTGTTTTAAGAAATACTAGAGGGCTTCCCTGGTGGCACAGTGGTTAAGAATCTGCCTGTCAATGTAAGGAACATGGGTTCGAGCCCTGGTCTGGGAAGATCCCACATGCCGCAGAGCAACTAAGCCTGTGGGCCACAACTACTGAGCCTGCGCTCTAGAGCCCGCAAGCCACAACTACTGAGCCCATGCGCCACAACTACTGAAGCCCGTGCACCTGGAGCCCGCGCTCGACAAAGAAAGCCACCGCAATGAGAAGCCTGCGCACTGCAACAAAGAGTAGCCCCCACTCACCGCAACTAGAGAAAGCCCGCGTGCAGCGATGAAGACCCAA
Organism: Stenella coeruleoalba; assembly: GCF_951394435.1. NCBI lineage: Eukaryota > Metazoa > Chordata > Mammalia > Artiodactyla > Delphinidae > Stenella > Stenella coeruleoalba. The sequence continues at coordinate 5,603,544 of NC_137160.1, read as the reverse complement.
CACAGCCAAAAATAAATAAATAAATTTATTTTAAAAAAGAAAAAGAAATACCAGAACTGCAAAATGTGATGTTGATCGGGTGAAAATGACCATACTAACCAAAGTAATCTACATGTTCAACAAAACCACTATCGCAATTTCAAATGGCTTTGCTTGCAGACATTGACAAACTGATCTTTAAATTCATATGAAAACGTGAGAGATCCAGAATGGACAAAACATCCTCTCCTAAAAGAACAAAGCCGGGGAACTTATACTACCCTATTTCAAAACTGCATACAAAGCTACAGGAATCGAGACCGTGGGGTTATATTGACCAATGGAATAGGTTTAAGATTCCACAAATAAACCCTTTCATTTATGGTCAACTGAGGTTTGACCCAGTTGCCAAGAAAATGCAAGGGGGGGGAAGTTTTAGCTATATGGGATCCCTGGGGGCCTTGATAAGACCTCTTTCATTTGAGTGGGAGAGACATAAATGTGATTGGTGGGTTTAACAGCAGGAGAGAAACTGGAGATAGCAAATACAAAGGACTGTTTTAAGGTATTTTTCTATAAAGACAACTAGGGCAATACTAGAAAAAAATAGGGTCCAAATATAGATAGGTAGGTAGGTAGGTAGGTAGGTTGGTAGATAGATAGATAGATACATACATACATGTAGATAGAGAGGAGAAACATGTTTTTGGAAAGTTCCTTTAGAAAGAGAAAAATATAGATAGGAGGGACAGAGTTGTTTCCTGGAGCAGTGCTCTGAGTAGTTTAGAAGGCCTGGCACCAATGCTCAGTAGGTACCTGGCTTTAGAGAGGATCCCCTTCAGAGCTTGGAGATGGCAAGAGGTGGAGTGGAATCTGTGGGGAGACCCCTCTGATTACTTCCTCTTCTTAGTGCAGTAGGAAGTTGGATCATAGGTGGCTGAGAATGAGGATGGGGAGAAGTAATCGCATGTCGAAGCAAAGAAAGGGCAATGGGTAATAGGACTAGCGATGGTTACTAGACTGCAGTAAGAACTAAACACAGTTAATATAATTACAAATAACCAGCCCAGATAAAGAATTGACACAATTTCCTAATTTCCTCACTTGTTACCAGTGAATGACTCATGTAGAGAAGCGTAAAGTATTAAGATATTTGAAATGAGAATGTTCCATGTTACTGGATTGTTTTGTTTGTGAAAGTTTCCAGCCAGTTGGTCAAGAAATTCATGAGAAAACGTGGGCTAGGTATAATAGAAAGTTTCTAGGTTTTTCTGAGGGACTGTCATATTTCCTCTCTTTCTGCAAAACTAAACTAGTAAATCTGACTACCAGTGATTGAGAAATGAGGAAGGAACAAAAAGACAAAAGAGGAACAAAAAATAGTAATTATAAAGCTTAGGGTCTAAGATGAAAGGGTTTCAGGTTTAGGTAATTTTCCAGCGTCTAACGACTTGATCTTTGAAAGAGTCTTGTTTAGGGATTGGTGGATATTTCTTTTATCACCTTGAAGTCTCCTGGTCTCTTTTGCTTCTCAGGATACAATTAATATCACTGATGTCATCAAATAATAATTACTGAGTGATAAATATATGGCAACTACTGGGCTAAGTCCTTCATAATTCTTATTTTACTCTGTTTGCATGATAGCACAGTAATGTACAGAATATTTCACAGAAGAAGGCCAGTGAGGCTTCGAGACCTTGATTCAGTCAGTTGCTCTAGATCACAGAATTTCCTGTCTTGAGAGGCTCTGTCTTGGACAGTGTTGGAGTTCCATGTGGAGGGCCCTGGAGTCTCTGTACCGGCACCCATTCTGCCTGCACTCACAAGGCTGAAATGAAATATGCAACACCCACAGATGGGAGGGCTTCAAGACACACATGTTCAAAGGAAAACATGTTCGTGCAGTAGTCAGCAGCCTCTTCCCAAGCCGAAGATGCTTTGTAGGCCTGGAGTGGGGCAAACGTACGTGGGGTAAAGTGTCGAAGATACTTTAGGAGCTCACAGAAGCACATGCTAAGTAATTAAACAAATCCAGGCATTGCTAAGAAACCGTAGCTAAGACAGGCGGGAAGCCCGGCTGTCAGATACCGAGGCTAGTAACAGACTCCTGGAGCAAAGACACGGAGGAAGTCGGGCACAAATGGTAACTGCAGATCAGAGGGTTTGCTTTGCTTTCTCTTTGCTCAGTGTGAGAGACTGGGTCTGTGTTCCTCCTCATATCTGAAATAAAACCTTCTCCATAGAAAAGACTAACATGTACTCAGAAGTGGAAATGCTGGATCAGATGGTAGTTCTATTTTTAATTTTTTGAGGAACCTCCGTACTGTTTTCAATACTGGCTGCATCAATTTACATTCCCATCAACATAAGTACACAAGAGTTCCCTTCTCTTGGCATCCTACCAACACTTGTTGTCTTTTATCTTATAACTATTCTTGCAGATGTGAGGTGATATATCATTGTGATTTGAATTTGCATTTTCCTGGTGATTAGCGATGTTGAGCATCTTTTTACATACTTGTTGGCCATGTTTGTCTTCTTTGGAGAAACCTCTATTCAAGTATTTTGCCCATTTTGAATATTATATTATGCATATATTTGTAATATATATTATATATATTTGTAATATATTTGTAAATAATATATAGCATAGATATGTAATTGAATTGTAGGAGTTCCTTATATATTTTAGATATTAACTGCTTATCAGGTGTATGGCTTGTTTTCAGGATCTCAGAGAGATATCTGTACACCTGTGTTTGTTGCAGCATTATTCACAGTAGCCAAGATATGGGAACAAAGTGTCTGTGGACAGATGAATGAATAAAGAGAATATGGTATAAACATGCAGTGGAATACTACTCTCAGCCTTAAAAAAGAAGGAAACCCTACCGTATTCGACAGCATGGACGAATCTGGAGGACATTGTGCTAAGTTAAATAAACCAGTCACAGAAGGACAAATGCTGCATGATTCCACTTATAAGAGGTGTCTAAAGTAGTCAAGCTAAAAGAAACGGAGAATTCCCTGGTGGCACAATGGTTAAGAATCCACCTGCCGATGCAAGGAACACCGGTTTGAGCCCTGGTCCGGGAAGATCCCACATGCCGCGGAGCAGCTAAGCCCGTGTGCCACAACTACCGAGCCTGTGCTCTAGAACCCGCCAGCCACAACTACTGAAGCCCGTGTGCCTAGAGCCTGTGCTCCACAACAAGAGAAGCCACCGCAGTGAGAAGCATGCACACCGCAACGAAGAGTAGCCCCCGCTCACTGCAACTAGAGAAAGCCCGCGCGCAGCAACGAAGACCCAACGCAGCCAAAAATAAATAAATAAAATAAATAAATTTTTAAAATAAGTTAAAAATCAAATAAAAGAAACAGAGAAGAGAATGGTGTTGCCAGGGGTTGGGGACAGGGACAAATGGGGAGTTGTTCAATGGGTATAGTTTCAGTTATAAAAAATGAATAAATTCTAGAGATCTGCTGTACAACCTTGAGCCTAAAGTTAACAATATTGAGTTGTATACTTGAAAATGTGTTAAGAGGTTAGATCTCAAGTTGTGTTCTTACCAAGACCAACCAACCAACACACACACACACACAGGGGCAGGAGGAAAATTTTGCAGGGGATGTGCGTTTACTACATTGATTGTGGTGATGGTTTACTGGGTATATGCATATCTTTAAACTCATCAAATAATATAAACAGTAAATATGTTCAGTTTTTTAACATATCAATTATACCTGAATAAAACAGTTTTTTAAGCTACGGTAATCAAGACAGCATATTGGTAAAGAGAACAACGTGCAGAGGAGAATATGAAGTCCAGAAATAGGCCCACACAAATAGGACAGATCAGTGATTCAGTTTTATATATATACATTCTTTTTCAGATTCTTTTCTATTATAGGTTATTAAAAATATTGACTATAGTTCCCTGTGGTATATAATAAGTCCTTGTTGGTTATTTTATATATAGGACTGTGTATCTGTTAATTCCAAACTCCTAATTTATTCTTCCCCCTCTATGTGTCTTTGTCTTAATAAGACTCCCATATCAACACTTTTCCACTGGATCTTGTGCTTTCATGCTATCCTATGTTAACAGTGTTAAGTGAATGATATGTGATACTATTAATGTGTCTATTTAAAATCCAGGCTTTGGTTGGATTACATGTCCGCCATCCGTATCCTAAATTTTATACACGACCTGTCTCAAATCTCAAACTTCAAACCAAATTTTCCAGCCTGCCTCAAACGCTGCCAAACAGTCTCCATAATTACAGTTTTGTCTTTTTGACAAAGGCAGATACATGCGATATTGTTAAATGGAGAAAGAATATAGTCCTTCAATAAATGGCATTGAAACAACTGGCTATCCATATGCAAAAAAATCTAAAAAGAACTTTGACCTAAATGGAGACTATATCTGAATGTAAAATGTAGAATATTTTTAGAAGAAGGCGCAAGAGAAGATCTTTGTGTGCGCCTGAAACTAACACAACAGTGTAAGTCAACCATACGTCAATTAAAAAAATGATAAAGACACATAGACATAAGGAACTACTTTGAGGTACGTACAGTAAAAGGGCAGGCAGAAAATAGAGCACAAATTATAGTGTTCTACATGGAAGAAATTTTAAATCCATATGGTACACTAAGCCTTTAAATGTTCCCATCTTAAATTACATACTGTGTTGTCTCATTTATTTAGAAAATCTCATTCAGAGTGCTTGCTATATACACGAAGGTAATATTTTGTGAGAATTAACCAGTTTATTAGAAGTTAAATTTGTATGGCCCTAGATATTCCAAATGGAAATGTAAAATAAGAGGGCATAAGGCAGAAAGAATCATTTCTCTTGTAAGAAAATCTTCTAGCATGGAGTTCAAGCTATACAAGATTAGTTTAATTCACTTCCAAATTATTTTCTGAAATATTTTTTTTAGAATACCTCTGCAGTTAAGCTGAATTCTGCACCTTTCCCTGAAAAGCTATAATATTTTTAAAAAGATGTCTAAATCAGTTTTTAAAATAAAAGATAGATATTTGAATAACATTTTTGAAATAATGTAGCCATTAATGATTTGGTTATTTCTTGAATAATTCAGGTCAAATATTTAAATTTGAAAGGAATATCTTATTGTTTTAATGGCAACATTAGCCATATTATAAAAATATGGGTGATACTATGTTGTTTATATTGAAAAAGAGAGCTTTTTGAAAATGAAGCCGTGTTTGTTTCTTTTCATAGAAAGAAGTAACTGATTGTGAGTAAAGTATAAAAACAATATTAAAAATTATATAATTATGTTTGCTTGTTAAAAAAAAAACAACACAGCTCTTTTGTGAAAATCTGGGTCTAAACAGCACTAAAAAAGCAAATCAAAACAAAAACTATGGAGCCAGAGAGGGTAAGGTGGAAACAGTAAAAAAGAAGAAACTCCTTTTATTGGGGATCAGTTTTATTTATACTGACCTTTTTTCTCCCTCTTCACCCTGAATATTTTATTATCTTTTCACTGCCTAATAATAGAAACAGATTCTTAGAATAACTGCATTAGCTCTGTTATTAGCTCTGCAGAGCTAATAACTGCATTAGCTCTGTCTTAAAAGTATATAAATATACTTTTATATTTTAATTGTAATCAGTGCCACATTAACATTGTTGGATTATTAAGATGAATGTAGCCATGTAAAGAGATGTGGTCCTTGCATGCGCGATGCAAATGCTATGTACACACATTTACTTTAATGTTACAACTTTGATGCCATCACTTTGATATTTTAGCACTTTTATGCCCATTTATACACTGTGTTCTTCCAACAATTTCTTCTGAGATTTCAGAAGAGGTATATAATTACACAATATTAAAAGCAATATTTATTGAGCACTTACTTTGTACTACATTCTTTAATCAGTCCTTCATATGCCTTTAATCCTTATTACAAGCTTATTATTTAATTATCCTAATGGTACACATTTTTGCAAGTAAGGACACTGAGGTGTTGAGAAACTAACTCATGGTGAAATGGCTAAGAAATGGAAAAGATGACATTGACCCAGGCTGTCTGGCCACAGAACCTGTGCTCATTCAACGAAAGATGGGAAAATAGAAGTCTAGATTATTGAGACAGCTTAGAAGAACTCAGGTTATACTTTCTGAAAATCTAATGATGTCTTAGTAGAAGGAAACCAGTATTAAACAAGAAAGTGTCAAAATATGAGTTTTCTTTATTAAGTAGTGTTAGGAATTTGAAAGTATATGAATAGAATAATGATCTAAAACTTTTAATATGATATCATATGATGAAATTGAAGATAATGCTAAAGCATTGATTTAAAAAGTAGAAGTATAAAAAGCTGATAATGTTTATTTTTATCAGTATGTATTACCTAAGGGAAAGTTTATAATACAATCTTTGTGTGTGTGTTGGTGTAATATCTTGAACTGTAGTTCACTGGCATTATGAAAAACAGGAGAATTAAACAGACTATCCTGTTAAGTCTGATAATACCCTGGTAAGTCTGTAATAAACAAACTGATTATTTGCAGTCTTAAGACAAGTTATCGAGTTTTAACTCAATCTTGTTCAAGGAGTAGAAATTGTGCATAGTACAGGAATGAATTTTGACCACAAAGGATTTTTGAAGGACTCTATTTAAGGAATCCAAAGACACAGTAACTGTTAAATTTCTTTTTTTTTTTTTTAACATCTTTATTGGGTAAATTTCTAAGATACTTCTTCTTTCAAGTCCTCCTCACATTCATCCATCCTATTGGTTTGCCTGTTCCCTCCTACTCCCACTTCTGAGTACCTGGAACTTTGTTAGGAGCAGAGTGGGAGAATAGGTAATTAAACAGAGCCTCTGAAATTAGAACACTCATAGTCTAGTTGGGAAGAAAGCCTTGTAAAAATAATTGAAGTGCAACTCATTTGACAAATATATTATTTTTCAGGAAGTCTTGCAGATGTGGGGCATATAGAATTAAATGTGAGTGGCAATTTCCCTGCCCTCATGGAGTTTACATCTTAGAAGACGGGACCATAAAATTTTTTTAAATAAGCAAATTAAAGATAAAAATAACTTCAGATAGTGGTATGGTCTACAAGTGAAAAGTACAGAGCATACAGTACCTAGGAGAAGGTTGCATTTCTGTTACTTACAATGGAAATATTTCCAACCAGTATAAACTCCTGGAACTATCCCTAAATTAATGTTGCATTATCAAGGAGACCTGAAAATCCAAAGGCTATGGGACATCATCATCTCTTTCTATAAAAATAGGCACTGCTAATCTTTGTCACTCTGATTCCTCTTAGTCAATAAAAAAATTGCATTATGTAGATTGTGATACAATAATTACATATGTATATATTTCAATGACTGCTTAATGTCCCCCAATATTCATTTTCCATTCCATTGGGTAACAGAATTCTGATTTGAGCTGAGCATGTCATGCTTAAGAGGAAGGCAATATTTACCAACCTTCCTTTTAGTGAACCGTGGTCATGTAACTAAATTCTAGCCAATGGAATTTCAACAGTTGTGTCCTATAAGTCATAAGACCGTGCCACAATTAAAGGTATGTGTATTTCTGCACTCCTTTTTTACTTTCTGTTGGTTAATGTGTAGATGTAATGGCTGGATCTAGAGCAGACATCTTGGGCCATGAAGAGATATTGGGAATGGAGGTCGGTACAGAAATTAACAAAGATGGAGAGGCTGAGCCTTTGACACCGTGGTGTGCTGTACCAACACTGGATCACCTAACTGAAATTCTTTGTAAACAGAAATAAGCTTCTACATTATATAAGCCACTTCTGTTTGTTTTTATTTTCTATTATTTACAGCTAAGCCTAAGCCTAATAATACATTATCATCATTTCTTAAAGACAAAGACTAAACCATATCTCAATGTTTATTTCATATATCACTATTCTAATAAGTTGTACATAAATGACATACATTAACTTTCAAATTATATTGTCATTAATTTATTTATAGATTCTTCTGGCCAAGGATTAATAAACCTACTATGTAATAGGCATTCTTACAGATTCTATTGATATTAAATATAAAGAAAAATAGAGTAGCTTTCACTCTGGTAAAGTAATTGTCATTGGGTGCTTCTTGTACTTCTTGTGTTTTACCTAAATTATCTTTATAACAAGAAAAACTCTACAAGTTTTCACTTTCCCCATTTCTCAAATGAGAAAACTGAGAAATAAGATTTCAAGTATGTCAGCTAAGAATTTTAACTTAGGTCTCTTCAAAGCAAAAGTCATATGCTATTCAATGCAAATATTCTTTTAAGAGGCAAGGCATAAGAATAAATAACTGTTGTACAAGGTATAAATTAGTATGTGGTACAAGAAAAGCACAAAGTGCAATGGCAATTCAAAAAACAAACCAATACAAAAGATCTAGTCCCAAGGAACAACTATTAACTTCTAACCATTTTCTAATGAATTTTCCTCCTTGAAGTAGTTCAACTTACTTCTCCTACACAGAACACTTTTATATATTTTGGGCTTGCTGTAAAATCAATTTTATTGTAAAATTTCTCTTTTTGACAGAATGTTTCCTATTTTTTAAAGAAGACATTTTTAGTGTTCAAAAATGATTGATATATACTTTCATTCTTTATGATTCCAATGTTTCAGAGGTTGATGCCTAGAAATATGGATAAAATATACATGATACATTCTTAGCTAATTGTCAGCGTATTATAAAATCACATTGCTTCCCGCAAGCCTATCTAAATTTCATTAAATCATGAAATTCTCTACATAATTAATAATACTAGATTGTATGGCTTGTAGTCAAGTAATTGCCTATTCTCATTCTAAAGAAGGAACATTTATCATTGTTCCTTAAGAAAGGAATTGCTGTTGAGGCAAGCGCCTAAGTGTCTCTCCTATTCGTGGTGGCATGTAATATATTTGCTTGACTATAGAAAATGAGAAACAGCAGTTTTAATTTATATCACACTTAATAGGCTGAAACCAACCAAAACCATAGTAAATTGTTTACTGTTTTGGTGGTTCATTAACTCTTTCACGACAATAAGTTGAGATAGGAAAGGTCTCTTTACAGGCGTACTAGCCCCAAAGTAGTTGCTATTACTTTGGACACTTTTGGAAACATTTCACCATGCGAATTGTGTTTATCCCTCAATTCTCTCACTTCTTTTAGAAGAGATTCATGTTAGTTTCCTTGACCAGTTTTGGAAAGTCAATTTAAATTTCAGCTAAAGCTACCAATTGAAAGAGTTAACACAATAGCTCCTGATCTGTGAAACAATAGAATTGGTGTCATGACCTTTCACACTTGCAAAGCTGTACATTATTCAAAAACATGAATTCCACACAGAAGCAAAATGCTATTAACATTTTAATACATGTTCTCACAATCCAATCTCAATGTATTTTTATAGTGTTTACATTATATTGATTTTTTAAAACAACCAGTTCAATCCATGGCCACTGCAGAGTCAATAACAAAAACATTGATATTCTTTATTGCTAAGTGAGACCGGTACAGGAAAATTGTTTAGGTAATACAGATATCAACTCTTTACCACTCGTAGAACTGGATGCAGTGGGCATGAATCCTAACTCTGTATCTTCTATAGATGCTCTAATGACTGTAAATACCTGCATAGGATTTCTCTATGGGTCTATGTACCTCTACAGGTCTGACACTTACATGAGCCATTCTCAGAGCTTCAAGGTGGTCCGAGGCTGTATGTACTCAGTCCTTCCTTCCTTCCCTCTGTTGACAACTGGAAGACCTGCACTGCTATCTGAAGACATTCCCTGCCTACTCTCACTGCTTCCTCCTTTATCCAAAACACCTCAGGTCCATCTACTCCTATCTTGGTGTCTGCTTCTTAGGCACGACTTATACAGGTCCTTTCCAGCCCGGCCATCTCAGAATATCTAACTTTGTACATGGCCACAGGCTTTCCCTGGGTGAGCTCCCCGGGAGAAAAAGGTGGGAACTGCATTGCGCTTGATGAATTAGTCTCAGACATTCTATAACATCATTCTATAACATCATAACATCATTCTATAACATCATTCTACCGTGATTCACGGATTGAATAAGTCACATGCTCACCCAAATTGAAATGAGACGTTCCAAAGAATTTATAGCATTTATCTAACGACTGCAATGGTGTTTTTGTTTCTCTATACAATTTTAATGCTTTTTATTTTTTCTCTAAACCACAATTTCAATCAGAGGTATTTAAACCATTTTATACATCTGATATTAAGTTTTACTTATATTACATTGTGTCAGAAAATACAAATTACACAATCTATTTAGTGAAAATTTAGAAGTAAACTTAGAGGTGAATACACCATCAATTTTTAAAATATTTCATGGAAACTTTAAGTTGTATATATATTTTTTCTTTTGCTATTATTGATTGGTTAATGTAACCTATGGTATGTTAATAATTTAAAACCTTTTTTGCCAGACTTGCATTTCATCTATTGTATCTGATATATATGGAGCCCTGGTATGTAAACTTTCCATACTATAACTTGATTTTTAATGCTATAATTTAATGTTATGTAATTTGGCCTATGAACATTCATATTTTAACACTTTTCATTACTTTACCTTTTATTGGTCTAATAATATTTTAAATGACTATTTCTTAAATTATATATAGTTTGAAGTTATATTGCTGTTTATACTTTGTGAGTTTGCCAATCACTTTAAATACTTGGGATGTATCTGATGAACAGAGAACAGCTTGACAAAGAAGAAACTGGATTTAGAGGGCTGCTATCTGGCAGATAAAGGATTAAGCAAATAAAGGGAAAGTATAGACAGGAGGGTGAGGAATTTAAAAAGCTAGAGACTTTGTAAGGTTCTGCTATGTGAAATGGTGAAGTCAATGAGTAAACAAGAGAGCCAGGAATGTAGGTGGTCAGAAAAAGGATAGAAGATGGAAGCATAAAGGAAAATGAGGTTGGAAGATTCAGAATATTAAACTGGAACACTTGCATGAGAGAATGATACTATTTTCATGTTGACAATTGAGGCTGTACATGTCTCTACACGACTTAGATAAGAGGTTGAGATCACCAGTGGCAACCTGACCTAATTGCTTGTTACAAGGAAACTTTACCTGGGAAAGATAAGACTGGAAACCAATAAATAACTTTACTGTTTGCTTCAGGAAATCCTATCAATCCATTTGCCAAAGACAGTGTAGTCCACCAACTTGGCCAAACAATTCTGTTATCAAGATCAGCTTCAGGACCCTTGCTTAGCAGTTTCCACCAGTCCTAAACTATGTGTCATGAATTCACCAAATTCTAATTAGTTCCTTGTCTGATAGAAATGCCTTAAAACTCTCATTCTTCCCACCTGCAACACTGTTAAAATTGTCAAGATGGTATTCTTGTTAAAAAGAGTAAGTTCTAATATACTCAGTTTTGATTTATTAACAGATTGCTTAGTGATATTTTTGAGAGTTCAGCAATCTGGTGGTTTCACCAATGCCTACTCAAGACCCCTTTGAAACTTGTAAATAGCGTGTTCCCCTGAGGCCCCTAGAGCTTCAACTGGAGGTCTCTGTCTTGGTGAAGAGAGTCAGACATTGCGTCTGTGCATCAATCTCTCAAATGCTATGTTTAGTTTGTCTCCTAGAAAAGAAAAGCCCTTTTAGCAATCCTTTGATTATGAGATCAGATTGGAAAACTTTAATTCTCAGTAGAAACCTGTCTGCTATTTGTATCTATTGATCCTCAGCATGATTTTGGAACCCTATGAAGGATTTTCATAAGAAAGAGGGATGGGCACAGGACTTGATAAATCTGTTTCTTGATTTTGCCTTGGGACCTGAGGTATTCACAAAGTTTCTCCTTGGACTAGTGTCCTTTTCACAAATTGTATTTCAAGCCAATCATTAACACTCTATGCAAGCTGTTTTAGTGTTGTATTTTGTTCACGACAGTCTGACTCAGGGAGATACATCTTTCCTTTTGCCAGGAAGCACGGACATAAGCCTGGAGGCCCAAGACACAAGTGCAAAAGCAAAACTTTCAACTGACCATTGCCAGACTCGTGAGTTTTTCTCAGTCTAACCCAAATTCCATGACTCTTCTGTCCCAGACTCTTGCCCTTTACATATATTTACACTATAACTCCAATTCAGATGACAGTCTGCCTCTTTGTTAACTTTGATTATGAACAAAATTGTTCATTTGAGAGAATTCTTAAAATAGAAAGTAAATTTTCGAATACAGTATACAATGGTCTGCAAAGGCAAAATCCTCTAAATCTACATTCTCTCATAAAATTAAATCCTCTTACGAATATGAGAACACTCTGAATTTTCGTTGTAAGCTCTGATCCCATCCTGAGCTTAGAACCATTGTCAAATACTTTACAAATCCTGTACAAGATAGACTAAAATTTACAGAATAATTTAAAATAATTTTAGGAACATGTAAATCTGGACTTATCAATTTAAATCAGTTTCTTCATATGTTGGTAGAAAACTCCAATGCAAAAAAAAATTGAATAAAAAAGGCAGAGCAGGAACTTCCATGGAAAGATGATGATGATTTTTTAAGAGAAGAGATATACTAATGAGATTTATTTGTTTGTTTTTATATGATTTTTAAATTTTTTATTGTTTCCCTTGGGACAGTCACTTAAACTTTCTGGGCATCAGGTTTCTCATCTGCAAAACGTATGCACCTTATAATGACATTGTGAGTATTAGATATTGATGAGTGTGAACTCCTCAAAGCAATGCTAGTAGTAAAATCCTCAATAAATATCCACCACTCCTTCTACTACTACTATTTCTTCTATGAAATCTTCATTAAAGATTACATTTTCTGGGCTTCCCCGGTGGCGCAGTGGTTGAGAGTCCGCCTGCCGATGCAGGGGACACGGGTTCGTGCCCCGGTCCAGGAAGATCCCACATGCCGCGGAGTGGCTGGGCCCGTGAGCCATGGCCTCTGAGCCTGCGCGTCCAGAGCCTGTGCTCCGCAACGGGAGAGGCCACAACAGTGAGACGCCCGAGTACCGCAAAAAAAAAAAAAAGATTACATTTTCTCATGATGTTTTTAGGCAATAGATTATTTTTCCACAAATCCAAAGAATGAGCATGTTTTCATCTTTGTGGATACTGGGTAAAAGTAGTGATAACTCATAAACATTAGTCAACCATCCAGACTGAGGTATAGTTTACGGCTCAGCAAAATCATGCTTCCTTTTTTTTCTGTTTTATCTTCCTTCTCTAACTTTCTCCCCGTTTCTTGTCGACTCTGTGCTCATCTAGTTCTCTACTTACCCACAGGACAAATTTTCCATTCATTCTCCTTTTGTGCCTTTTACCCGCTCTCCCATCTCTATTCCTTCTCTGCTGTTACTTCTGGGATTATCCTTTATCCATGGATCTAACTATACTGTTGTATCACAAACTTTTGTGAAGTGGAAAAAGCATGGGACCTACACTTACTAGTCAGTGGCCTCGATGAAATTACTTACCCATACACCTTCAAATTTCTAATCTTTGGGAAGAAAAAACAATATTAATAAATACCACGTAGGATCAACTTGAGAGCTAGCAGTGACGGATGTAATACCGGATGAATCTTATGCACCCAATAAACGGTAGTTCTGAGATTGATTTTTCTTAAGATTAATCTTAAATTTCTAAATGAATGTTTATCATACTCTCTACCTGAATATCTGTTTAGAATCTCAAATGCAACACTAATCCTCATTACCAACTCTATTCTTTTTGCTTTTTTCTTATTTATATAAATGCATCATGATATTAAAATTATGCCAGTTGAAAAGCTTGGAATAGTTTTATCCTTTTTTTTTTGTCCCTTGAATTCAACCAATTACCAAATACCATTCATTAAAGAAAGAACAGTGACGCTACTATTCTAGTGTCTCTATTCTAATTCTTATGCCTTATATGTTTTATTTACATTATTTCCCTCTACACACAGCTGCCATAATGCCTATTGGTAGAACTTTTCTGATAATAATGACGCTCTCTGCTCAACATTTGCAAAATATCATCATTGTTTACAGAATAAAGTTCATACTAGTAAGCCTGGAATTTCAATTAATCCAGGACCAGAGCTCAACTATTCTTCTTCTTTTTAAAAAATAATTAATTAATTTTTAATATTTATATAATTGGGCTTCCTTGGTGGCGCAGTAGTTGAGAGTCCGCCTGCCAATGCAGGGGACACGGGTTCGTGCCCCGGTCCAGGAAGATCCCACATGCCACGGAGCGGCTGGGCCCGTGAGCCACGGCCACTGAGCTTGCGCGTCCGCAGCCTGTGCTCCGCAACGGGAGAGGCCACAACAGTGAGAGGCCAGCGTACCACACACACACAAAAAAAATTATATAATTTATTTCTTGTATTTATTTATTTATATACGTTTGGCTGCATCAGGTCTTAGTTGTCAACCATTCTTTTTTTACAACACTTTTACTTTGTGCAACTTATATCAAGTGACAATGACAGTATCCTATAGCGTCTAACTTGTCTATTTGCCTGATAATGCAATAAGTGTTTAATGCCTATCTACTTAAATTTAGAATCTCCACAAAACCTATCAGTGATCTAAATATAAAAGGCAGAATAATCAATTTCTGTTGACCCTTTAAGTACATCTACAAACTAAAATGCAATATAATCAGAAGGATTAAATTAGAAACAAGCATTCCAAGGATTAAGAAAACAAGTAGATTGAATTGCTCATAGCGGTCATAAGTAAGGGAATAGAGCTTAAAAACTAAAAATAATAAATGAAGGACCAGGCTAAATTTGAATTGATAATTTTGTATATTTAATCATATGAAAATATGAACATCACCCTACCCACAAGGTTAACTAGAGGTTTAAAGTACGTTAAGTTCACTTATATAATACCCCAGAATCTTTAAGTCATAAAAAGGCAAGCATAAGAGTCAGAGATGGTATGTGCCAGGATTTATTCAATTTAATTTAAGCTAAATTCTATTTTTAGATTACATACAATATCCCAGTTAAATACACAGGGATGAGTGGTACCGTTGAGTAGGATAAATAAAGTGAAGGCAAAAACTTAAGAAGAAAATATGGATAGAAAACATGTTGCATGATCAGATTCTAAATGTGGAATCAGCTGGGCGTATTGATCCTGTATTAAGTCCTTGAGGCTATGAGGGATTTATAGATGGTTTCTGTCTCTTAAAGTTTACACAGAATTCCCTACTCTTTTTAAATCAACACTTTCACTCAAACCACAGACTGCAATTTCAATAAGTGCTGAACTTCACTATTTTGAGATCATTTAAAAACTTCATGATTTCCTCAAATTGTCCAGTGTCTACACAGTCTGTTGCTCTCTAGAAAATACTCCTCACAAACACACACTTGATTTTTATGTGTAATCACTGAAGAAGCCACACACCTACTTCTCATGAAAAATGGGTTTGTTTGTTCTATTAGCGAGATCAGCAGAGCGGTGATGTACTGCTGGAACATGCATGGGGCTCAGGGGACAAATCTACATCCACTTGATGTTTGCCAGGGTGAGAGAAGGTTGAAGTCAGTGGCTCCAGTAAGTATCTTTAATTTCACATGTACACTGAAAAAGCAAGTTAGTCAGATTCCACTGAATAACACATATCCGACTAACATGTATGAAAATTTCAAAAATGCTTAGGGATAAATGGCCAAGCAACCATTAAAACTAGCACGTTATTTACAATAAATGTATAATTATAAATCTTATTGATACAGATTCATTTAAAGATTCACATTTGAAAATTTAGAGCAACTTTATAAGGTTCGGCAAGGTTTCTTCAATAAAGGTGGCATTTAAATGATTTGGTGACTTGCATTCAATTCTCCTGGTGAACAATAATTACTCTGACGATGTACAATCATCACATTGAGGAAAATTGTTTCATCCACTTCATTGTCTCCTGATTTTTGTTTGTTATCCAATCTTTCTGACCCCTTTAAAAGTGTGTCTCTGGCTGAGTGATCACTTATATATGTTCTTTCCCTAAACAAAAAGCCTAGTGAATCCATTTATTTATTAATTCATTCATTAGTTACTGAGTGCCTCTTCCGTGCTGATAATACAAAGACAAAGTGAAATGTAGCCTTGCCTTTCTGTCGCCCATATTCCAATGGGGAATGACAGTTCAGTTACAGAGAATCATCAATATAGCACGGGAAGTAGTATGATGCATATATGTCCTGAATAATGAGAATTAGAAACAAAGAAGTTTCTATTTATCCTCATCAGTTTCCTCCCATATAGGTTCTTTCCTCCCATACACAGTTCTTTAAGCAAAAAGCTATGTGTTTGAATAGTGAAGCAGGGAAATTGTTGACATTTCTTTTAAAACGTGAGAACCTAAGGTCAAAACCAATCCAAAACACTTTCAGCTTGCTCCAGCAAAGGCTAATGGGGCAATTAAGGACCAAAAAATATCAAAGTAAATATTACAAATAAGGATCACAGTTATTTTTTAAAAGCTTAATTAAATAAAATATATTTAAATAATGTAATTTCCTGATAAATTCAATAAAATCTTTACCTTTCTTTTTCATTTTTGTAAGTAATCCTAGCTCCTGAATCTTTAAATAAGTTGACATATGTTATAAGGTTGTTAATCATAGACTAAATTTTGGTTTACTAGATAAGAAATATGACTGATTTTTAAAAGTTAATTTCAAGCCAGTCTATTTGGCAAGAAATGAGAAATAATGACAGATGTCTGTTAGCTACCTACCTATATATAGGATAATGTTTAGTATCTTATTCTATGACACCATGTTGATGGTGGTGGTAGTAGGGTTTTGTGGAGAAGAGAATGTAATTACAAATTAAAAAGAGAGGATAAATGGTATCTTTGGTTTAACCAGATTGAATTTTATTACCCGTTCAGGAGTTCTTACCACAAATTTAATTTTTAAGATATTATTAATAGATTATATGAATAGCATAGATAACAGAAACTCTATGTATTGTTTAATTAGTATCAGATTTGACCCATTGAAATAACACCTAAGGACAATTATAAATTACCTTATATTTTTCCTAACATATTTCTCAATAGTGTATTAAGTGATCTAACTGAGTACTGCAATGAAAGTCACAACCAAGACTTATATAAAATTCCTCTTTGTGATAGATTATTGTTCTGAGAAGCTTAAACTTACAATATTCAAAAGAAAATAGTGTAAGTTTAAATGGCATGTTTAATAAGGTAAATCACATAATCATGTCCAGAAAGTCAATAAATACAAACAGTTTAAAAAGTAGAGGAGTGGGATTTCAGGGAAAAGGTAGAATGTCTGTCCAAGGGGCTTTCACTTTACTTGAGCATTTAGTATACCCTATGCTATCAAGGGGTGTCAATCAGAATCCTTTAAGATCTAGGCTGGAATCTACCAAATCCAGGACAGTCGATTTTGTTTGCAAAGGTAGAATCTGGCTGGTAACGAGAAGCTGAGCTATTATAGACTAACTTAGCAAATTCATGTTTTGTAATAAATGCAATGTGGAATCTGATTTATTGTCTGACCTAATCCCAAACAGTGGTTTTCTTACATAACATCACCACCAGCAGCAATACCTAACCATGGAGAACTTCGTGCAGATCAGGATTGTTCTTTACCTTTGGTATATGATTTATTGAATCCTCACTGTGCGTCTAAGATAACTATTATTATTTTTCCCCTTTAACAATTGATAAGATAAAGAAAAGAGGGTAATTTGCTTAATATCACCCTGTAAGCTGTGGGGCTAGAATTCAGTTTCCAGCAGCCAGGTTTCAAAGGCTTGCTCTCAGCCACTGTGCAGTTGTAAATTAAATGTATTATACATGGCATCTGTCTCTTTTTTTTCCCCTCTCTCTTTGCCCACTGTTCCATTTTGCATATTATTTGAACCCTGCCTATAACTATCTATCTATCTATATTTATCTATCTCTCTACTTGTATGTATACTCAAAACTATTGGTTGGTGAAACAAAAAAATTCATATACATTAAGATTAAAATTTATCTTGCATTTAAATTAAATTTTATTAACATATAAATGCTGTTTTGTGTATCCCCCAATGGATCTACTGGGAATACCTGCAGGGGAAAGCATACCATGTTTAGCCAATACCGCATTATGAGCCCAGGAATCTCAGCAAAATTATCATTCGTTCTGTAAAATAGCCAATCCATGTGTTCTTTTCCTGAAATATAGTTGATCATTCTAATTTTTCAAGTAATTATACTTGTTAATTTTAACAATCTCTCAGGTTTGCAAGAGATCTCTATAGACACCAGGAATGTAAGAGTTGTTTATGATCATGCATATCTGAATGAGAATTCAGCTGGCAAAATATTTATATGACTCATTATTATAAGTTTCTATTTGAATGTGTGTACCTTGAAAGGAACAATCAAAGGAGGTGGGGCTAAGCAGGGAACAAAGTCACTGTGCCGGCAGCAAGGGCAGATTCACAAGCTGTGGTGTTGGGTCCTCTACCCTCTGCAAATGCGACCTGGACCCAGGTTAGAAAGCTAACTAAACTTCCCCTGGGGCAACTAACTCAAGAAAGAGGAGGTAGAATTACAGACAAGAGTAAAAATGCAAGTATTTATCCATTTTTAAATCGTATTTCTCCACTGATTACATTTATTCCAAATAATCATCATGCTTTCACAGCAATGCCTGGACTAATATTATTGTATTCATAACTTTACTTCATCGTTCACGGGTTTACTTGATATGAAACTTAGTGTATTTGAGTATTTAGTTAGGGATAAGTGCATCCCAGAGCTGACATTTGCATTGATCCAAAGTCTCAGTTCAGGGCACATTCTCATCCTACAGGTGCAGAAAGTTTGCCAGGCAGAACTGGCTGACTGTTCATGCAACTCATTTCTCTTCTTGCTGAGCTCACAATTTGATGAGCCATACCCAGCCTTTCTTGCCCTGTCCACAACCTGCAGCGCACAGCCAAGGGTTGGGAGCTAAGGTGACGGGTGTGCCTTCCATACGTGGTCCATGAAAACCCCCCACTCTTATTCCTGTGCCACTGGCTGGGATGGAAATGGCTGGTGAGCAGGCTCATGAGTCGCTGGCTGTAGGCGGATGGAATCCCTGAATCATCTTGTGGGCTGCCTGCCCATAAAAATGTTCATTGAACTGCAATGTGAATCAAAAAGAAAACTTTCTTGTGTTAAACCACTGAGATTTCCAGGATTTTTCTCTACAGAAGTTAGTATTAACTGAACCAATTAAGCACTTTAAAAACAATCCTTTTCTAATCTTTAACAATGACTCCCTTGTTCCCCAGAGGCAGCCATTCTAATGAATTTAATAGTCTCTATTTTTTCATATGTCTTCTTATAAATGCACATGTTTGAGGATATCTTAATTTCCTGCAGTGCACTATATGTACAAAATTGTGTTTCTTAATTGTTTTTACTCAGCACTTAAAAAAAAAAAAATCCACCATGTAACTAATGTGCACGGCTGGAGCATCACTCCTGAGCATTGTTTAGTCCTCCGTAATATGCACCTTTCACGTGTGCCTAGCCACACCTCAACCAGATTTCCTGCACCGCAAACAACACTGGAAAGAGCATCTCCTTTGTGTCCTGTTACAGAACTATGTTAGGGTTTCCCCTGGGGTTTGCACCCAGGAACAGGATTGCTGGCCGTACGGTATGTGACTTGAATTTAATCTGTGTGGCGTCAAATTGCTCCTCAGAGACTGCAGCAGGAACTTTCTTACCATGGTGCAAGTAGGTTTGCACATTCCTCCCATTTCCTAGTGTATAATGTATTTATCAGTGTAAGAAGTCCAAAGCAATATTACATCGTTCTTTTAATTCGCATTTTTCTAAATACTAATGAGTTTGAGCATCTTAGCATATGCTTGCTATTCTTCTGGGAGTTCCCTTATATAAAGTGCCTGTTTACATCTTCTTTTGACGATTTCCCCATTGAGGTTTTTGTCTTTTTAGCTTAACATTTTCTAGGATTCTCTTATATAAGATATTTGTTCATATCTAATTTTAGACATTGAAAATATCTTTCCCCAGGTTATCCGATGGTTGTGAACAGACTCAACGCATAATCTGAGAATATTACACACATCAAAAATTCTCCTGTGTTACAGGGAGACCAGCTCGGTGCTTTGTGGCCACCTAGAGGGGTGGGATAGGGAGGGTGGGAGGGAGGGAGACGCAAGAGGGAAGAGATATGGGAACATATGTATATGTATAACTGATTCACTTTGTTATACAGCAGAAACTAACACACCATTGTAAAGCAATTATACTCCAATAAAGATGTAAAAAAAAAAAATTCTACACTGATAAGAAAACTTTGGATGCTCTAAATTAAACTTCATAAAGAATCTCTTTAAAAAAAAAATTCTCCTGTGTTAGAAACAAGGTAATGTAATTATAATTATGAAAAGAAGTATTGTCTGGACTCACTTTTTTGTCCTGAAGTTGTGTTTTCTTTTAGTAAATAGAGATACTTTCGTTAAGCAAATTTCCTTGACAGCTCATGTAGTGAAATGGTATCCTATGATACGACCTTGCCAAAACTAAAGTTAAAAAAAAGCCTTAAACCACAAAGATTATTTATGTTTAGAAATATTTTATGCATATGATACATGATAGACATAAATAATATAATTCTACTTATAATACTTTTCTGTCACAGTAAATATTGAAATAAAAAGTAATTTGCTTTATAAATGTTATTCTAGTAAGACTATAGTAACTGTATGATTTTAGGAAAGTTGTATCTTGCAGATCCAAAGTTTTAAAGTGTTTAGATATTATTTATGTTTAGTAGATTAGATAGTTAACCAGTTTCATCTTGCTTTCGAAAATATCACTTGGTTTTGGCCTAATGATTATTCCATTTCAGGACTGAAATTTATCATCACCAAGGTGTTGTTTTTAAGTTGCATATTGAGACAATATGGGTGGTTCAGTTCAACAATCACTACTTCTAAAAAGTTACAGTATATGAACTCTTGGCAATGAGCTAATACCCACAGCATCAGTGCCCTTCAGCTCATGCTTTTCTTTGT
Source organism: Stenella coeruleoalba (assembly GCF_951394435.1). NCBI lineage: Eukaryota > Metazoa > Chordata > Mammalia > Artiodactyla > Delphinidae > Stenella > Stenella coeruleoalba. Next base: position 5,582,436 of record NC_137160.1, on the reverse strand, counting down.
CAGAACTCTAGTAGCACAAGGGTAAGAACCCTGGATGCAAATAGAAGCTCTGATCTTAGCAGCCATGGTGCCCCATCTTGCTTTTCTGTGCTTCACTTCCTTCTCTTGTTAAATGGGTACAAGAAATCTTCACGTAATATTTATAAGGAACCAATTATGGAATGGGCAAAATATACTTAGAACACTTGGTAACTATTTGACAAATGACAATTATTAGTATTTTCAAAAATTTCTCCCATTTCACGGCCAGAAATTTCCCACCTTCCTAAAGAATTCCTCCTTGATCATTTTAGTTTATAAAGATCTCTCCTTCCTCAAAACTTCTGCGCATAGATATGGTTCACAAAGAGTTTAGCATTTGATTATACCCTATATTGTATTCTTCAAAAAATATTATATGGCCATTAATTCTGTTTCATTAAACACATCACAAGTTGCTAAAGATAGAGATCATCTTTTGTACTTTTCTTGTCCTGTATTAGCCACAGTGGAGGTGAGGTAGCGACAGTTTCTGAGTAGCTAACTGTTCTTTACAAAGAACAGCAATTAAGAAATAATTGAAGGGAGTATGTGTGTGTGTTGCAATAATTCTTATTTCATGGAGATTTTTTTTAAGAGACTAGTTTGCAATCTTTTATAAGGGTGAATATTAAGTCCCATGCCTGTGATCAAGTAATTATTTCTAAGGCAGCATTATAATCTCTTATCTTGATCCTAAGACAGCTAAAAGTGAAGGGTGTATTGATTCTGACCCTCTCCTTGGTCTGTATGACAGTCTCCTATGGTGAGGCACATATTCATGGGCAAATTAAAGGTTCAATAGAACGCTCAAGAAGGATTTTGGTTCCAGTGTACTTAAACAAATGTGGTATTGATTTTATTCAGTGTAAGATCAATTCTATATGCTGTCTCTGAACTGCCCCGTGTATAGGGCTTCAATGGCCTAAACAGAAAATCAACAAAATGTTTTACAAATCTTCTCTCTTTGGAAAAAAGGGGTTTCTTTCAACAAAATCCTTGAGATCGAAGGGTGAGCAATATGGAGAGACAAGAAAAGGGAAAACTATTAAATTGGAAAGCAGGGTTTGATCTTGAAATGACTCAATGATTTCCCATAATGATGCTTCCTGTCTTAAGACCAATTCTTTTCCCACACAGCTTTTCAAATATTCTAACAAGTGGAACAGACAATTTGAGTCCTTTGATTAAGATCTGTCAAAAGTGCCATGTGCCTATCTTAACGCAGACTCCTCAGCGTGGCGTCTGAGGCCCTTCATGAACATACTCTGCTCCCAATTCATGTTTTGCCTCCATCTGAAAAGACCATGACGTAACACCAGGTGGCTCAGGCTGCAGGACTCAGAACAGGACTGTCTCTAGGTTTGCTGCGTTTTGCACACTTTTGTTCCTCTGCCTGGGACATCCTTGCCTCTTTTCTCCAAGATTTATTCCCAATTTGTTCTTTAATGGTCAGGTAATCAGCTCTGCTTAAAATCCTCTTCTAATAACTAGGACCACTCCTTCCCAAGGACCCCCTTCAAATCCTCCCCCCAAGTTTCATGGGTATATTTACCAGTACCCATGTTTCATCGTAGTACCTATCAAACAGTGTTGTAGTTATGTGTGGGTCTCTCACACCTCCTTTAGACAAGGACTCTCTTCTTTTGTACCTCAATTTACAAGTCCTAACCTTACTCCAGACTCATAATAAATGTTCAATAGATGCTGGTTGATTAAATGACTTAACTAAATAGCTTTGCATAAAACTGGTGACTTGTACGGAGACTAAAGAGATGAATGATAATACTGTACACCTTTATACCCTTGCTTTATCTTAAACTATTTAAACCACATTACAGAGAAAAAAGAAAAGAGCACCATCAGACTTTATATGTAGAATAAAAACAAAGAAATATGTACCCAAGACCATGTCAGTGTAGAGAAGGGAAAATAAAGCTCCTCTACCTTTCTAGGTTCGTGGTTGAGATCCCCTTGTAATAAAAGACTGATTAACAGGAGAAAAGCAAACAGAAATTTAATAACATGTATACCTCCAGTATAAATGAGCGATACTGAAGTATACTCATGAAAGCTGAATAACTCCCCAAAATGACCCAAGCCACCACCTTAAATACCACATCCGGCTAAAGGCAAAAGATGTAGGGGGCTTGGGTAGGGAGCCAGTTTGGGGAGGTTATCAAAAAGCCGGAGCAAACAAGCATAAGGTTGTTGTATACATTTAAGCCATTGCCTTCTTTACTGATAAGAGTTTCTAGAGACTTAGTCATCTTCTTCCTGGTACAAAGAAGGAGAGACCCTTACACATGAAGATTTCTCTTATAAATATAAATGAGTCATACAAAAAGGGTAATTTCTACTGTTTTCAGAGCTTCTCCTGTGTCTGTCGTTTCCTAAAAATAACCAGCCCCAAATAATCCTTATGCCAAAGAGGCATATTTTGGGGTGGCATATGCTGCTCCCCTTTGTCAGTAAGCAATGACAATCAGCTACCCCTCTTCCAGAAGAGCCCTTTCACCTCTCCCATACACTGGAGCCTTAGACATCAATTTCTTACAGCTCTTAATAACGGAAAAACACAAACGCAAAAAGTTGATAAAACTCCATAAGGTTTTGCCACCAAAGCCATTTAAATGAGGACGGATGAGAAAAAGTAATGCAAAGATATCAATGACTGAAAGAGAGTAGGCCACACACAAAAATGAAGAGTCAAACTTCCTGTGAGACTTCAGGATAAATAAATTACAGAATTTACATAAAGAGCTAGTATCCTTCAAAAATTTTTGAATAAAGATAAAAGCTTCACAAAATAAAGATAAAAGCTTTATGTATAATACTGGGGAATGGTAAGCTGTCATGAAAACTATATCTATGCATGTAACATAGTTGGGGACAAAACATTAATTAAGTGGAAGAAAGACCGCTCATCTTAGAATACTGAATGGCAGAGGAAGTGAGAAGCTGCCACAAGTCTATGGTTTACTGAACTCATTTAGAAATGTGAGTTTTATTTTGTTCATTCGTTTGATTTTTAATGATTACCAGTGAAATTTTATCATAACTACAATTATTATCCTTATCTACTTGATGTAATTCTAATGGCTCTGAAATATACAGCACCAATAGCAGCTTTATTGTAACATCCTTTTCCCCAATTACATTTAGAGCTGTAGTGAATTACAGAGACTAAATTGCAAACTGCACTTAGGAATCTATGTATTCAGCAATGAAACTTAATTATATCCAGATAAGAATATATTATAGCAGATTATCTTAATGGTCAAAAGGGTCTAGAATTAATAAAATGTCAAAATAAAGGGTCCATGTTTAGCCTAACATGATTTTTAGCATTTTATTTGGAATTTATTAGATCTATGTTCCTTTCCTAATCTATTCAAAATAAAATCAATATGCAAATTTTGATGCGATAATACACTTCATCTCAAATTCATCTCTTGATATTTCTGAAACTAGAGAACATGGCAAACAGTTAACTAAAAGTGTGAGTAGTGAACCTACATACATGAATATTAAACATTCTCTTTGGGTCCCTAAAAGCAGCCTAAATTAAATACTACATAAGAAAAAAATGGTGCCCAATGAAGGCATTCTGTTGGCTAAATCGAACACACAGATGAAAGGCAGGGAAATTTATTTAGAAAACTGGAACATAGACAAAAAATGTGAGTATTTCAAGGTCAGCTGTCTCTCATTTAATAAAATCGGTCAAGTTATCCTTCTTTGCCCCACTTCTGCTCCCTTTTTTCAGTGTCCACTTTGAGGGTTTTCTTACAACCTGCAACTAGGTCCCCGGAACCCTGTCACTGACCTTTGATACCCAGCCCTGCCTGTTGCCAACAACCTATGTCCTGGTGACACAGACCCCCTGCAGCAGTACATTACCAAGTGCATTTTCTGTGTGTTACAATTCTCTCCAGATCCATTTCCTCTCCTTCAAATGCCTGCCCTCCACTTAGCTAACCTGACAACTACATTCAAAGAGCTAATCTTTTCCTTTCTTTTTATTAGTGTTCCTGCCTTTGATGTCATCTTTTTCTTTCCTACATTCCCCTTTCTTTAGTCCCTTCCTTTAAGACTTCCTTCTCTCTTTCTTCCAACCAATTCTATCATCCCTCAGAGAATACGTGATGGGTAGCAATTATGTATCCCAGCCACTAACTCCTGGAGATACAAGGGGATTGGTTAGATGTGGTTTCTGTGCACATGAAACTTAGAGTCTGCTGAGAAAGACCCATGACAAGCTGGTAAACAACCATAATCAAATGATAGAGTGATAAAATCTACACGAATTAAGAAGTACGATAAGACAATAAGGAAAGCTTCTTTTAGACGTCAGAAAGTTGCTTGCTCAGCTCCTATGAACCGCTCTGTCTGGGGTTCCCTGCACCGACACCTACACCAGTTTTCATCTGACTACTGTTTGTTTCCCATTATAATGAATCTCAAGGTGGGCCTCATTCACTTACTTAATAAAAGAAATATTAAGAAGTTATTATGTTTCTGAAATTTTGCTACAATTAGAAAATAAAAGAGCCATTGACCCTGCATCAAGAATTCAAGATTCAAGAATGCACAGGGGTCAATCAGGCAGGGAGGTACCAGTCAGAAGGAGTAGTGAAATTGAAATCTTAGAGCCAGAAATAAGCATGGTAAAAATGAGAAAGTCAAAAATGTCTTATGTGTAAGAGTGGGTATAAGAGGGAGTATTGCTTGATATGAGGCGATTCAGTTCTTTAGAGAAGTCTCATGTTTCTGCATGTCTATGCTTACAGGATACCATTTTTTTCCAGACTATCTTTTCAAGGATGCTTGTATAGCAAAGGCCTCAGAAGATAGAGGCAGTGTCTCCCCTTGGAGCAAAAGGTAACTAATCCTACTCTTCAGTATAAAAGATAAGGGTTCTTGACAAGCAGAGGCAGATGTAGCCAACTCACGTGGGACTTGAGCAATGTGTAAAAGATGTTGGAACTTATTTAGGACTGAGGAAGCATCAATATGTTGCAATGAAACATCATAATAAGATTTGTGTCTTTTAAAGAGCATTCTGGTTGAGTAAATATTGAGAGAAGTTGGGAAAGAGGGAAAGTTTGGGGTATTTGCGGTCTCCCACTGGAAAAATTGAAGGGGAGATGAATGAAAGACCATCAAGCTGAAGAAGGAGATTTAAGAAGGACAAATAGTTTGATGAATTAATAAAAATAAAGCTAAGGAGGTAGATACACTTTCTGAGAGAGCGAGAGAGTGAGGCCAGAGCAGAGCTGTGAATAATTCTATACTGGATCTAAAGTTCTTATAAAGAGCAGTCCGCTTTGAGCTTTCATAGCAACTGTGAGGACTTTCTTCTTGGGGTTCAGAGCACTGTGGTCTTGAAAGTATGTGCTAATGTATCTTTTTTCTCCGTGGATAGACTGGAAGCTCTTCCACCATATCTCATTTATCTTTATATCTTGCACAATATCTTAACATAGTAGGCATTCATTTAGTTCCTACTGAAATTTACTGAAATAACATCCATGCTTTTTCTGCAGATAAGTCTTGTAGATATAATTCTTTATGCCAAAATGTGCACTAAGTTGGTGGAGGGTACTTAGTGTTGTGTGCTTGGAATCACGTAATTCTAAATACAGAGACAATAACTGATTGTGCCCACATTCAGGACTACCCCTCTTAGGTTCCTAAATTTCTTTTGTTTTTATGATTCCCGTTCAATTATCTAAATAATTCCCCATTATGTACTTAGACACAGCAGTGGTTCTAGACAGGAATAAAATGTGCCTCTAAGGATCCATATAAAAGAAAAGCTTTGAAAAATGACAATTAACAAAAATACCCTTTTTCTAATTTTAAAAGTTATCCACAAATTGTTATTTCTTTTTGTGTAATTGTGCAATGTTATTGTGATGTGAGTGAAATTCAGGTACAATATATAGCGTTTTATTTTATGTGTTTTGGTTGGTTTTTAGTCCTATCATGCTTTTAAAATCACTTCAAATTATATTTTAATATTCAACCTGCTTTTCTGAGTTTCATATTTTTAATATGTCCTCAATGGTGTCCTTGCCTACTATTCCTTATCCAAGTACTGGGTTAGGAATGCAAAATTCTATACGTCAAGAGAACTATAGAAAATAATAATTATCCGTGCAAAATATGTGACAATTTGAAGGCTGGTAGATACAAATAGGAAGAGGGAATAGAGAAAGTAAGAATTAAATCACCAAAAGTGGTGTTCATCTATCAATGATAATTTTATCTATAATAATCCTTACTTTGACGATTATGACCTATTATACACCCTTGAGGTTTAACGAACTCCTTCTCTATAGCTTGACGGGTTTCTGTAACCATTTATACCAAGGGTGTTACCAGAACCTCAGAAGCTCGTGTATGTTCCCACTGAATCACTAACTCTGCCTTCAAAACACATAATGTGTTTTTGTCTCCAGTTGTAGTTCACACTTTTTTAACATTTCAAGGTATATTTTATTTTTTAATTTACTATCATTTCTATTTAGGACCTCAACATTTTTTCTTGAATAAATGTGGGTAGGTCAGTTATATTTGCCATGACTTCTATATCAGGATACATATTTATTATATCAAGGGGCTGTTGACTGACAACGTTGAGACTCACTGTTCTGGTTCTGGGTTTGGAGCTGATCCAGATTCTTCATTTACTTAGTGAGCAGCTTTTTAACGGCATTCCTTACTATTGAACTTCCCAACATATCAAAGATGGATCTCAAACACATCTTCCTAGGAATGGTCCATGTTCCAATGCAAGTTTGACAATTTTTTCCCTAGGCACAGGCTTTTAACCCAAAAAGTAACAAAGGGCAATATTTGTAAAGCTACACAGACAAGTTCCCTTAAACCCCCTTTCCCATGGAACTTATTTACATTTAATATCAAAGATATTAGATATACCTTCTTGAACTCAAGCTTATTCTTCTGACAAATATTTTTATGCCTATGGACATATTCTAGTAATCAAAAACAGACACAGTACCTGCCCTTACAGAGGACATGATTAATAAAATAGGAGCCTAACATCAATCTGGTAATTATATCAATAACTATAAGTTGCATTTATAGCTAATGCGAAATAAGAAAGCTTCAAATGAGAGCAGGAGACAGAGCAAGCAAGACCTCCCAGAGAAACTTACATTCGAGTTGATAACTGAAACTTGACGTAAAGTTAACATATGTGGAAATGAATGACAGGAGGTTGGGGTAAGGAGGGAGCATATTCCAGAAAGAGAAAAGCATATGTAAAGGCCCTGGGGCATGATGGAGCATAGACACAAATATTCTTAACCTGAATTATTCTACCTTGACAAACAGTTTACCTTTAATTTATATAAATTTTTGTAGAACAAAATATGTTTGTTCTAAAATGATATGGTAATCTTTTATATGCTGCTTCTTTAATTCAAGTTTTGTGTAACCAGACGTCTGGCTAAAATGATTTCCGTTTACCACATTTCTCAAACTTGTGAAAGTTCTCTGCCCCCGTATTAAAAATTTTAAAGAAGAAATGCAGTCTATCGTGGACAATTGTGTTTATAAGATACTACAACTGTTATAATTGTATGTCCCAATTTCAAAGTCAGAATATTCCTAAGCCCCAACTCTGTATTATATCAGCTGCAGAAAGAGTCGAGGGAAGCCCACTGGAATTGGATAAACATTGCATCAGGAGCTAGGTAGTGACTGTTTGGAGTTCTTCAACTGGCAAGTAATATTTAATCTTAATTAGCAAAATAAGACAAAAGACTTGATAGATTTGCATTTAATATTACATAACAATTAGGATTTAAATTTTTGAATTTTATGATATAGAAGGGCCTTCATCATATCTTTATAAATGTTCCAACAATACATTTTGTTGGAATCAAAGTCAAGTATATTTGTTTTCAGCACAAAATATCATCACCTGTACCAAGGAAAATACTATTTTTTTCTGTCCTCTTATCCTCTCTGCATACAGGAGATAGATGGTTATGATCATATTACATTTAGACTGAATATCAACTTCTCTTTCTCTCACTGACTTGTAATCTGCTGACTACAGCATATTTTGAAAGGATATAAGGCTGCACGACTACCATCTGGCTATTTGAATTTTTCAGCAAAGATATTTTGGGCAATGAATTATTTTTCTGTTGAGATTGTCCTGGTTCATGAATAAATATCATCAAGAATTTTTGTCTGCAGGGAAGAATGACCTCTGTCTACTCAATGACAACGTTTGACCTTCCTAATCCTTGACACAAAATACAATACGGATGCAAATGAGCTCTGGATTTCCGAAATAAGTTCCCTCCATGACATCCTCTATTACATTTTACAAATCCAGCCAAAGAGAGAAGTTCAAAGCACTCCATATAGCGAACTGAATTCCATTCTGTTTCCAGCTGCTCACAAATGCAGAGGCTAACTAGAATCTTTTAGAAAGCACAGGCCAGAGAGAAAGAAAAAGAGAGAAACTATTATGTAATTGAGTAATGAGACATATAGAGGGGCCAAAAACATGAAGTGAGAGAGTTAACACCTTCCACAAAACAATGCGTTGTTTCCTGTGCATGGAGAGATGCAAATTCTGTGAGATGGACTCAACACTTGGAAAAACGAAACTTTAGACTGAAGCCTGCGCTCAGCAGTGATGTGGATAAACAGTAGATTAGCACTAGGAAGAAGCACATGGATTTGTGCAAACTGTTGGGACGAGCAGGGGAAAGTTCAAAGCTGTGTCGTGCCTAGATGAAAGGCAACCATGGTTCCATCCAGAAAAGGCTTCCTGAAAATGGGGCTTTGCTGCTGCTTAAATGGAAATCATGGCACTGTTAGGATAATTAGTGCAATATCAAGAGCAAACACTTTTAGTTTCTGAATGAAAATAATCAGGTGAAATGATATTAAGAGGTGCAATGATGGTACACTAGAAATCAGGAACATGGAAAGGAAGGGTAATTTGAGGCAAAATGGTAACAGAAATCAATGGGATAAATGCATATCAAGAAGACAATGCCTCTATGTGCCTAACAGTTCTTCCCTATGTTGCCCTTTTTAAAAATAAATCCCTACAACTGTCATGATTTAAGCCATCAATACAATTTCCCTACTCATCGTTGCATTGTATTTGTTTAATGTTATACTGCTCGAAACACAACTTCACCACAGCCGAATGCTATTAGCAGTTAGCTGCAACACAGGAGCATGATTTTTTTATTAACACATATTTTTAAAATAAATGTTTTCTTCATCATTTTAAAGACACAGGATTTTATTATTTCATTTCTTCTAATACTCTTTGCAGTTTAGCTTGATTACCTTGAAAAACTTCTATACATAAAGTACAATTAAACATCTTGGCGTGAACACAAATGCACATAAGAACATTTTTTCCTATTGGAAGCAAAACGAGACAGTCAACACATACCCAACACCATACGTCAAAAATTTGTGGGCTGGTTTTCTTAAACTAACTGAACTAATGAAAGGCACAGCTCACCCAATAAAACAGCAGTTCCCAAACAGTTTGTATCTGACCCTGAAAATTTAGTGGTATTTGAGTATGCTTATATCCAGTGATTTGTGAAGACCAAGTTGCAAAGCAAAATGATATATTCGTATTCCCAATTTTAACTCAAGAGGATCTGGAAAATCATTTCTTTTTATCACATCACCCTGCACCTTAAAATTAATCCTTATTAATTTGAATTCACTAAACATTGACATAATGATGTCTCTTATAGTCCAGACTCCTCTGAACCCCATAACGGTGACACAAAATTTAAAAAGGCTTTGTGACTGATGGGATTGTAGCAAGCCGTGGGACCCTCCACTTGCTCCTTTATTGCCAGTCTTTGCTCTGTCCCCCTCCATTAAAGCACATGGACATCCTGCAATAAAGCACAAAAGACAAATGTTGACTTAGTAGAATATGGTTTTGTGCTCTCCATCTGCATCTCTCAATAAAAGAGAACAGTGTCATTTTACTCACTTGTCTTAAAGCCATTGATCTTGTTAAAGATGTTGTAGGTCCCTCAATGACACCATCTCTGGCCAAATTTTTAATCTAACACATATTTTTTGAGCTTAATACCAAATGCTGAGATACTCTTGGAATTTAGTGATGAACAAAATAGATAAGGCTCCTCCCCTTTTGTAGTGTACATTCTAGCGTGGGGAGAGAGACCTAGAAAGCTGACGCAATAATTAAATAAAATCACAACAGAATGCGGAAAGACCCATTAGGAGGACATCGTATGATATAAGGAATGTCAGGTCATAATGGACACCGCTTCACTATGAGAACTGAAATCTCAAGGATGAGAAAAAAGAAGAGGTATGGCCGGTGAGACTTTGAGCAGAGTTGCTGGTGAGGAGCTTGCGGGCCGGCCCCCAACCCTGAGTCAATGACTCTTCATCCCTGGATTGAACGCACCCAGGGTGGGCGTATTCACACGACAGACCTCAGCAACCTCCAGGCGTCACAGAGATTTTCTTTCTTTCCTTTTCGTTTTTTTTCCCCCAGAGAATCAGTTAAGAAATATTTCCTAGCGCAAGAGCAAATACAAGCCAAGGGAAAGATACAAAGATGCTGATCTAACAGGTGCATTTTGAGGGAGAAATATACATAGTAAGCTATTATTTCAAACATGAAGAGATAAATGTATATTTATTGTTAATAATGCATTTTTCTCTGATCCAAGTAAATGAGTATTGAATAAAGTACATTTATTTAAAGGATACCAAATTATGACCTTGATCTTATTTATCCCTTAAACATTACTCCTTGGTAAAATGAGGATAATATATCACAGAAGTTTGTTATGAAGAATACATTTAATGCAGCATGTCGTATACACAGCTAAAAGTCCCCAGCACATACTAGAGCTTTGGCCAAGGTTGGCCGTTAGAATTAATCCTATTGTTCTGAATTGCTCGATACACCTGGTACCATATCATATCGAACTCTTCACAGTCCCCCAAATGCAAAATACTATTTCCTTCTTTAGAATATCTTGGATCCTTGGTTTTCTCTTAGGCATGAAAATCCTTCTGCCCGGAAAACTTCTATTCACCAATGAATCCTTGACTCAGATCTCACGTACTTTCTTTCCTCCGTTTCCCTTCTGCATCTCTCCTTTCATAATACCTCACATAAATGGCCCTGTTGTTATCACAGGAGCAGAGGCAGTAACTTATACCTTTTATTTACATCGTGTTATACTCAGTAGATTGAGTTCTGGAAAGAAGTAAGCATGTCCTATTTATCCTTCTAGTCCAAGGTGAGGTGAAGTACTTGGTCCATGTTAAGTGGTTAATAAATGGTTTTGAAGTCATAATCAATTATAAATTCATGTAATAAATGTTACATCACTTGTACATAGGAAATTTTTTTTTTTTGGCCTGGGAATGGAGTGTATGTATCAAAAAAGGTCTTTAAAAAGACCTCTTCTTTTTAAAATTGGCTGGAAAGAATAAGCAGGATGTTACAGGTAGAGAAGAGGCAGGGATGGGAAAACCCCAGTTAGAGGCAATAGCATAAGTACAGGAGAAGAGTTATAAAAGTTGCATGACCTATGGGAATAGATAGTCTTGTGTAACTAAAGGACAGAGTCCATAGTAAGAAGGAAGTGAGGAAGAAGGGGCAGGAAGTGAGGTTGCAATGATAAAAGTGGACCCAGGTTATGAAAGATGCTGTATGCCATGTTAAAGATGTGAACTCCCATATAAGAAACTGGACAGCCATCAATAGCTTTGGTAATAGCTATGTTTTTTTCAACACGCACATGCATGATGGCAGTATAAGAATGAGATGGTCTTCTACTAGAGTGCATAAATGGGCAGTAACTTGTTTGTGAATTCCTTCAAATTGTAAACTATGGTACAGGTGTGCGACTCTGAGTTTTGCTGGGGAGAAGATCCAGAGATTTGATTGAGCTAAGGAACCATGGCCTTAAGGGTAGGTGGAGAGTGAGTAAAGCAAAACCTAGTTTTAAGGTGGGGACATCTTTCTCCAACATTCATTTCTTCCCAAGGTTCCCAAGAGTCTCAATCCATTTCAGCATCAGCTCGAAGTCCAAAATGCACCATCTAAACCAAAATCGAATCATCTCATTAACAGACAGTACAAAATTTTATGTAAATCTCATCAGCTCAAAGTCCAAACCTAAATCAGATCCAGGTACACATGAGACTCCTGTGTATAATCCATTCAGTGCAGCTTCTGGAGCTCATTCCTCTCTGACTGTGGGCTTGTGAAACTAAACAGGTAAGTTACCTGCTCCCAACACTACCGAAATACAACTGTGGAAGAGCCAGAGGATAAAAGCTACAGTCATTCCTGTTCTGCAAGGGGCACGACGGAAGGTAAATGGGGCCAAAAAAATCATTCTTATGCTACCATGTATTTTCTTTATCTATGTTTGTGGCAAAAATATTATGCATTAAATCCTTCGAAGCTAAAACTCCATAATTATTTTAAATCAACGCCCTGTTTGTTCCATGAGTTTGATAACCTATATTAAAACCTTAAATGAGTGAACTGACTTTTTTATTTTGTCCAGATCTCCCCTTCCCTAATATGTTAAGTCCAGAAATCCATTCATAGCTCCTGTTTGAATAGGTGTGAAAGATCCTGGGTAAAAAAAAAAAAATTAGCAAGAATCAAAAACACTTCAATGTTGATCAAACAATGTTTGATCAAACATTTTTAGATCCCTTTATCTCTACTTCTTGTTTTCTGTTAGGTTGAGTTTCCTAATTATCATTTTGTTTTTCCCTTCTGTTGGGGTCCTTTTTTATTTTTAATTTGCCTCAGGGTTTTGTGACATTTGTTAAAATGATTGGTGTGGCAAAATATAAATTCATTTTTAATATAGTTATCAGATGTGAAAATGTTACTTCATAGCTATAGAAATTATAGTGTTTTCCAAATTTCATTGCTTTGCACATGTCTGGTGCTGTATAGAATGCTCTAAATACTCTTTTCTTGCATATTTATACGTATACATTAATTTTATTACTTTATTAATTTCTTTTTGATCTCTGTTGCATATTATATATAAACATGTCTTATTCTGTAATTCATTAAATTAACCTATATTTTGTATCCTAATTTCAACAAGCACTGTTTTATCCTTGATTTACCACAAAATTCATCCCTGAATTAACCATCTAATGTAAATTCTTATTTAATCATTTTTAATAATGCTAGGACCTTTGAACATTTTATTTTCAATTACTCTCTCTCTTCTTTATGTTATTTTTAACATGACTTTGTTACTATCCCAAATAAATTATTATTTTCATGTTTAGATGACTCAATTATAAATTGTTTGAAGACTGAATAATCAGAAATTTCTTACACATGACACAATATGTTACACAATACAAATTATTATTTAAAGTGTTACAAAGCTTTACTGAAATCATTTTCTGTATAACATTATACTTAACATTAATCATACAAATATCATTGCCACTTTGCAATTTTATAAAGAAAATTGTATTTATTTTTCCATTCTTAGGGAACACAAATGCATCTAAACACAGAACTACCCATCCTAGAAAACCCAGCTGCAGTTTTTAACAACAAAAAACAAAGTTCTAAAAATCAAATTTAAATTAGAATAAAATAAGATTGGCCTTCATTTCTTTTAGAGGTCTTGTTGATTTTTCTATATTCATTGCTTTATTTCACTTAAATCCCTATGATTTCTTTTGGATTTACATAACAAAACTCCTAATCTCAATACTATATTTTATAAAATTTGAAGTTTTTACATGGAAGTTTTTTATCTTCAGCAGTACACTACACTACAGATTTTATTTCCATAGTTCTTTCCCAATATTCTTAGTAGAACAGTAGCTTAATTTGATTATCCAGTGATCTTGGGTCAGTTTATTTATTCTCCCAAAGCTGGCATATTTAGGGAACTCAAATAAAAAGGGGCAGGACAAAAACCACTTTCCGGTATATTCTTGTGACATCTGTCTTCACCTGCTTTCTTTCTTTACTCCTGGATGAAAACAAGTTTGCATTAATGAAAAAGTATTTTTTTCTTTTTATAAGTACTTCTAATATAAATTGTAGCTCAAAATCTATACAATGGTTGAAAGCAATCATCAAGAATATAGTTTCTGTGCTTATACACTATTTTTTAGAAAGTATTTATTCTTTAGGTTGTCTCATTTCTCCAGTAATAGTTGGAGACTTCCTGTTAACTTCATAGACTAAATAGATAGATCATAAGTGTATAGATAGATATACAGCTGTAGATAACCATAAACTTCTGAAAACTATTTATTAGTTTTTATTAAAGAAACTAACTTAAGAACTGAATTTCAAAATATTTAATATTCCTTAACTCCTCCTTGAAACTCGTATACCAAACGGTAGGATTTAGTTCTATTTTTTTCTTTCACTGTATATTAAGGTTGGTGTTAAGGAGGATGGTGATAGGAGCAAGATTAAGTGCTAGTTTCACAGAGGAACAAAGAAACTCCTCAAGGCCACAAAAGATTACGATGTGATCCAAGATCAGTAGTTTCTAAATTCTATTTCTTTTTAGACCAAGTGCTAAATGGAAACAGTCACGGAAAAGCCTCTCTAAAGAATGTTCTTTCCAGAGATTTAAGAGTACACGGCAACGTCAGAAGCAGTTTTTCTCCAAGCTGTCACTGTGGAACCCAGCAATCGGAAATGATGACAAATGCTCTGAAACATGTTGTCCTGCAAAGATGGGATTTGAATAAGTGTCAGTTTCTTTCAGCATCAGCAATTACTCTGCTCTGGGAGACACAAGCTAAAATTTAAACATTTATTTATATTAAGAGATTTCAAAATTGCCCTTTAAATTGTTTAAGCTGTTGCTATATTCAAATTGCTTGTTTAAGCTTCTTTCAGATCCTCTGGTCTATTATTCAGAAATGTGTGTATAACGTTATTCAGATTCAATGTTCGTGTGCCTTATTATCCTGGTTTCACCTGTAACAAGAATAAGAGTTAAATGAACAATCTAAGAAAACATCAGGGATCAGCAGGGAAAAAATCAAATACAAATAGAGAAGTAGATGAATATCACATACCCTGCCTGCTTTTGTAGCTCAAGCTCTTTTTACCCAACTGCAAATTTCTTAAGGTAGCACTGCTTCTGCCCCTTTTAGCTCTCTGCCTTTTTAAATTGACTTTTGGGTGGAATTGTTGATGACAAGAGAGACCTTCAAGTATCTGAACCAGTAAATGACTCCTCCTTAGGGATGGATATCCCAGTAGCACCTCTTTGGGTTGAGTTTCCCCTTGGGAGACTTTATTGCTGGATGTCTTATCTCAGTCCACACTCTTACATCCCTGGTGCTGAGTCTCAGTACTGCCTGCAGATGATCCAGGAGGTCCTCCATCTGCCTTGTTTGTCAATGCTATGGCACTCAAGTTCATCACAAGAACAAGAGGCATCTGAGAAGTCATTTGATGGATAGCCTCTATGAAAGTAAAATCATCAATGCAGGGCAACCTTCATCCAGATTTCAAATCTTATTATACTGAAAGAAATCCCTACAGGGATAAAACCCTGTGAATGTTGTGAAAAATGCTCTCATGGATCCTTCATCCCATAAAGTCATAGCAGATCCCACCTGGACACAACTCCTAGTACTATAAGGCACAACCCTACAAGCGTCCCTCATATTTGAGGACTCCTGTAATAACCTTAGATGGAGAGGACCTTATAAACATAAGGACTGTGGGAATACGATTGTGCATCATCTTAGGGCACACGTCAGAGGTCACACTGGAAAGGTCATACATGTAAAGAAGGTGGGGAAACCTTTGTTCGTTCCTCATCCATCACGAAACCTATGAAAACTCCCAGTGGAGAGAAGCCTTATGAAAGTGTGGAACGTGGGAAAGCCTAGTTGTTCCTACCAACTTAGAGTATCTATAAGAACTCACACTGGAGAGAAGACTTATGAATGCAGGAACTGTGGGAAAGTTCTCAGTGAGTTTTCAAACTTATTGTACATGTAAGAGCACACCAGAGAGAAACATGATCTAAATGTAAGGCATGTGAGAAAGTTTTTAATTCACAACTGAAGAAGACATATAAGGATAAGTTATGTAGAAAAGTCTTTGCTAATCACTCAAACCTCATTGTGTGTGCATCTCACATTGGAGAGATACCTTAAAATGTAAGAAATGTGGGAGCATCTACTCATCTTTACTTTTACTTTAAAATTCGACTAAGATTATTTGAGCTCACGCCCAGCATAATACGGGAATCCAAGGATCATTTTTACATACAATATCTCTGCATATTACCAACGGGTTGATGTTTCCCATGGATCCTACTAACCTTTATTTCTTTCTTCCAGGGAACCACTGCCTCTTCTTACATTTGTCTGCCATGGCTGTCATTTTCTCTTTGTACCATTTCAAATCAAGCTAATCCCTGCCTCCCTTCCTGAAATCCACAAAACCCAAACTAACACATAGTAAGGAACAGATGTTTACTGATGGTTAAATTAATAGAGATCTTTTACAGTACATGTCAGTAGAGGAAAGAAAGCTAAAATTGAAAGCTTCATTGCTGGTGGGTGTGCAGAACAGTACCATTTTGGAAGCTACTTGGGGAGGCAGTTGGGCTGTTTCTTACAAAACTAAACACACTCTTACTATATGATCCAAAAATCAAGCTCCTTGGTATTCATCTACATGAGCTGAAAACGTATGCCCCCAAAAAACGGCACACACGTGTTTGTAGCAGTTTTATTCATCACTGTCAAAACACAGAAGTCACCAAGATGTCCTTCAGTAGGTGAATAGATAACTAAACTGTGGTACATCCAGACAATGAAATATTATTCAGGGCTAAAAAGAAATAAGCTATCCAGCCATGAAAAGATGTGCAGGAACTTTAAATACTTATTACTAAGTAAAAGAAGACAATCTGAAAAGGCTACACACTGTATGATTCCAACAATATAACATTCTGGAAAAGGCAAAACTATGGTGACAATAAAAAGATCAGTGTTTTCCAGGGACTGGAGGGACAAAGGGTAAATAGCTGGAGAACAGAGGAGTTTAAGACAGTGAAACTATTCTCAATGCTTCTAATATGGAGGATACATGTCATTATACAGTTGCTCAGACCCACAGAATCTATAACACCAAGACTGAAATTTAATGAAAACCACGGACTCTGAGTAATAATGACGTTTCAGTGTAGGTTCATCAATTTTAACAAGCGTACCACTCTGGTGGGGGGATGTTGATACACACATTCACAGGCAAATTCCTTTGGAAGACTTACATATTCCAATTCTATTTTCCCAGTTGAAATACAATGTGGTTTCCCTTTTTCTCCAGCCTATTTCTCCAAATACTGTGCTTTAGTAATACAAGAAATAATAGATTCTCTTAAATGCATAGTTTCATCTCTGTAAGGAGAGGATAGATAGACAGAGAGAGAGAGAAATACTCAAGATTTTCTCTTCTAAATTAAAAATTATAGAATTGAATTTGGGCTCCTTTCAGTAGCCTTGCTTATTTCTCCCCAAAGTTAGTTCACTTGAATTTTACAGCATTATGTCTCCGCCATGCACAATTCCAAATCTAGTAGTGTTTTCTGTGCACCAGGCTGAAAATACGCTCTTTCCTTGTGGTAGCAGCAGACAGCTCTTAGCTCGTTGAAAACCAAATCTAGTAACATGTTTTCCTTTCTTCTGGAATGGTCTGAACACCACCTCATTTAGTACTTATAATATTACATTGTCATTATCTCTGCTGTCCTTATTTCCTTTACCTTCTCAAATTGTATACATTTAAAAAATACCATCATTGCTGTGGTGACTGCCGTGGGAACCTCACTTTTGCTTGGTGATGATGTAGTGCATGCCAGCTGTCTTCCACTTCCCAGGCAGTTGGCTCTGCCGTCCTTTACCATGAACCCTGAAATAGGTTGTTTCTTTTTCTCATGTTGCAAGTAACACAAAATTTCATGAAATCCTAAATTCAAAAGGCACATGTCCCTTCTTGTTTTTTTTTTTTTTTTTTGTATTTCTCCGCTTTGGGGCAGTGTATATTTTTAGTCTATTATGTTTTGTATAGACTAGATCAAACCAGAGTGAAATCTCTATAAATCTCTCTAATAAATGCATAGCAACGTTGAATATTTCAACTCCAGTTGCCTCAGAATCACTTCGCCATCATTAGCATTTTAGTCCTTTTTGTTTCTTTTTCCTTTTGCAGTTGATGCTTCTCCTAGATTGATTGCTTCCACCTGGACTTTTTTTATTTCCTTCTCATAAAAAGTGATTTAAAAGGAAATCTTATGATGGTATTAATAACACAGACATCAGAAATAATGTCCAGAATATATTGATCTACTTTGTGGTTTGCAGAACACTGAACGACAAACACTAGAAATACTCTCTTTTAAGTGAATTTACATTTCGTATTCGTGTATCTTTCAATATCTCTTTCCTCCTGGGGTGCCCGTCTGAAAGCTACAGCTTCTAGCACCATACCTGCCGACAGAGGCTGAAGGAGGTCTTTACATTGTGGAATTGACATTTAAGATAGAGAAAGCCTCCAAGCCCCACCTGAACATAACTAAACAAGGCTGAGTTTCAGGCACTGAGAGAGGTCACGGGGAGAGAACTGAAAGCAGGGTGCTCGACCTGCAACCCTCTGTAAAAATAAGTGTAGCACAGCATGAGGACCGGATCTGTTTGGACAGAGACAGTCAAATCTCCTGTACTCTCAGTCACTTGTGAGACTATGAACAAGTTCATTAACATTTCGATGCTCAGTTGCTCCATCTACAAGTACCTCTGTAATGTGTATATATCACTATTATAGATTCAAAACACTTCTGTGAATATTCATGGATTCCCTGGCAACTTCCAAAAATTTACATTTGCTTAAAAAAACACACATAAATCTGAGCAAATAAAAGTAAAAAACAATAAGGTAGAAACACGTAAAATGATTTAAAGGGAGGAGAAAATAGTGTTAGGAGCCAAAGAGAAAAAAACGATTCAGTTTAATTTCGCTTTTCCAAGAAGAGAAGATAAAACCCAAACACGGTTTTATGTAGGTTTCGTTCAAAAAGCAAACCTGAAAGCCAGACTCTGTGTTTGTGTGTGTGTGTGTACACATACACATACAACATGCTAAGTAGATACATACGGTATTCAATGTTAAAAAAATACTGTGTAAAATCTCAAAAGAGACATTAACTATTATAATGAGGAATATCCTTCTGCAATTTTGCTGAAGATAAGAAAATTTTCTTCATGTGGCTATTTCTATATAATAACCTTTGATAAGAGACAAGGGCACAGCCTTCAACTGCAGCTCAATTAAGGCACTACCATGGAGCACCAAGCTAGGGTAGCCCGGACATGAGGTTTCAACTGTCTGTAGGAATAGCGTTTAGTGGACCTATAGTCAGGGAGTAATATGTCCCAAGATCTGTCTGTGTCCCTTTGACTCTGTTCTGCAATCAGAGCTTCACCTCCTTCTCAGTTTCTGTCCCTGCCACCTGGGCAGGAAATGCAATCTCCTACCCCTGTGTCACTTATAAGTAAATGATTCATTTTCTATCACCCATTTCCCTCATGACTGTAAAATCTTTATTTACTTTTTCATTTTCCTGTAAATGTTTAAACAATCAACTCTAAGATTATGGAATCCCATATTTAAGACAAATATTAAAACTTTGTGACCACGATCCTTGCAAATTTTGGAAATCCGTAGTTTATATGAACACACCTATTAACACCAAAATGTGGGCAGATATGTGAAACTGACATATAGGTAGACAGGGGGGTACTTGAGTTTGCTGGTGAGGGAGCCGGTTTGTGTAAGAACTTCCTGGACCTATTGGTCTCACAGTTCCTGCTGCAAAGACCTAGCAAGTTCATTGCCTTGTGAATGCCCTTCTTCCCCTGATGCCCCATGCCACATTAAGAGCCCCTTTTGAAATCATAATACAGAGGCAATTCCTTGATCCCCATCCCAGAAGTCTGGAGGAGTAGAGAGAATTTGAGAAGGAAACAAATGTAAACCCTTTCTTCCTAGAGGAAACAGAGGAAGATGTCTTTCCTCAATCCCTGATAGGCTTAATGAAAGCACATTTGAATTGTAGCCTCTAGCTTCACTTTATGTATATATAGAAGTCGTCTGGACACATTTCCTTGGAGGCTGCTTGACAGCTTCTTCAAACTGTGACATTTTTCTGACCTTGGTTTTTATTTTTTCCATTTCAGAATCACTTGGGAGACATTTTAATTTGGGCTGTAAGTGTTCTCATTCTGTCACACCCCCGACACACGGCAGAGGCACCGCCGAATGACCTAGCTTTTGGTTCAATCTTTCTAAGAAGAAAAAGTAGAAATTGTTACATTCACGGCTAATCTATCTGTCAATAACAGAGAAGTCACGTTATGTTTTTTAGAGGATACTTTCAAGCAAAAAATCTAACCTTTATTTTTTCATATAATTGAAATAGTCTGTCAATGAGAGATAGTTCTCTAAACTCATTTAGTGTATGGTATATTAAAAATGTCATAAAGATATTATTAAGGTTAAAATCTGATGGTGCTTGAATTTCAAAATGCTATTATCTTTTAGAAATTTGTGTTTAATATCTTCCATAAAAATTATCCATAGGTATCATGTAAATTTTGTTTTAATTATTATGGATACTGCTAACTATTGCATTCACAAGACTACTGGATAAAATTGTAAGCAATTGATTCTAGGTTTATTAGACTTATTACAGTATGGGAGAATGCCACCTCGATGACCTTAGCGTTTTCTCAGTACAAGGAAATTTGGAGGAAGTATTCATGTGATTTGGGGGCCTGAGCCGGGTGGTTGTGAGGTGACCTTTGCAAGGTGGGGGACTGCTTGGAAGTGGGCAGAGTTCATTACGTACTGGTAAGGCGCACAATGACGTCCTGAAGGGAATCCTGATGACACACTCTTAGCTTACTTAATTTTAGTATAGTTCATATGTGTGTTTTAGACCCACCCAAACATAATATAAAAAATCTGTTAGACGAGAATTTAACTTTGAACTTTAGCTTAAAATATTAACTTTCTTTGCATATTAAATAAATATGAGTCTCATTGAATTTACTACTTTAATAAACTGTAATCATTTTCTTAAGGAACCCACGATATTGATTTTTATATACATAGTCATAGTGTATAACCATTGTATCTAATATTGTTTTAACCATTTATATTATATTTTATAAAATATAAAATACTTTACCAACTTTAACCAAAATACACAACTTTCGTTTATATGGTCACAGAATAAAACTGTAATAGAAGACAGGAAGCAGAAATTGTCTAGCTAACTGCTTTTCTATGAGCATACATTTTATATCACTTCAACAAATTTCAAGGTTGCAAATAAACATGTCAGCATGTCTGTGTGTGTGAGAATGGCACCTTTCCCCATGCATAAGAATTTTTATACTGGTTCAGGTAACCAAAATTTCCTTTGAAAAAAGGAATTTACATTTGAGAACTTGGAAAAGGAAATTTAAGTTCAGACACAATGCAGGGCGTGTATTACCATTGTGATCAGAGAAACACCACAGGGAGGGTCCAGACACCTCCAGGAAATGAGCAGTTTCCGAGTAAAGGGTCTGAGCCGTGGCCCTGAGAATGTCCCTATCTGATCTTAGTGGAACATCCACAGTGACTGACCATCAATTTTTCAAAAGTCCCAGAAAAACCTGTTGATCAAGCAAATTTTGCTAGATTTACAGCAATAAGGAGGAATACCCCTTTGCTGGAATCCTAGTAATACCTCAAAAAAGGAAAATTTGGGGAGGATATTCATAGGGTTTTGGGTCTCACCTGGATGAGCTTAAACCAGATCGGGATGGGTCAGCATTCAGGATGTTGTAGCTTTGGACTGGTGGACACAGGAAGGCAAACTTCTTGAAAGCGAGCGGTGTTGGTTCCTTCACACGCTAATTTTCTAGGAGAAAGTATTTCCCAGTGCAGCCGGCTCAGCATTTCACCCAGGCCCAGTATGTTTAACAGGAGGACAGAAACATAGGCCAGGACCCAGGATTGCTTATGCGTATCAGTAAGTATTCATTGTGCACCAACTACATACTAGATATGGTGGTATCCAAAGCTAAACAAAACAGCATTTAGTGATCGCTTGGCAATCTAGTAAATGTGATACGTGAACAGAAATCATGATAGTTCAGGGCAATCACTATAGTACATGCCAAACGTGGTAGGTAAACTAAATGGTGAGGTGTTTCATTTCCCTTTATTAAATTTCTGTACATTAGCACAAATACTGCTTGTAAATGTATTTTGGGATAGTAACAGAACATTGATGACACTTGGTGATGCTTACCTCAAAATGAAAGTCTGGGGCTTCCCTGGTGGCACGGTGGTTGAGGGTCTGCCTGCCGATGCAGGGGACACGGGTTCGTGCCCCAGTCCGGGAGGATCCCACATGCCGCGGAGCGGCTAGGCCCGTGAGCCATGGCCGCTGAGCCTGCGCGTCCGGAGCCTGTGCTCCGCAGCGGGAGAGGCCACAACAGTGACAGGCCCGCGTACCGCAAAAAAAAAAAAAAAAAGAAAGTCTGTAATACTTAGGGGCAAACTAAACTGATTGTCATTGAGAAAAATTTCTTAAAAATCGCGGGTTTTTTCATAAATATATTTGTGTGAGTTGTTGCTTTATATTATTTTGGTATCATTGGCATATCAATTTTGTTCCTGATCTCATAGAAATACAATAAATAAAATTTAAATTTATTGTGTCTCATTAATTTAGCTAGGGAGACCCAATATGAATGATAAAAGTGATAATTTTATGTGACTTAAAGCAAATTATCACCTACCAAGGGAAACAACAGTGTTTTCTCTTTTTGAAAAATTACATTTTATGGTTCAAGGAGATCCTAACAGCTTTTGAAAAATGGTAATGAGTACTTACTTCCTCCTGGGAAATTTTACCTTTGAGAACATTAAACTTCCTCACGGACCCATGGGGGAAAACCTGGTGCTCTGTAGCAGTCTCAATAATTTCCATTTTATGCCAATGAGTAGCAGAAAATCTTATATGAAAGATTGCTCCATCAGTTGCTATGCCAAAGTACGCTATAATTTAAGTTGAAAATTAAGATACAAAGTATGGGGGGGGGGACATATTCAAAGAGCAGTAGAAATAATGCATTTCTAGAATATTAAACTGTGAAGTCTCTGACATTATCCCATCTAATCCTTATCTCTAACAGTCCTGTGGTGTCTCAAGGTTAAAAGACTTGTCAAAGCTCTAGCATCTAGTTCTTCCCAAAGCCTAAAAGAGCCCCTGGCTCTCCTGGATGGTACAGTCCCCTGTTCTTTTCCAAAACAAAGTTGTTTTCGTTTGTCTTCCTCAAAAGATTCTTATTAGGCCTCTAATTCTGCTCTATACTTCTCAGACGTTTGGACCATGGGATTATTTAACTAAAAACATTGTTCAGTGAACGTTTTTGTTCCCATACTTGCATGTGACCTAAGATTACAGGCTTCCAGATAGAGGAATATCACTTTTGATCAAGTGCGTGGCACTCTCCTTCTAGAAACTCCATTAAACAATGAACATAAACAAGGCTATAAACTGCACGAATATGAGATACGTCTATTTTAAAAACCTAGACATCACCTCTGAGTTCCACACGCAGGTATCCAACTTCCTAGTTGAAGTCCCTCTCCTCTGAATGCCCCCAGCCATGATCTTCACTCCCTCTACTGCAAAACTGGTTCTCCTCCAGTCCTCCATATAAATAATGGACCCAAGAATCTTTTCATTCCATAAGACTAAGCTTAGGGTCATCCCCCGCCATTTCTAATTCACCAAAGCTGTGTCCATTTTATCAAATAAAAATCCTGAAGGTTCATTCATATCATTTCCTTCATCAGAATGTTGACCTTCCAAACAGTTCTTTATAATGGAGCAAATGATTATTTTAATATTAAATCTGTGGTCATGGCCGACTCTGCTCACCTGAACCCATTCTGTTTAATGCTGCCTTTTTTTCAAGAACTTCCCCGTGGCACACACGGATCTGTATGTTGTAGCTGCTGCTAACTCCCCGCCCCCCCCGACCTTCATTTTCTTCCTCACTGACACTATCCTTCTTATTTTCATTTGCCTTCACACTGATCAGAACTCTCACTGTACTTTAGTTAGTTTGAAATTATTTTTAAAATATTACTTGAAATTTTAAGATAAAAATTTCTGGTTATGTATGTAAAAGTCCAGTTTATATCATAAGAAAACTGCATATATGGGGGCAAATAAACTCCCAGGAAAGCCCTAATGAGGTATGTAATTATTTGAATGTAAAAGAAAATTCATACTCTCTTAAAATGGCATCTTTTTATTTATTTATTTTTTATGTATTTTTAAGATTTTGGCTGCACCCCATGGCATGTGGGATCTTAGTTTCCCGACCAGGGATTGAACCCACACCTCCTGCATTGGAAGGCAGAGTCTTAACCACTGGACTGCTGGGGAAGTCCCCAAAGGGCATATTTTTAAAGGAAGAATTCGACTGTGATTTTCTCATCTCTCAAAAGACTACGTGAAAGCACTAATGAGGAAGCAGAGACAGATTCCCTTTGAGCGTATAAATTATAGGCCACTTTCTGTCTGTTTAGATTACCCAACTGACCAAATGTTTTAACAGAAGGCAAATATTTTCATTACTGCCATTGAGTACACCCAAAGATAGGTGTAAATGTAAACGGATGTGCAGTTGGCTACAGAGACAGAAAGGGGAAAAGAGGCAGTTAGGAGACGCATGAATATTGTCAAAACACCAGTTGCACGGAGCAAATTTAAAGAGGCAAGGAAGACCTTGTTCAAGGTTATAGCAATAGAGAAGCGAGAACTCAGTCTGAGCTCAAATCTACTGAAAAAGAAAAGGGCTGGAGAATTTTTAAGAGCTAGGGTCAGGGGGAATCTTAGGCCACCGTGTTTCCTACCTAAAGGAAAAGGAAACTGTCTCATCACTCCATCACAGAAGGTAGTTTTACAAGTTGGCAAGAAGTAACCATCAGAGGCAGGCTTACCCTGTCCCACAAAGACTGGGAGGTGGTGGCATCTTTCTTCTTGAGGATTGCATCTCAATGGGATGGATCCCAAGTCACTGAGAAAGACATTCCATGGGTCTTGAAACTGGCAAAAGATTTTCTTTTATAGATTTATATCTCAAAGGGGCAGAGAAAGGATTTGCAATTACAAGTTCTCTAAAGTAAATGCTCTCAGAAAAGGGAGGTGGTCTGGATCCTAGAATCAGGAAGACCTTTGTCTAAAGCTTAGTCAAGCCGAAAGGAACATGGAGGGTTGGTGGAGAGATGCGAACTTAAGTGGGGAGGAAGACAATGTTTCTACTTGTTCCAGGGCAACCTACTTCTCAGATTCTGTCCATGTTGCCAATGGCACTGGATGTACTCCAGGGCATTAAGAGAATAACCCGTACAAAGACATTGATGACAGTTATTCCCTTATTTTCATACTTTATCTTAATTGGTAGTCATATGCCTAGAATTTGTCTTCAAGGACTATTCTGTAACATCTTGTCCAGAGGTCATGTAGTTAAAGGTTTTATTTCTTGGCATTAATGGGTAAAGTTGCATAAAATTTATGAGGTAGTGTGTTAGAAACATCTTTTAAAACCATTTGTAGGATGGTTTATAATAACATTATAAGTGATCTAACAAATATATACAAAATATATCATTTAAATGGATGCTAAGACATTATTTTGATTTTAGCTATGATCTCACTAGTTTCAACATCCTAAGTGGTATGAGGTTTATCCAATATTTCCATAGTAAATTTCCAAAGAAAATCCTGGAAATCAAGATTCAGGTAGTGTCATTAGTTTGTTTACAAATCAAGCACATATAAAGAAGTAATGACTTGTTTTCATTACCTGAAAATATAGGACCTTATAAAAATTATTCAGAGTCCAATTACAATCCCTATCAAACAAGTATGTGCGGCTTGCCTGGTGGCGCAGTGGTTGAGAGTCTGCCTGCCGATGCAGGGGACGCAGGTTCGTGCCCCGGTCCGGGAGGATCCCACATGCCGCGGAGCGGCTGGGCCCTTAAGACATGGCCGCTGAGCCTGCACTTCCGGAGCCTGTGCTCCGCGACGGGAGGGGCCACAACAGTGAGAGGCCCGCGCACCGCAAAAAAAAAAAAAAAACAAGTATGTGAAAATATACAATATAATTACTACATGTACTATTAAAGATCGTAAAAACAACACCTAAGCATATAGAGCGAGGGCATGCGCCAAACATATTCCTCAGTGTGCTGATGTGTAATTTCATTTAATAGTCATTAAAAAATTTTAACAGGTGTCTTTTTAATGCCATTTCATAGGTGATAACTATTAGTCAGTGAGAAGGTATAACTTGTAAAAATCATGCCTAATAAGTGAAGATACCAGTAGGGTAATTACAATCATTTATATCCCTTTCAGGAAAATGAGTCATTTATGCCAACACATGTTTACAAATGTAATTTGCCTTATGAACACCCATACTGTGTAATTTCCTCACGCTGTTTTCTAAGAGAAAATGTATGATTAGTTAACAGGAACCTAGATACTAAGAAGTTCCTTCATACAGAACAAAAATATGCATCCCTAATATCAATAAATAAATACGATTTTTATTGATTTGTCTCTTTTCAATGAAATTGATACAAAGCCAAGTTATTTCATTAGAAAATTATGAAATTAAAAACATTAACGGATGATTGTAAGTTAAAGCATTTGGTTAGAACATGTGAAGCACTTTTTACTATAAATTGAGCAGTGAAACAATTGAATTTTACTTGATAAATTTTATGGCAAGACCTTTAAGGAAATTATAAATAGCAAATCTAATGTTTCTGTAAGTTTGTGTAACACATATTAGTTTACAAAATCCCACTTAACTGTGGAAATATCTATAAGAAATTCTCTTTGAAATGTAATTCTACTCCTTTTGTGAAATAACTAAACGAAATGAAACCAACTGAAAATTAAAACAAAAAATTAGCAACTCACTGTTTGCCCAAGTCAGTTAGGAAATGAAAGATAACCTTTCAAAATCAAGGTTAAAAGAGAGATTTATTTTATTTTATTTTATTTGCATTTTGAAAATTGAGCAGCTTCTATATTATAGCTAAAAATACAGGAAAAATTATAAAATAGAGATGGATATATGTTTAATGAGCAAATTGTACAATAAAAATAAAAAATTCTAGGATGCAATAACATACTAGAATCAATAATCTGATGAAAATGTTATTATCAATTTTCATAGTTTAAAGTAAAAGGTAACAACAGCAGCTTTGTAATAATTAAATAATTAAGTGAATTCATATAAGTAAAATATTAAAAGTCAATAACTATTACCTATTACTTTTAGCATCATCATCTTTACTAACAGGTATAACCTAAATTGACTATAGTTCATAGAGTTCAATAAATTGAAAAACACATTGTTTGTTAGAGTCTATATAGGTCTAAAATATAGAAATTAGTTTGTTTAACTACTTATGTGTTATTGCACCCCAACCCTGGACATTAGCTCCATTTAGTGACCTGCAAAAACAAACTAACAAACAACAACAAAAAACCATCAACTCAGCAAAACATAAAGTCAGCCATGCTACTGTTTCATATTATCATCAAGGTAAATTTTTCTGTGGCAAGAAATTTTGATAAGAAACATGCAAAATTGTAAAAACATTTTTTAAAGTTCTACCTCATGTGGCCATCCCAGCAAACACTCTCTCATAATGATCTGAATTCCTGTAAATTTATCTCATGCTGTTTCAGATTTGAAGCACTGTTTGTTGACAATGCTACTATGACTATCCCCTCAACTAAACTGCATGTTCCTAAAAAGACAAAGATGACTGTATGTATTCCTTTGTATCCTCCACAGCACTTATTTTCACAATATTTTGATACTTTAATACATGTACAAATTAATTAATAAAAGTAGATCAATAATTAATGAAGTGCAATAGTTATAAATACCTTAAAATTTGTTCCAAGTTATGCTCTATTTTTATAAGAAGAGGAGGAATCATACGGCATTTGGATGCTAGAGACAATCAGTAGTTTAAGTTGATGTCAACTCTAGGTAAGAAAAGAATGTACACATAAGGAAGCAATTCACTTAAAGGTACGCAGAGAAGCAGCGATAACAGCTATAAATCAATCATGTGCTTAATAGAAAGCTACTCTCCAAATTCTGACATTTGGATTCAGAAGATTTTAAGTAAAAGGTATATGTGAATCTTAGTTCTGCGGCAGAGAAAGGAACAAAGATATTCTAAAATAAAAACATTCCAAAAGACTGTCAAAAGTAAAATGAGGCATTCAATGGGGTATTTTTTTCCCACTGAATGTATAAAAGACAAGTTGTTGTTATGTCACACTTTAGAATCAGGAATGAAACCACTCAGAGACAGAAAAGAAGCCACCCCTAACCATCCTTACCATATCTATTGCAGCAACATAGTTTTGCTTCCTTGCAAATCATTTCGGAAACCTCTTTTCTCCCCTTCTGAATCATTGTTTAGATTGCACTGTTCTCACTCCAAATGTCCCAAGGCTGAGCCTAATCGCTTCAGTGATTGAATCAGCAGTTGGCATGTGACACATCATAGATTAAAGAGAATTTTATCAGAGGACTTTGCAACTGCTATTTAGAAAGAGAGGCTCTGTTGATCCTGTATCGCTGGTGAGAAGGAGGTAAGATGGGAATTGACAGGGGCCATTCTTATATCACTCTGGAGGAGCCTGTCTGAGAATAATGCCACATCCTAAGACAGCAACGACATCTAAAGCAAGGGGAGGGGAGGAGAGGAGAGAGGGAGAGGAGGAAGGAAGGAGAGAAAGAAAGAGAAAGAGAGAGAGAGAGAGCTCGGGAGGTGGGGGGAGGAGCAGAGAGAGAGAGAAAATACATGAGAGATGCTAGATACATAGATAGATATGTAGATAGATAGATAGAAAAATGATAGATAATAGATAGAGAGATGGTAGACATTAAATTTTTTATCACATTTCACATTGTTTGGATCTCCTTGTACAGATCTTACCAGAGTCAACCTTATCCTTGTATTTCTTGGTTTCATGACTCAGTAGATCCTATTGTATCACTTGAGCAAAACTGCCCATCATTTGCAATTGAAAATGCCTTGGCTTTTATAACAAGGGCTATATATAAGCACATGTGCTAGTCCTTTTACTGATGTACACTGGGGTAGAAATTAATCTCACAAGAAAGGCACAATTTGAAAAGCTAAAATGGAAAATCATTTATTTTCATTCTTCTCAAATTATTGGAAATGTTCTTTGACTTAGAGATTGAATATGCTTGAATCATACTATCTGCCCCTTACAAGATTGATATCTATAAAATAATACTTTCAAAAGTACGTTGTATTGATCCATTTAGTTAAAAATCTTTGTCAAGGGGCTAGTGTATTGAGGCTTCACTAATACAAGTACACTGACAGTCAAATATTGATGTCTTTTACCCTTATAGATTTTATAGTTCAGTAGATGGGATAAACATAATAAAATAATGACATGTATTAATGAAAAACTGCAACTATGTCTAGTATATAAGGATTTAATCTAATCATGAAGGTCAGGAAAACTTCTGTTTCCCTGATGGGTACATTTAAGAGCTAACTTAATTATAACTGATCTAAAGAAAGAAACAGAGCAACATTCTCTCTGACGACATAAAACTATCAAAATATAAATATTCAATGCAGCAACCAAAGCATTAAGGACATAAAAACTCTTAAAACACTGCAGTTAGCCATTTGTAAGTATGCCCTACAAGCAAAATCTGTATTATTTCAAAGCATCTGTGTTTATCTTCTTTGACGTTTTTCAGCCTCATTGACTATGGTCAATGTAAATAACTGAAACGTATTTATATTAAATCCTGTTCGCTAAGAAATCGAAACCTTTCCTACCAATGTTTCGAAAAGTACGTTTTGAAATAATTTGTTCAAAAGTATGTTCTAGATTCAGAGGGAAAGCAAACTAAGTTCCCCTATTAATTCCCAAACTCTTAGAATCTATAGAATACAGACACACACACATGCTTTTAAACACATTGCATTACAACTAGAAAATATGGTGTGAACCTTATCAAGCAGGATTCCAAGTAGAAGAATGGAAAGAATGCAGTTTATAGATTTCAAGCTTAAGCAAGAAATAAGTTCTTGTTATAAGGGCTGAGATTTTATTAACCACAATATAACTAAACCTATCATACTATCACATATCTATGGCCAAAATAATCCTAATTTGGGTTTCAAAGGTCTAGGCAAGCTTGGAATTTATGGGATTAAATATAATGTGGAAAAAATGAAAAGAAATTCATTGAAAAATTATTAGTGTTTTGAAGCATTCAATAGAGAGCACCTCACAGACTGTGAAAGTTTGCACAGCGCGGAGAATGTGAGGTCGAAAGAAAGAGACTCCTGACAAAGCTTATAAGAGATAGGAAATTTGAATACAATCGATTTGGATTTTTGTCCTGCTAAGAATTACGTATCAGAGGGACATTCAGGTGATTTTCTCTGGCAATTCAGAATTTGAGAAAATCCACATTAGAGACAAATAAGATATTTATCTCATCATCTGGATTTTCTAAACAACTGCAAGGAGATCATCATTAAAGAAGGGGTGGAGGGAAGTATAACTGAAAGGGGTGTTTAAAAGAGTGGAGAACTCAGAAAATGGCACAGTGAGGCACAGGTGAGGTCTCGGTGCTTATTCACTGTCAGAGTCAAGTTCTGTGTGGTGAGAGTATGACTGAACCAGCAGGAAGCAGATCTGTGCAGTCAGGGTGACTGAACCATGACAATTAGACACTGAAGCTTTGCCCGGTCCATCAATTAGCTTCAGGAAATGTCCAAAATGAAGCCCATGCTTCTGAACAAGGAAAATAGCACTAGAGATGAAGCACGAGGACAGAATGTTTTAAGGGGAGGAGGATAATTAGGTAATCTACGTGCAGTTCTCAAGGATGCAGCCACTCTGTTTTAACCTGGGAGGGGGTTGTAACTGGACATCTACATGCTTTTCAGCATACAAGCCGCAGATTATAGAGTAGCCGATAATCCTTGAAGAAATTGTTAGGATGACAATTCTAGCATGTAAAGAATTACAGCCATGCCACCCTTTTAAAAGTTGTATTCACCTGTGAGTCTAGATCAATCTCACAAGGCAATTGCCTGTCTAGAGATATTTCTTATACAATAGCATGGTAATGCAGTAATCAGTCAAAAATGCGTAACTGTTGACAGCCCAACACCTGTGCTTTTAAGGTTTGCATTCAAAATCAGTGGCACATTGTCAGTAAAGATATCTTGAGTGGATTACTCTTAACCCTGGATTACTTTACATATATCTATGTTACTAGTCACACAGTATGGGATATGGAAATGCTTACAAGCTACAGTATGGCTAATAAAAATAGAAGTCATTACACATTCAACTCTGTGCCATTTTATGCTTTGAACCTTATACGAGTATAGCTTGAGATTTCACTTGAAACTCAGATTATCATGAATTTTTCAGAACTGAGTAACTTACAGTGCCTTGTGACATGGAAATATTTTAGTAAATATAAGATGACAATTAAAAGAAAAATTTTATGTGCATCTTAGCTTCATTTCAGCAGTTAAAAATCAAGTTCAATTGCCTTCTTATAGAGAAAGGATTGAGACTGCCAAAATACAGAAACAACACTAGAATGAAATAAAACAACTTCCACTAGCCTTAATTAGAAAAAGAAAAAAAAAAAACCGACATAAATGTGATAATTGAGACATGAGTTTCCATGGATGACAGCATTTCTAAATTGCAACTAAATCTAATTTTGTGCATTTTGTAATCTCTGCTCTAGATTTATGCATGCAGCAGAGAAAACAAATTGGTGATTTGATAGAATTAAATATGAGATAAACTGATTGCTGATAGTGTCAGAATTTACACGGATACTCTAGGAAATAAATACCTCTGGACATTAGCAATGTTGACTTAGATCTTCCCATTACAGTAAGCAATCACTGTGTTTAAGTAGGCCTGAGCTCCTGTATTCAATGAGAGAGCAACTGAGAGAGAGAGAGAGAGAGGGAGGATCAAAGAGGGACCTAAAGTCTATGGATCCACCAGCTACAGAGAACCTATAGTACTCATGGGCTCACATATTTGGTCTTCCCCAAGCTTGTAGACTCCGCCTGGGTCTGACTACCCCTAAAACTAAGAAGGAATAAGAAAGATGAGTTTGGGTTTTTAAGACAGAATGACATCAACCACCAATAATTATTCCAAAACATTGTCTTGAGCTCTAAATAATCAAGTTTGAATTTTAAATTATCCTCTATTGGAGGACAACCAGGATGGAGTAATAGAAGCGTCTGTTCGTAAAAATGAGCCGAAAGGTCCTTTCCCCCTATAATAAGTACTATTATTCCATTTACTAGATGAGGAATCAGAGGCTCAAATTGTTAATGCAACATTCCGAAGCTCAAAGAGTAAACAGCAGAATCACATTCAGAAAGACCTTCTTAACTCTTGATTTTTCTATGCCATAGAAAGATCTCCTGTAAAAGGGATAGAAAGATGTTTCCTATCATCTCTCTAAATGGATTATACTATTTCTAATACTAAAATACCAATTTAGAAAATAACAACATATGGAAGCAGGCAGGACAAAAATTAACTGAATAATAAGAATAATAGCCAGAACAAAAGGGCATGAAAAGGAAATAAAAGGAAAATACAGAGGGAAAAGGAAGAAACAGAACAGCTCCTATCTGCTGATGACGTCTGTCTATAGAAAATCCCAAGAAACCAAAAAAAAAAAAAAATCCCAGAATGAACAAGTTAGTTAAACAAGGTCACAGGATACAAAATCAACACACAAAAATGACTCACATATGTACATACCAACAATGAAGATGTGGAAACTGAAATTAAAAACACAATACCATTCACAATCACTACAAAGAAAATGAAATACTCCATTTTAAATAATCTAACGAAAGATGTACAGATCCATATGCTAACAATTATAAAATGCCCATGAAAGAAATCATAGCTCTAAGTAAACTGAGAGACATCCTGTGTTCATGGCTCAGAAGATTCAACATAGTATAGATGTCAATTTTCCCAAAATTGATAACATAGGTTTAAGGCAATTTCTATCAGAATCTCAGGAAGATTATTTGTAGATTTAGACAAGGTTATTTTAAAATTTTCTAGAAAGGCAAAGGAACTAGAATAACTAAAATAAGTTTGAGGGAGAAGAATGAGGTGGAACAGCTCAGTCTATCTGATCTCAAAGTTTAATACAGGTACAGTAATAATCAAGACTATATGGTATTTGTGGAGGGACAGATGCATAGATCAGTGAAACTGAATAGAGAACTCAGAAATAAACCCACATAAATATGCCCAACTGATTTTTCTCAAAGGTGCAAAATCAATTTAATGAAGGAAGGGATAGCCTTTTCAACAAATGCTGCTGGAGGAATTAAACATCCATGGGCAAAAAATGGAGACTTGCCATAAACTTCACTCCTTATACAAAAACTCAGATGGATCTTGGCCTTAAATATAAAATGTAAAACCATCAAACTTTTACAAAAAGACATAACAGACAGGTTTAGGGATCTGGGTTTAGATGAAGAATTTTTAGAATCGACACCAAAAGTGTGATCCATAAAAGGGGAATAATTGATAAATTGGCCTTCATCAAAATTAATCACTATAGCTCTGTGAGAGATCATGTAAAGAGGACAAAAGGATAACCTACAGGTTTGGAGAAAATATTTGCAAACTACATATGTGACAAAGGACTCGTATCTGGAATTTGGGGGGACGGGGGAACGTTCAAAATTCAATAGTTAAAAAAAAAAAATTAGAAAATAGTCCAAAGTCATGAACAGGCATGTCACAGAAGATAAAGATGGCAAACAAATGCTCAAAAAATATTGAAAATCATTATCTGGTAGGAAAACACAAA
Source organism: Stenella coeruleoalba (assembly GCF_951394435.1). Lineage (NCBI taxonomy): Eukaryota > Metazoa > Chordata > Mammalia > Artiodactyla > Delphinidae > Stenella > Stenella coeruleoalba. The sequence goes on along the minus strand of NC_137160.1, from coordinate 5,548,281 downwards.
TTCAGGCCATAATGAGATATCTCTATACACCTATCAGAAGGGCTAAAATAAAAAATAGTTGCAACACCAAATGCTGATGATGTGGGGAAACCGACTCCCATACATTGTTGGTCTAAATGGGAAATGGTAGAGCCACTGTGGAAAAGGCCTTAGCAGTTTCTGAAAACAAACACGCAAGCAAAACAAACAAAAAATTATGCAACTCGCATGCAACCCAGAAATTGCACTTTGGCATTTATCCCAGAAAAAAATGAAAGCTTATGATATATAAAATTCACTCAATTTGGAATTATTTTACCAAAAAAAGCTTAGTGGCTAAAATTTTTAAGATCTGTATCAGGACTTCACAAAATTTATTGAATATATTAATCCCTGATATGAAAAGATACACAAATCATTTCACATAATTAATACAAATTTAAAATAATATATGCCTTTACAAATGACCTATAAAAAACCTTCTTCTTCTACCTTGTTAGGGAGGAATCACTTGCAGTGTGTCAAAATTTGAAACCATCTAGAGTATTATAAATCTTTGAAAAAAGATTTTGAATGTGAACGCATCTATAAGATTTTAATTATCTAAATAATCCTATTTTATATTGAGTCCACCACAAGTAAGGGGTCAATCAGAAAACAAAACAAATACAAAAACAAAAGCAAAGCACTTAGGTGGATATCTGTCTTTTTCCAAAACACTAGACTTTGTACACATAATGATAATTATATTATAGCTAATATTTACTCACCGATTATTACATGTCAGGCAGTGTGCTAACTTCGCATCGCCCCATAATACCCCCGCGAAACTTAAAAATTCCACAGCCCGCGTGGCAAAGTTGGAATTGAAAAATCAAGTAACCGTTCCTCCCACCACCATAACAAAACAAACATAATTCTATATACATGAAGACAATTTAGGACTTTTTTTTAAATTCCAGCAATCTTTGTCACTACAGATATCACACACAGCAGGAGTATATACACAAAATACTGCCTTTAAGCAGTTCTTACATGCTGTTAAAGACACAGACCTACAGTATAAATAACTCAGATATGTTTTTAAAAGAGAGACTATGAGAAAAAAAATCTTTCTTGTTTTTACCAAGTCAGCAAAATTGAAATACTTAAACCTGATAAAGAAGGCATTACAATAATTCTCTAGAGCAATCACCGTTATAAAATAGCAATGTGAAAAAATGCAAATAAAATAAAGTAAATTCAGCATTGTATTAAATTCAGGGATTCTTCAATAAAGCATATATATTTACATATTACTACAGGTTAACATAAAACATTTATTTCAATAAATTTCTAAAATGCATTTGACGAAATTCAACTCTTACCCCTCACAAGGAATCTTCAGGGACAAGAGAGTGTGGCGTGAGCCTGTCTCATTCCCCTGAACTCACTTTTCCTGCCTGGGAATCCAGCCTTCCTCATTAACCAGCTGGAACCTGGGACAAGTTACCCAATCTCTCAACCCTTCACTTTCCTCAACTGAGAAATGGGTTTAATAATAGTATCTACTTCTTGATCGTTGTATGAATCCAAGAAATCCTGCCCTTAAAGTGCTGACCCCAGAAAGCACCTAATAGACTGAGGACATTATAAAAACAAACAAGGACATTTACTCTAGGGACATAAAAATAATCAGTGGTGAAATAAAATGTGAACATAGTCACAATTTTATAAGCAATACGTTTACTTGATTTACACTTTGGAAAAAGTGAAAGAAGATAATTAAATGCAGATTCGTGCTTGGTGGATTACACGGGCTGTGTCAGAGGGCAAGGAGGAGGAGCTTGAACAAAGCTGCAGAAAGCCAGCCCTGTTGTATCTGCTTGTGACCCTAAGGTGCGAGACTGTCATCGGGGGTCAGCTGGACTGGACTGGCGCTGACACCGTTGGATGGCGGGGCTGTGGCTCCCAGGTGCCGGGATTACCTTGTCCTCTCCTTCTATTAGTAGCACTGTAGCGAGGCGATAGAGCAGTTGCTGGTGTTATGGAAGATCACCTCTATCTAACTCCACCTCACAGGTGGACCGGAGAATTTTGTGAGTGGTTGTTTCAGTGGGCCAAGAAGAGCTCTGCGGGCAGCTGCTGGCATGGTCCAGGAGCGCACCACACCTGTGTGCGGGGCATCCTGGGTCCTTGTAGGCTCCTCCTAACTCCCGCTAGATTTTCAGAGCCACTGCAAGCACCACGGTATACATATCATTCTGCCTCACTGCTATCGCTGTTGGCGTTACTAGCAAAGAGATCCGGACTGGAAAACAATGAGCTTTTATTACAGGAGGCTTGTGAAGGTTGAGATCCTTGTGCTTTTAGCAAGTCCTGCTGCATGGAATGTTCCTTCTGCCCTGCGTTACTGCCAAGAGGCTAGAGACAGTAATGAGAATAAAAATATTATTTGCAGGATAGGAACACATAGATACCTGTTTTTGTTTAAAGAATAACTTATTGGCTTACATGTCTTCACTGAATAACTAAAAACCCCAGAAAGTATCATCTAAAATCTTATAAATGGAAAGTGAATGTAATGAGTGACTAGTAATAAAATTAATATGCAGAAATCAATGGTAAAAATGAAGTAACCATTTTAAGATATCAATATAATGGAATTAAAAATCCCCTTACAACGGTAAAAGAACACATTGAAAATAAAGATTGCCTTACAAATAAGAAAAAAAAAAAAAGCCACAAACCTACCACAATAGCTAAATTTATTGAGTACCCATTGCCAGGAAATAGTCTATATCAAAACAACCTGCACAAGTAAAATTTTAAAAGCTTTTGTTTAAATCAAAATAAAGATGTAAATAAATTTTAAAGCATAGCTCGCTCTTGCAGCTGATGAAATGAAACTAACAATTATCCCCCAATTGTGCTTAACATTTAATGGGATAGCAATTTAACCAAACAGGGTTTATTGGTTCTGTTTGTTGTTGTTCTTTTTTTATTTTTTTTGCTTGAGGGTATTAAATTAATTTGCTTTTCTGAAAGAAAGAACAAACAAGAAGAGACAGAAAAAGTCCAAGAAATTTTCTGTAAAACAAAATTTTTTTCTACCATATATATATATTTTTTTCTGGTACGAGGGCCTCTCACTGCTGTGGCCTCTCCCGTCGCGGAGCACAGGCTCCGGACGCGCAGGTTCAGCGGCCATGGCTCACGGGCCCAGCCGCTCTGCGGCATGTGGGATCTTCCCGGACCGGGGCACGAACCCGCGCGTCCCCTGCATTGGCAGGCGGACTCCCAACCACTGTGCCACCAGGGGAGCCCCACATTTTATTTTTTAAAGGTAGAGAAACTTTACAAATCTGATAGCTATGGAGGAATAAAAAGTAAATCAGTGAGTTATAGCAGAATAGATGAAATGAAAGCGCTGTAGGAATTATTCCAGTTATTTATTGCTGTAAAACACTCCACCTCAAAATTTCATAAGCAAATCTGCAATTTGGGCAGGGCTTAGAGGGGCAGCTAGCTCCTCTCTCCTTTCGGTGTCACCCACATGTCTGTAAGGCTGGTGGCTGAAGCATCTAAAGGTACCCTTGCTCACCTGCCTCGCCTCAGACTGGGAAGACTCAAACGGCTGGGGGCTGGAACACCTGAGTCCCCTCAGATATTTCTCTCACTTTATCTGTGATCTCACCACTCATTGGTGGGTGTAGGATGGTTGGACTCACATTGGAGGTTCAGGACTCCCAAGGACTTCCCATTAGCCTAGGAAGAAGCTCTAGTGTATTTTATGACCAAGCCTCAGAAGTCATAGAGCATCACTCCTGCCATATTCTATTAGCCAAATCGGATACATAGTTGTTGCCATGTTGAAGGGGAGGGAGCAAAGACGCATCTCTCAGTGGAGGAGTGTCACTGCCATGTAGAAAGAAAAGCATGGAGAGTGGGATCATATCTGTTGTGATTGCCATTGAAAAATAAAATCTGTCCCAGACGTATTCTAGACCGCAGTATCATTTCAAGTCAGTGCGGAATGGTAGGTATACAATAACCGATATTTCTAGCTACAGAAAAAAATATGAAGCTCTTCATTTACAAATAAATATAAACAAGATGAGCTCACCTTACAGCAGAATAATGTTCATATCGATCAGATAGCTAAAATTAAATAAAATGAAACCTTCAACATACGAGAAGTAACCTGGATAAGTTTATTTCTAGTTCTGAAGTGTCAATGGCTTTCCTAGGAAGACAGGAAATCCATAAAAGAAAAAAAATAAAATTGTCTCCGTATAAATTTAATCTCATATAGAGAAAATTGCAATAACTAAAGCAAAAAGAAACAAGATACTGAGAGAGGTTTGAAAAACATAAGACAAACATAAGACAAATTGAGGTTTATATTCTCAATTTACAAAGATTCCACAGAAAAAAAAGAAACTATACCAAGTAAAACAATTTGTAAGGGATATGAACAGTTATTTCACAGAAAATAGAAAAACAATTGGAAATTGTCCAAAAAACATAAGGAAAGTACTGAAAACCATTCATAATTTAAGAAATGCATGTCAAAATCAAAGACTGCATTTAGCTACAAAGATGTTTTTAAAGATATCCACATATTTTTTAAACAGCAGAAATAATCTCAGGGCTGGTGTATAATATCTGTTCATCTATTTATAAGACCAAGGTTTTCTTTTACACTCTTCTGCCTAGGTGAAATATTATTCCACACCAAAAGGTCACTGAATATTGCCACAATTGTTATATGCATTTAATGCTATTTAAATAATAGAGGAGGAGATCATGAATACTTAAATTTAAAAAATTCTGGAATGCATAATCTGAGAAAAATATTTAGGTGTGTATAGAAAATGTTTAGAACAATAAAACATTCAGGCCGTTTCAAACCTTAGGACTTCAAGGTTTTAGTCCTTGTGGCAATAAATGGAAAGCACAGAGAATAAATCTGAGTTTGCTGTGACTTCAATAGCAAATGCAGATTAACAATAATAGCAGATTCCTTGTCAACTGAGGTTGAAAACATCTGCTTTATTGTTACCCTGAGTATCTGGTATTAAAGAGTGTCTTTTGTTATTCATTTCTGTCATGCGTACATCCTTGGATTTAAATAACAAAAATGGATAGATGATTAAGATGATAGATGGATAGATAGATAGATAGATGTGCCTCTCCCACACACACTCCTGTGGGTGATAAAATTAAACCTGGAATGAACTGTCATTGTACCAAATAATCAATTTCTTTTCATTCTTTATGTTAAAAACAGAATTAGTAGCTGGAATCAGGAAAAAGATCTAATGAAACCAGGAAAAGATCTAGTGATAAACAAGGCATCATAAAAGCTTTGCCAATATGAATTTTGTGTTTCTTTTCAGTATAAAAGGAGAAAAATTCTAAAAGGAAGAAACCTATGCTTTCCGCCCTCTCTTATTTCGATCAGTAGAGACTGACCCCATTCTCTAAGAAGAGAAATTCAATTTTGTATTTTAAAAATGTCTTAGAGAGGCTGCCATTGAAGGATGATTAAACTTATCTAAAAGGTTCACATCAGGCTAACTGGCTTCAGCCCCTTTTATCATATTTTTTTATATGTGACTTGATTATCAATTTGTGATAAGTAAAAAGGTCTACTTTTAAAACATTTTAGTGCTTGCAAAGGGTCATCTTTTGAGACCCTTTAATATATCTTTTGATTTCTAATGCATTTCTTTTTTCTCTTTATCATTTACTTCTCTTTGTCCAATGAGTGTATTCTGTATCTTTTGCATCTGTTCCTGACTTCATTTGGATGTTTGCATCATTATTCTTAAGTCTGAGTTATTGCTTATTTAAACTATGCATCTAAAGCTCTAAACTTCCATAGTACCATCTTTAACTACATCACTGAATTTTGATAGGTAGCATTTTTGTTACCGTTCGGTTCTATTTTGTGGAAGAAAGACTTGAGCTCCTTGTCTTGAACACAGGCAGAAAAATATTAGCTGTGAGACTTTTATTCATCCCAATTCAGCGAAAACACAGAAATCCAGGTCTTCACTAATGCTCATCTATTAAGGTGCCTTAATGTAATTCCAGATGAAATGCCTTCTGTCAAATGCTGACTCCCCAGAAGCCTTCAGGAAAACATGTTAATCAAGAAAAAAGAAGCTTATTAGATTTGGTGCAGTAAGAGAGAACACTACTTTGACAGAATCTTAATAATGTCTCAAACTGAGGAAATTAAGGAAGAGAATTTACAAGGATTTAGGATCCAGGCTGGACAATTCTTTCAAGCCTGATATCTAGTTGGGTTTGGGCAGAGTTTATGAGGTAATTCCCTGTAATTTCGAAGTTATTTCTTATTTGATTCATGAAATACTCTGAAGTTTGGCTTTCTTTTGGTGTTCAATGGTAACTTTATCTTTTGGTTATTGATTTCTGACCAATTGCATTCTAATCAAAGAACCTATCTTGTATGACCCTTATTTTTTTAAATGTGTTAACCTGTGGCCTATTGTGTATGCAATTTTTGTAATGTTTCATGCCTTGGAAAAATTCACATCCTCTAACTTGGCAGTATACAATTCTATGTACGTTTGTTCAAATCAATTTGCATGTTGTTTAAATCTTCTCTAACCTTAAGTACTTTTTGCCAACTTAAAAAAATTATCTATAATAATGGTGAATTTGTCAGTCTCTTCTTTTGGAAATGATAGTTCTGTGTATATGTGTTAGTGATATCTTTATTTTCATTATTTTGTCTACTTTCTCATTTCCCCCACAATGTTTCATATTCTTATTATATGTTTCCCTACAATGCTTGTAACTTATAAACTCTGCCTTGCTTCTTAACAGACTTCCTCTTGAAATTTTGCTATGCATGCTTAAATTACTGAGGGCTAAAATGATTCATTATTTCTACTCCCCTTTTAAATAATATGAGAATATTAAAATTATCTTACTCTAATTTCCCCCAATATATCTTATATTATTGTTGGTATAGCTTCAAAAATCGGGCATAAATATTAATGTTTATACAGAAAAATATGTACTGCTATCACTACCAATCTTTACCAATTTCTAAGTTCACAATCTGAAAAATGTTGTGAACATTCTACTGGCTTTTTTCTCAGGGCAGTACTGGCCGTAACATTCCTTGTGTTGTCTAGAGTGGAATATTTTTGTAGTGCTTTGATTTGAAATATGAAACATGATTCATCTACTAAGTATAGGCTTTTCTCATTCCACATATTTTGATAAGTAATGGTTACATTGTCATTATTTTATAACTAGGAGTTTCTGAGGAGGGTCATTTTTAATTTTAAAGGGTTGACAAATATATATTTATGTACATATAATGTTATTTCCTAGTAGTCATAAGTATTTCACTTTTAGGAATTTAATTAGATATTTTTTATTTTATTTATTTTTTTGGCTGTACCATGCGGCTTGTGGAATCTTAGTTCCCCGACCAGGGACTGAACCCGGGCCCTCAACAGTGACAGCATGGAGTCATAACCACTGGACAGCCAGGGAATTCCCCGATATTTTTTATTTCTTTATCAATGATCTTTTTTTTGCCTCATAATAAATCAATGACCCATGCTCACTAGTCAAGAATATTTTTACTCAACGTATTAATCCTTTTACTTTTCATATACATGGAAAATTTTTCATAGTCATGCATAAATTAAATAAAACTTATTCACTGGGCAGTATTCATTGCAGAGCTTCAAACCTCTTAATCCTTTCCCCCCAGGTAACAATCTGTTAAACTGAAAATTTGTTATGATTTCTATCAATATTCCTTTGCATTCTTTCACTCTTGCTCTGCAATATTAAACATCTGTGTCTTAATTTGTTTGTTTATAACTACATAGCAATTAGGCCAAGCTAGGTGTTAATCTTCAGACGCAGGGGAAGGTTCTCCTGCATCCTGGTACCTGCACATTGTGCTGTGATATTAGGCCACTCTGATCCACATCTGAAGGCAGGTCCCTTTAAGTAGACCCCCTTTCTATTCCCCAACTATCATGTCTTTCTCTAGTGCACCTCATTTTTCTCTGGGAAGAACACTTTTCCTTAAATCTCCACTGCTTAATTAGGTCATGATACTGATAATTTCGTTAGAAAGAATAAAACTCAACTTGCAGCTGGCATTTTCCCTTTTTCTCCCCACCTGTAACGTTTTCTTAGATGAACAGAAGAAAGCACTGCTAACTCCCTCTATTACCATTTATAAGGATTTAGAATTTCTGCTTAAAAGCATGAATATTGACAAATGGAATGGAGGTGAGAAAGCTAACAGGAAACACAGTGGATCCCCTTTCACAGGGCAGGACGGTAAGAGCTGAGTACCCCTGCGCCCCAGAGCTTCCCTGTCAGACCTACCTGTGAACGGAGACACTTGTGTCCACATGACCATTCTGTTCTAGAAAATACTTGTTCAGGAAGAAAAACCTGTAAACCTTTGATTAACCTCACTGTTTACTTCAGGAAGTTTCTGCAGAACAATTTACCCAAACACCTGGGCAAATAGATTTCTTGCCAAGGACACTTTCCTTATGAAGGAAACCCCAAAACTGCTGAAACCCTAACACTATCATCCCTTTATCCCCATTTCTGTTAAGATTCTGTTAAGGGGTTTCTCTGTCACTATAGTAAGGCTAATAAACCCAACACTGTTTTATCAAGACTCTTCTTCGTGGGTGTTAGGGAAATGAAAGTTAAAAGAAGAAGGATGAAGGGGAAAATTAGTATATTTTAGGTGAGGGGATAGATAGGAGAAAGAGGTAGAAAACATCTTTCTAGTTACTTCCAATTACTGTTTTTATGAAGCCAAATCTCAGTTCAATGGGTGATGAAATCTTTGTAAATTTCTCACTCCAGTCCACCTACCTTAAAATTAGGATGAAGTCCTTCTAAATTCTAACAGCTAATTATTAGTGCAGTGTTTGATATTATATTTTCTTTTTTTAAATTTTTATTTATTTATTTACCTTTGGCTGCGTTGGGTCTTTGTTGCTTCACGCAGGCTTTCTCTAGTTGCGGCAAGCGGGGGCTACTCTTTGTTGTGGTGCGCAGGCTTCTCATTGCGGTGGCTTCTCTTTGTTGCGGAGCACGGACTCTAGGCACGTGGGCTTCAGTAGTTGTGGCGTGTGGGCTCAGTAGTTATGACTCGCGGGCTCTAGAGCTCAGACTCAGCTGTGGCCCACGGGCTTAGTTGCTCCGCGGCATGTGGGATCTTCCCGGACCAGGGCTCGAACCCATGTCCCCTGAATTGGCAGGTGGATTCTTAACCACTGCGCCACACGGGAAGTCCTATAATGTATTTTCTTCCTTTCAATTTTTTTTCACATGTATTATAAGAACCAGTTCGGTGAGACTGCATTGGGGAATGTCACCCAGTTCTCATACTGAAATAAAAGTCACTAATTTAAAATCTTTCTCCTTGTCTCCAAAGACACAACATCATAAATGTTCATGTCCCTTGGCATATCATAGGTGTGTTGTGCTAGGAACAGATACCAAGCCCAGAAAAGAACGGGGTTTCTTGTCTTTAAGAGTTCAAATCTATATTGCCACTTTTTAAATTTGATTTTAAAATTTTAAAGAGTGTGAAGCGTGAGGTGTAATGATCTGTACTTGGTGCAATTTATATACAATCTTTGACGAATTTGAATATTTTCAAACTTGAAGTTTTACTTATTTATTTATTTATTTATTTATTTATTTATTTTGCGGTACGCGGGCCTCTCACTGTTGTGGCCTCTCCGGTTGCGGAGCACAGGCTCCGGACGCGCAGGCTCAGCGGCCATGGCTCACGGACCCAGCCGCTCCGCGGCATGTGGGATCTTCCCGGACCGGGGCACGAACCCGCGTCCCCTGCATCGGCAGGCAGACTCTCAACCAGTGTGCCACCAGGGAAGCCCTTGAAATTTATTTTTCTATTTTAATATTGAGATGCTCTCTTTAAAAGAAATGAGTGACTCAGAACATAAACATTAGTGGCACAATTAGATGCCAAACGTATAACTTCTGATGACGTTTTGCTTTTAGTAAATAAAACTACCAATTACTTGCCATTTATTTATATAAACGAATGTAATAGCTCAAGGAAACCAAAGAATCAAAGTACAAAATTTTAGGCAGATATAGAAACTGTTGAAATAAAAATCATACTTCTTATCCTGCAGGAATTTTGAGGAACTTGCAATTATTTCTATATATTTGTGAAACCAGCCACTAGCTCCTGCTTATTCTGAATTCCATAAGAATTTCAAGGGAGATGCCCTTGCCAACATGAAAAATATTGATCTATTAATTAATTAATAGGGTAAAAGTGGAGACAGTTAAAGCAACGCCTGTACCTCTTTTGAAATATGTGACACATTTTATGTTTATTACCAAAACAAGTTTGTCATATAGAGCAGAAGATATTCAAAATGATCTGTTCTAGATGTCAACAGGCTAGGTTTGCTTTCGCAGGGGTTCAAAATACAGTCTAGTGATTTTATTTTTCCCAAGCATGATTACCCTTACAAATGTCAGCTGTTAGGAATTAGAGAGTTATTCGATATCCAGATGTAACCTTTGGCATCACGTTCTAGAAATTAGTAAAAATTTTCACTTGGACTAAAAAGAAACATTTGTAACAATGTTTGAAGGCCCAAAAGGTTTTAATATCAACAGATGGACTGAGAAACATCTTTCAGTGATGGAGGATGGTTTATTCATTGTGTATTGACCTTTCTGTTAATTAGTGGCTTAAATGGTTTCACTTCATGGAGCAAATGAACTCAAGGGTGTGTGTTATTTTGTGCAAGAAAACAGTAAATTCTTTAAAATATATTAATTGTTGGAAGTAGTATTTGAGCATCATTATTCAAAATCTATTTGCGCGGCAATCACTATTCCACTAGATTATTTCAAATACAGATATCAGGGTGTCTAATAAAGCACTTATTAACATATTTTTCTCTTAAAACTATCTTCATACTAATGAGTGATATTTTAATGCATTTAGTGACATTGTCTCATTTTCACAAGCATGAATGTTTGAAGAATATATATCCAGAACAGAGCTTTTTGAAAGGCAATATTCACTCCATGGCAATATAGACATTATGATAGCATGAACTGTTTAAGTAGGGAAACATTTTCAACAGTTTTAGTGAGGTGTAAACGAGGCATTTTTAAACATTTTTTTTTTTTTTTTTTTTTTTTGCGGTACGCAGGCCTCTCACTGTTGCGGCCTCTCCCGCTGTGAAGCACAGGCTCCGTACGCGCAGGCTCAGCGGCCATGGCCCACGGGCCCAGCCGCTCCGCGGCATGTGGGATCCTCCCCGACCGGGGCACGAACCCATGTCCCCTGCATCGGCAGGCGGACTCTCAACCACTGCGCCACCAGGGAAGCCCTAAACGAGGCATTTTTAATGAACTTTCTCTCTGACTACATCCATACATTTCTTCTATAATAAAATTTGTTTTCATCTTGAATTCCATTCAAAAATCAACAAGCCTGGGCTTCCCTGGTGGCGCAGTGGTTGAGAGTCCGTGTGCCGTTGCAGGGGACGCGGGTTCACGCCCCGGTCCGGGAAGATCCCACATGCCGCGGAGCGGCTGGGCCTGTGAGCCATGGCCGCTGAGCCTGCGCGTCCGGGCCTGTGCTCCGCAACGGGAGAGGCCACAGCAGTGAGAGGCCCGCGTACCGCAAAAAAAAAAAAAAAAAATCAACAAGCCTAAAATGATAATGCTGATAATACTACTACAAGTAATAACCATGGTAACCTTATAAAGTGACTTCTGTGTTCCATTTATTCTTCTATGCCCTTTAGATGTGTTTATCCATTTGATCTTCTCAGCAAGACTATAAGGTAGATACTATGTCACTTCCAATATCACAGATGAAGAAACTGAAGTACAGAGTATGTGAATACTTGCCCAAGTCAAACAGCCAGTGGGATTCAAATCAGAGCCTAGGATATATTATTCAGAATTGCACGATATTATTTCCTCATCAACATCTTAATTACTATTCACAGGTTAGAGATGGACAGATTTACAGCTGAAAGCAGCCGTTCCTGTGTTAAGCAAATTCTCTTGTTTTAAAAATAAGAAAATTTCCTTAGAATCCAATTCATGACGGCAATTTATAGAGAACTTTGAGTGAATCTAAGCATAGAGTTCTTTAGGATTCTTCTACTGAAAAATACAGTCAGGCCTTCCCTGGTGGCGCAGTGGTGGAGAATCTGCCTGCCAATGCAGGGGACACGGGCTTGAGCCCTGGTCTGGGAAGATCACACATGTCGCGGAGCAACTAGGCCTGTGAGCCACAACTACTGAGCCTGCGCGTCTGGAGCCTGTGCTCCGCAACAAGAGAGGCCGCGGCAGTGAGAGGCCCGCGCACCGCGATGAAGAGTGGCCCCTGCTTGCCCCAACTAGAGAAAGCCCTCGCACAGAAATGAAGACCCAACACAGCCAAAAATAAATAAATAAATAAATATTAAAGGCAAAGAAGAAAGGGGAATTGTAGATAGAGTAAGGATCTAGTTTAAAAAAAAAAAAAGAAAAATACAGTCAATCCAAGCATAGATGGAATCAACAGTGTGGGAGGATGAACAGTAAACTACAGAATGCGAGGAGGTCATACAGGGGAGAAGATGAGTCTGGAGTAGGTTAACATAGACACTTGGCCACTTGGGATCAAGGTGCTGACTCATCTCTGGTGAGGGAAAACTAGCACTTTATTTCAGAATCTTAATCTATACTATTTACAATAGACATACATTTATGTAAGTGTTAATGTAAAGCAAAATGCACATGCCTTACGTTTCATCATGGAAGTTTACTCATTTTCAACAAAACCTTAAGGAATCTTCAGAAAATCTGTAGCTACAGAACACCTTTGGCTCTTGTTATATATATAAACACCTACCAGTAGTGAACTACAATGTATCAGACACGTGAAAAACACTTAAGCCAGGGCTCAGCACATTACTTTGTTCACAATAATGCTAACACAATTATAATTATAATCAATGCTCTCAAGAAAAGATAAAATAAACGTGTTTCATATTATAATGCAAATCAGCTTTTAAAAATTTCGAAGCAAAGGATTCTAACATACAGTCTCTAGAGATCACCATACTGGAATATACAATAGATTAAGGCACAGAAGATTGGAGAATACATCTAGGCTAGGGAAGGAGAAAATGGAGAATAACTGTCAAATTGGTCATTTTCTCTTTTCCAATTTTGCTATTAATGTATATAATGTTTTAATCCATGAAGAGATCAGCCATGGAGTTTGTAGACACAGACATACAGTCATAAAAATGAATCTTAAGCTTTAGATAGACATAGATATGAATATGTAGAAACACATTTGTCTATATATCTTTATATGTAAAGAGGTGGTAGTGATAGATACGTAGATACATAGATACATGCTTGTGTTCAAATTGATTATATTTATAAATAAAAACATATAGTGTGTGTGTGTGTGTGTGTGTGTGTAACCCAATACAGGGTATAATTATTTGAACGTAGGTTACAGACGTACATACTTCAGCATGCATCTCTTAAACATAAAGACATTCTCTACATAAATTCAGTGCCATTACCAGATCTGACACAATCAACAAGAATTGTGAAACATGAGCTACAATCAGTCCATGTTCAAGTTTCCTCTATGGCCCAATATATTTGTATAACTCTCTTGATTTGATCCAAGATATAATTAAGGTTTGCATGCTATATTTGGTTTTTATGTTTGGTCATTTAGTGAGTTTTAATCTACAAAAGTCACCCCATGTTTGATTTTTGTGACATCTTTTTTTTGAAAGTCAAGGTCATGCTAAATTGTTGATTTTATTCCCACATTCTGGTTTTGTCTATGTACCTCAGGATTGAGTTTCAGAGAAACAATGCTTCCTCAGCAATACTAGGTTATTTTTTGCTCTTTTTAAGTGTTATATTAGGAAGAATATCATCTTGGAAATGTTGGCCATGCCGAGTTTACTCACTTGGTGACCGTGGTGACTACCAACTCTTTCCAAGTACAGGTAAATGTTTCCCTTTGTTATTAATGAGTAAGCGTTGGGGGTTTTGGGGCCCCACTGGAATAACTTTTTCAAACATCTCTCTTCCTGTCTTTTAGTATCTGCTGACAATCTTCACCAGAATCAGATATTATATGGGCAGTTCCAAGATGATTTTTCTAATCTATCATTACTTCTATTTTTAATAGCTGATATTAGTTTTATAAAGAATTGTTCTCTTCTCCCTTTCCCCTTTTTCATGTTGCAATAATTTCATGAATGATCTAAAATATATTCTACTCTGAATAAACATGCTTTTTATTGTTCCAGGATAAAGAGTAGGGTTTTTCAAAACTCAAGTGATTTTACTTGAAATGTCCCCACTGAGATGACCATGCAGCACCTGACAATATGACTCAGGAGAGTCAATTTTTTAAAAAATCACAAGTTACTGGTCGTATATAGTAATTTAAGGGAAATTTTTAAACAGACTTACTTAGACAAACAGATCCTTTAAAATGGTTGTGAATCATGAGCTGTTAAAATGAGAACAAACATTATTTAATTCAAAATGTTCACTTAATTGCTCATTAATGTTGAAATATATTTATAGGGACATCTCACCCACTGAGTTACCTCCATTATCTTCAACAATGAACTTCCTGAATTTGAGTTTTCCAAATTAATGGTGCAAAATCCTGACAGTTTCTGAAAAGTTTCAAATTGAACAAATACTGAAGTGATTTCCATACATTTAAGAACAAAATTGATACAACAAAAATACATGAAATATCTTTACTTCATTGTCTTAATTTGTATTTTTGCTCTTGCAATAATATTAAAATAAGTTTTAATTATTTTGATAACACAATACACTACAATGGCACAAAATTAAATAGGAAATCTCCTTCTCACCTCCTTCCATATACACTTGGCCACTCATTTATCTTTCCAGGGACAACTTTTCTTGGGTATCTTGAGTACTGACTGTGTACACAAATTTAAATGTATTTGTATGAATGTGTATAAACACACACACATACACACACACACACACCCCTCTGTTATTTTTCACAAATTACAGCAAACTCTACATAATTTCCTGTGTCTCACTTGTTCAGTTATTAGTATATTTTAGAAATTCTATGAGAGGTCATGCATGGATCTGACAATTTTTAAGAGCTGCATGGCATTTTATTATATTAAAGCATCATAATTCATTTATGAGGTATTTAGATATTTATACAATTCCTAATCCTTTAATATTTTAAAGAGTGCTGCAATAAATATCCTAAAAATAAATTCTGAGAAATGTGATGTCTGCGTGAAAGAATTTGCCTTTTAATTGTGCTGGATGTCTTCAAATTCCTTCCCATAGAAGCTGTATTATGTTATCCTTTTACCATTAAACATGAGTCTCCTTGCTAATCGTTTTTATATATTACACTTTTCTCCTTTAAGCAATTATTAAATTACCATCTGTGTTTATTAGCATACATTAAAGGTTATTAAAATTTTACCAAATACCATTTGACTATTACCTTGTGCCCAGCATTGAGGTAGGTACTGGGACCACCAGTGTTGACCACCTCGACTAACCAAACACACATTGGTATTATGAGAAGAAGAACACAAACAACCATATTCATATTATGATTGACTCCATCAGTTTTCTTTGTCAGAGTGACGCCAGTGAAACTGGGCAATAGAAGTGGGTGGAGGTGAAAGGGTCTCACAAAAAAAACAGTTCCTAACACAAGTGCTTGTTCTCTGAGTGAAATGGATACAGCTCAAATTCCCCTATATTAATTTTCTTCCCTTCCAGCGAGAATAGAAGGGCCAGATTTGTGTTTCCCATTCTTCTCTGACCCCTAGAGACATCTCTTGGGAAATCATACAAAACTTCATGAAAGGTTTGAAATGAATCTCTGTCACTACCAAGCAATTTTCCTGTACAAACAAAAGCTCTTTGCTCCCTGGGGCCAATCCTACCATTCAATGGTAAAGTTACAATATCTCAGTTTTCATTTCTGCGGCAGAATGGCTGCCAGCTGGTCTTACTGCAAGGGCTTACAAGGTTTTAAATTCCTCAATGTATATCATATTCCCTGATAGCTTGACAATAAGAAAATAGTATTTTTTGAATTATTGGACACCATCTCTGAAATAACATGTAATGTTAAATAGTGATGTTTGCATATAATCCTTAGTCACGGTTAATAAAGAAATAATCATAGAAAATATATCTGTTAAGTTGTAGCTGTAACCAAGGTTACTTGGAAAAATTGGCAACATCACACAGTGAGCACTGTAGTCTTTGTTTAGGTATTGATGACTTGAAAGATGGGGAAAATAACTAAGCAATTAAAAACAAACACATAGGGTTTCCCTGGTGGCGCAGTGGTTGAGAGTCCGCCTGCCGATGCAGGGGACACGGGCTCGTGCCCTGGTCTGGGAAGATCCCACATGCCGCGGACCGGCTGGGCCCGTGAGCCATGGCCGCTGAGCCTGCGCGTCCGGAGCCTGTGCTCCGCAACCGGAGAGGCCACAACAGTGAGAGGCCCGCGTACCCCCAAAAAAAAAAAAAAAAAAGAAAAAAAAAAAGAAAAATAGAACCCGGAACCAAAGCTTTCATCAGGTATTTCCCAAAAGAAGATGTACAAATGGCTGATAATTAGAGGACTCCATGTTCAACTTCATTACTAATCAAAGAAATACCAATAAAGTCAAATCATTGGCCATGTTTTATTGATTAATCTGGTTGCTGGTTACACATTTGTTTTTAAAGCATTTTTAAATAAACACCAATACATATTTTAAATATTCTGCATTTATGAAATATTTCACAATTAAAAAGTTAATAAAGAAATTCAGGAAGAGAAGCTGTTTCTTTAGAAAAACAGATTCTGTAGGAAGCTTTATCTTTTATAACTCCATATTCCACATAAACCAATAACTATGTGACGTCCCTCCTAATATTCAAAATTCTGCTGCATGGAACCAAACACAAAACGAAAGCAAGCAATCAAAGAGTAGTAGAGCTTGGTTCCAAGATGTAAACGGAAACATTAAGAGCTATACCAATAGGAGAAAGATAAAGAAATGAAATTACTCCAAACACTTAAATTGTGTAACCAGTAGGTTTTAAAAAATATTACATATACAGATTAAAAAGTAAAAAATAAATTATTGCTTTTAATAAAAGGAAATGTTCTCTGGCCACAATGTTTTTCACTTGTCCTGCTGCTAGAGAGAATCACTTTATCTTTCAGGACGATTTTTGTTTTGAACATGTGTCATAAATGTGTCCAAGTCTCTAACCTGTATTTTTTTTCACTATTCCTTCCATCACCAGCACACATGGGCATTTTGTTGTGCAGGCTAGACCCGCACTGTCATGGAACCACCTCCCTTCTCCTTGTCTTACCATTTCTTTTATCACCATGTTTATTTCCTCTACTGATTATGCATTTAAACTAAATGATAGACCTACAGTATAATTTTCCATACATCAAGTATAGATGCTATACCTTGGTGAACACTTTGTAAACTGGGAATATTAGTTCTCCTTCCAATCTCTTAATTCTTTTATCTCTTCTTCCTTTCTTTACTTTGACTGACCCAATTTGTTTAGATCTGCTGTGATGTCTTCCTTATTCTTTGTTATCAAGGGATGTACGAGAGCAAACTTTATGGCCTCGTATGTCAAAAATTTGATTTTTTACTTAGACTTGATGAACATATACTTATGCTTTTAAAATATTTCACTAACTGTATCAGGACACTGAGATTTAAGATGAACTTTTGAAAAATAATAACAAGAAGAGAAAGAGAAGAATGCAGACACTCACTCAAACAAAACCAATTGAATCTGAGGTTTATAAAATATTTTTCCTATGTCCTATTACAGGAGTTATATGTATATAATAATGATAATATATTTATATATTACAGGATATATATATATTCCATAGACGCTAGAGAATAGGGATGGCAAATCTATGTTTAATGTAAAAGCCATACAGTTGTGTGACAAGAGAGGAAGTGAAAGCTGTGTCCACTATTTCTAAAAAAGTTAGAAATAAAGCCTAAACATCTCAAGGAAATGTTTTCTAAACTTCTTACTTATGTTCTTTTTTTTCTTTCCTTGCATTATTCACATCCTGTCTCTGTGAATGATAAGGTCTATTATAGATAGTTCTTGAATGAAATGAAAATTTCAGAGTGTGGAATTGGTGTACAGTGACCTAGCTGCTCAGTATCAATATTCTCAATAACAATGAAAAAAGAAAGAGGAAAGAACAGAGAAGAAAGAGGGAAAAGAGGAAGGAAGAAAGCAAGGGAGGAATGAGGAAAGAAAGAAGGAAAGGGGTGGAAATGCCCAAGAAGGTAGCAGGCAACTCTCCAAATGAAGGGTTTCCAGTATGAATCAATGGCTCCGGTTCAAACTGTAGAAAATAATGTGCACAGACAAGACTATGTAGTGGTTCTCGGCCTTGAATGGGCATTAGAATCTGCTCGGGAGGTTTGAACTTACCTCTACTCGATTAAATCAGTCTTTGGATGTCAGGCTCAGCAACCGGTATTGTTTTAAAGCCCCCAAACTGATTCTAATTTGCTGAAAGGCTTGAGAACTGCCTTAGTAGGATGGCTGAAAGAATACCTACAATTAAAAAATAAAATTAAAATGATGCAACACCTAAATGGAGGAAACTAAAGAGACACTGACATACTTTCAACCTCACAATTCAAATTTGCATTTTTCTGACCTAATCTGGTCTTGACAAATGAGTATAGTTTCAACATGAACATGCGCAGAGACAGAGGAAGGATTTGGGGGTAGTTTGTTTTTTTTTTTTTTTTTTTTGCGGTACGCGGGCCTCTCACTGTTGTGGCCTCTCCCGCTGTGGAGCACAGGCTCCGGACGCACAGGCTCAACGACCATGGGTCATGGGCCCAGCTGCTCCGCGGCATGTGGGATCTTCCCGAACCGGGGCACGAACCCGTGTCCCCTGCATCGGCAGGCGGACTCTCAACCACTGCGCCACCAGGGAAGCCCCTGCGGGTAGTTTTATTAGACGTGGCTTTCTTTGTGTCCCAGGGAATGTGGCTGAATCTACAGGGCTGGGTTTTAGTGAAGAAAATTTCCATTGCTCCCTCTGAAAAGTTACCGGTCTCCATGAGGCAATATCAGTTTTGAGAAATTTTAGCTAAATCCTTTTCCTGTTCTTTGCAGAGGGAAAATCCGAACACAGAAGTTAAGAGCAGAGGAGAAATGTGATTACTCCCACTCACCTTGCAGTAGTATGTTTTATGGGGTTTAGAATGACTACATATACCTTCCAGGTTTTTATCAACACGTGGTATAATTTTCCTCTAAATTATAGTGATTTTTACATAGAACAGTAAGCTTCTTACTTGAATAGCTCCATAGCTTATATGCAATTATAAAAGTACTAAGAAATAGAATAACTAGAAGTAGGAAATTAATATTCAAGTGTATTAAATTTTATTTCTTCATGCAAGCATTAATTTATGAAAACTTATAGAAATTTTTTAAACTTTTAAAGAAATTTGGAAACAATTCGGAATCAGCTGACTCTGTGGAAAAAAAGACATTTTACAATGCTTTCATGTAAATAACTTTCAACATTAAATATATATTTCAATGGCTAGTTGGAAGTAGGGGTTTAGTATAATGTCTCTTGATTGTCAAGATTATTACCTGTCTTGGATAAAAAAAAGTCATCTGTCAGCTGTTGTTGGATTTTTTACAGTAAGAACAGATGGAATTTGCCCTTTCATTCCTCATTATTGATGTCTAATATTTAAAAAGTGAAAAGAAAAGAGATAGTGGGTATGAGAAAATTTGGCTCCTGCATGCATTTCCTGAAATCTGGACAGAGGCCTGAAGGTTAGTTAGTGCTGAGCAGTGCAGAGCAGCACACACCACAGACTGCACAGTTATATCAGAGCCAGAGAACAGGGAGGTTTGTCTGAGCAGGTCAAAAGCTCTGGGCTTTGGCTTTGCCTCCCTTTGGAAATCACAAGGCATGTAGAATCGGTAGACTTGGCCTTCCACTATAAACCATAATGGAATCCTTGACCATGTCCTAGGTGAGATGGGTCCTGGTCATCAGAGATAGGTCTAGAATGTAAGGTTTAAGATAACAAGTAAGCATGAAGGACTACAGCAGATGAGAAAAGTGCTGAAAATAAAGGTGTCTCCACCACTGGGGACCCTAAGCTAGACCAGGACTCAAAAGGAAATGATTCACAACAGTACTCATTCAGACTTTTCTCCCTGGCCTGCTAAAAGAATTTTGTAAAACGCTATGCCATGTCCTCAAATTTTTGACAGCTTTACTAGAATATAATTTGACATTAGTAAAGTGCACAGTTCTTTGGTTGTTCGTATATTCATGAAGATGTATAACTACCAACACAAAGAATTTTTGAAGAATACATTATCTCATAAAGAAACTGTACCCACTGGGGCTCCCACTCCTCCCCCAGCCTTAGGCCTAGAGGTACTAAAATATGTTCTATTTCTATAGATTTGCTTATTCTGGATATTGCGTGGAAGTGAAATCAACCAATATGTGGTCTTTTGTGACTAACCTCTTTCACTTAGCATAATGTTTTCGAGGTTCGTCCATGCTGTATCATATACCAATATGCTATTTAATTTTATTACCAAATAATATTCGATTTTGTGGATATGCCTGCCACGTTTTGCTTATTCATTGTTGAAGGATGTTTGGAGTGCGTCTGCTTTTTGGCTAGTATGTTGCTCTTGGGAGAACACTGTGGCCCTAGACTGAGGGCGGGTGGTGAGTGGGCTCATTGGGCTTCATGTGACTAGCTTCTTGTTGATGAGCTGGGGATGGGGAGAGAGAAGTCGAGGTGATTGTATTGTTATCACAGATTTTTAGTAGATGTTCTTGAATAAATGTTTCTTCATTTGGTGTCTGCCTTTTGGATAATTTCCAGAGACTTTAAATGGTTATATAAATCTATATTAGTCAGGGTTACCCAGAGATACAGAACCAATGGGATGTGTCTCTCCTATCTATCTATCTGTATCGAGATTAATTGATTGACTTAAAGGAGCCGGCTCATATAATTGTAGAGGCTGGCAATTCCCAATTCTGCAGGATAGGCCAACAGGTTAGAGATTGAGAGAAGGGTTGCTGTTAGGGTCTGAAGGCCATCTGCTTGAAGAATTCCCTCTTCCTCTAGGAAAGTCAGGTTTTTGTTGTGGTTTTCTGATGGGGCTTTTTTGTGGTTTTTATTTTTAATCAAGTAAGGTCTTCAGCTGATTGAATGAGGCCCACCCACATTACAGAGAACAATCTACATCACTCAAAATCTACTGGTTTCAATGTTATCCTCATCTAAAATATATATTCAAAGAAACATCGAGAATAACATTTGATCAAATACCTGGGTACCATGGGCTAGCCAAGTTGATACATAAAATTCACCACATATGTTTATGATGAATTACATACATGTCATTTTCACTAGACGGTTTGTCATTCACATGTTTGGCATCTTGGAAGAGATGGCTGGAACACCTGCGGGCTTAGTATCCTCTTACAGCCTCTCTCTCTCTCTCTCTCCCCACGTCCTTTCTATGTGGCTGGTTTGGATGTCCTACACCATGACTGTATTAGTTGGGCTGCTTACATGGCATCTATCTTTAGTGGGTTTTCCATGAAAACAAAGCAGAAGTTGCCAGTCATCTCAAAGACTAAGCCCAGAACTAGCCCAGTACAATTTCTGCCATATTCTATTGGTCCACAAGCCAGCTTAGAATCCAGGCCTGGAGGAGTAGACTCCACCACTCAGTGAGGGAGACACTAACACACTTGGAGGAAAAGCCACCACCGAGGTTTCTTGGGAGCTGCGGGGAGCAACAATTCCAGGTCACATTTCGATGAAACAAGATTAATGATTCCATATCAACAAGCAGAAATAATCTGTTTCAAAAGAACTGGTACCTGCTTTTGGCAGGTGGATTAAAGACATTCTGAGGAATCCAAATTTCTTCCTGCCTTCTTCACTGGTTACAGAATCTAGCCGTGAAAAGCATCCAGAAAGAAAGCTCAAAGCTAATGTGATTTTGCACTAAATTATAGAAAAATATACCCAATGATCACAACATCCAACCTCGTTCCCCAGGGTACCTTAGTTATTTATGCAGAACTGGAAATTTGCGTCGACAATGACTCCTGAAGATTTCCATTGTTTAGTCCAAACATATGATGAAATTGACCCTTTCATCAGACAAGCCATCGGTGCACCGAGGAGACAGCAGGTGGTGTCTGGGACTGCAAACGCAGTTTGCAGTATTGGTTGGCATTTTAAGAGAGCACAGGAGTAGAAACCGAACACAAGAGATTTTAGAGGAATCATGTTACACAACTGTTACTGAGACATTCTCCTGACGACATATTGTAAGGAGAAGCAGAGCTTTTATCCCTAAATACATAGCAGGGCATATTATGTTAGTCATGTCAAATGGCAGGGGACGAGACTCTTTGTGTGTGTAGACGTATTTGTGCTCTATTTACATTTGAAAAGGGCCCTGAGAACAGCCACAAAGCCTGTGGCACCTAGTAATTGCATATTCAAGTTTTATAATTACTGAAAATGTTGCTTGCAGACAACAATTAAAGTAACCGCTACATGTGGTAGTGGAAGTCAAGTGGAATGACTCTCTGACATGCATTCTCTTCTATTATTTATTTCTTTCAACACTTCCTTTCATATTTTTGAAGAGTGAAAAATTAGCCAGCCAAGTTCACTTATGAAATCCCTGGGAGAACTATGTCCTACAGTGCAACATGATTTTTAACAATCTCTTCAAGTAAGAAAAGGATAGATATTAAATAAATGTTATGGGCTTCCCTGGTGGCGCAGTGGTTGAGAGTCCGCCTGCCGATGCAGGGGACACAGGTTCGTGCCCCGGTCCGGGAAGATCCCGCGTGCCGCGGAGCAGCTGGGCCCGTGAGCCATGGCCGCTGAGCCTGCGCGTCCAGAGCCTGTGCTCCGCAACGGGAGATGCCACAGCGGTGAGAGGCCCGCGTACCGCAAAAAAAAAAAAAAAAAAAAAAAAAAGTTAAATATGGTGGTTGAAACTCAAATTTAGTGAACATGAATTTATTTTGTTATATTGTATTTCCCAGCCATCCGTGCACTTATTATTGTACGAGCCTGAATCACTTGGATGTACATGTAAAGGGAAAAGGGACTTGCACAGAACTGCTCGAGGGAAGTAGGCAGACCTGGATTTCAATCAAGCTCTGATATTAGCTATGAGATCTAAATTAACCATCTTTCTTAGCTTCTTTTTCCACAAAATGAGAATAATACTAACAATATCTCAGTGCTTTGGATAAAGGATATAAATCACTTGTGACATATTACAAATACTCAAAAAAAGAATATTTAACTATTTGGGGTAGAAATTTTTCGAACTTTCGAAGTACACATCACAAATACCTTGAGATGTCTGGTAACACTTTGACTCTCTCAAGCTTGACTTTCTTGAGCTTGCAAGTATTTGTTGAAATAAATAAATAAATAAATAAACGAAATACTTTTCACTGTATTTGTGCTTTTTTATTTCACTTTAGAAGTTGGGATTTTTAAGTATACAGTCAAGTACTATTGACTTCATTATAAAAATTGCACCTGACTTAGACCGCCATTTATGCTACTGGTTTTTTTTTTCCTGTAGAAATCACTCTCTTTCAATATGCTGGCTATTCTTCATCTGTACCAGCCCCCAGCCCATTCCTTCTGTACACTCTTACTTTGGGTCCCGGAGACTGACCTGAGGACCCCTTTGATACCTGTCTTCTAGCTGAATTTGGCCAGTGGGATGCAAAGGTAGAGCATCTGAGCACGAGAGAAGAAAGAGGACAAGGGGTATCTCTTCAGGCTCTTGCTAGCTTCACTCACACCTCTGCTGCAGGAGCTGGATCTCTGACAAGGGTTTTTCTCTCCTCCTCTGGTCCAGCTCTAACTGGCTTCATCACACAACTTCTCCTGTCCTCTTAGAATTTCATATGAAATTTATATTTCCATGTGTCATGAAGTGTTTTTCTGTATATTTATAGCTATTAAAAATTGCTGACAACATTTTTAGCTCACAGTTTGTATGAAAGCAGTTGGTGGACTGCATTCAGCTTCTGCATTGTAGTTTGTTCACCCCAGGATTTGGAAAAAATAGAGAAAATATAAGGTTCTGTGAGTCTACAATAATATGGTAAAAAGAGCAAGAGACCAAGGGACCAAGAAAATAAAAGATAGAAAGGAGAAAATGAAAAAGTCTTATTTATAGAAAAATGCATTCAAGAACATAGAAAGAATCATTAAAATAAAAAATCATAACACCAACACCAAAATTAATAGTTTAGTCCACTAAGCATCACCCTGAGTGCCAAAGACAAACATACAACATATTCATATCATCTCAAAGCCTCAATCACATTATTACTTATAATTATGAAGGGAAAAATTTAGCTTTATCATTAAAGTAACCAGGTGACCAAGCTTAGCATAAGCATTAATTAGCAGGACAAGTGATATTATTTACTTTGTAATGGGAATAAAAATTATTACCTGTGAAACATATTTGCAAAAGGAAAAATGTTAACTAAATCTAATAACCACGTGGAAACAATTAGAAAAATCATGCTACCGAAAAACTGCCTTAGACTATTCAAAAATGTCAGTGTCACGAAAGACCAAAACAAGATGTGGAGACTCTTCCAGATTAAAAGAGAATGAAGAGACATGATGATCAAACACAATCCATGAACACTTTGAATCTGGTTTGAAAATTAGCAGCTACGAATATAATTTTGTGAAAAAATGGGTAAATTTATTTATGAACAATATATGAGATAATATATTGAACTAATATTCTGTGTCCTTCATGTGATCAAGGTCTTGTGGTCATGTAAGAGAAAGTTCTTATTCTTAGGCAACACTCGCCAAATTATTAGGTGTTCAATGCCAAAATGTTTGCAAATTACTTTTAATTCGTTCAACAACAACATAGCAGATGGACAGAAATGGGAAAATATGTGAATATGTCATTCACTCAAAAATTAAGTTAGAGATCCATAAAAAGCCTTAAATAATATGAAGCCCGTAACAGAAAGAAACTGCTTTGTCCTCATCTCATTGTTAATTTCTACTCACTCTGTGATCTGAACACTGCAATAGCTTTGCGTCCTTTCATTGAAAAGTGTCATATTGCAGATTGGAATCCCAGAACACGGAGGAGCGTGTACTTACTTCTCCTGATTGAATTTGAGTACATATCTGGTTAAGCATTGCTGTGGGTTGAATTGTGGCCCCCAAAGGATATGGTGTTGACGTCCTAACCCTGGGTACCTAAGAATGTGACCCTATTTGGAAGTAGGATCTTTGCTAATGTAATGAAGTTACAATGAGATCGTATGCTATTAGTAATCCATAATGGGTAGGAATCCGTTATGATTGGTGTCCTTGTAAGACCAGAGCACCGAATGAAGACGCAGAGACACTCAGGAGAAGATGGCCACGTGACAACAGAGGCAGAGATAGGAGTGATGCCTCCACAGCTAAAGAAGGCCAAGGACTGCCGGCCCCTCTAGAAGCTAGAAGAGGCAAGGAAGGAGGAAGTGTGGTCCTGTAACACCCTGATTTTGGACATGTAGTCCCAACAATAGTCATAAAGATCAGTATAAAAGTATATAATTCGTATAAAGATAATAACAAAGTGGAGATTCATGTGCCCTTCGTTTGTTGTCTCTATAACATTTGCAGCCGTTAACATTTGCTTTGGAAGACAAAAGGGATAACAGTTAAAAGCACCGGAAGAAAACATAAGAACAGTTCTATTCTTCATGGTTTTTAATCTACTTAACAAAAAGTTTTGCTATTTTCAAATTCTCTTTTAAAAATCTATAGCCACCACGGGGAGTAACGTAAATAAAAAACAAATCTAAATTTAGAACGGTTTCCATTATTCAGTGATAATGTGTCTTGATCACCCCCAGTTGCTTCCATCATACTAAGATTCATGAGCACTTATAATAAAATCCATCCATCTCTGTATCTATCAATCTTACACTTTACTGTTATGTGGGCGATATGCTTCAAATAGAATAGTTCAAAAGACAATGCTGTTTCATCCTTTATTAGAAAAAAACTGCATAGCTGATGGTCATATATCTATCTTCATAACTATAAAGTGATACTCACATAGAAATATTTTCCCCGATGTCTATTTTTAGTTGTACTTGTGTCATTCTCTTAAAGCTTCCTGTACTTTGGAAATTGCCACATATATTTATTCACATAGAATAAACTGTAGCCCAAAAACATTATGGAAACTGGTAAAGAGGCATGATTAATTATTGACAATAGGTAACCACAAGGGTCATATGCAAATGTGAACCTAGTACTAATGATTCTGCTAAATATCAGAGATTAACATATCCATTGCATACAAGTGTGTTGATTTAGTTGTCAGACAGACGACAGGGTTTCGGTTCTGGCTGTGCCACTTACGAGTTTTGTGACCTTGAACAAGTTGCCAAACCTGTAAAAGGATTGTAGTATAATTCCCATGCTGGGAGCAGTAATGGCACTTCCAGAAGATTAAATAAGACCGAGGCATATAAATGACTCAGCACTAAGCTGCACGCAGTAAGCACTCACTTAATATTACAGTGTTATTTACATGCTTAACAGAATATCTGATTTCATGACTGATGTAAGGCTTGCTATATTCCCAGCACCGTGTAAGCATGAGGACCGCAGAGGTGGGCCAGACTGCAAACCCCTTTCATCAGGGTGTTTACAGTGGGGTTGGGAAGACAGACAGCCAAGCAGAAGTTATAATTCAGAGTGATAAATACCATAACCCAGTAGTATATGGTGATATGAAATTTTACAGCAGGGACATCAAACTTAACCTAAATGTGTCAAAAAAGTATCAGGTGAAGTTAACAAGGGTATCTGAAGGACCAGAGGAGAAGTAAAAATTTCCTGAATGTGAAAAGAATGTGTGCTCCTGGAGAAGAGAACCACATGTTTAAAATCACGAGAGGGCAAGTCTTATTCAAAGAATTTTAAAAGTTCAGAAAAACAGGGGCATACGTATGGTTAGGGAACTGGTATTGGACATGCCTTAATGCTAAATTATAATATTCCACCTCTACTGTAGTGAATAGAGCCAGTGTAGTATGGGGATCAAGAAAGGAAAACTTAAAATTATAATAACAAAAATAAAGAGCATTCCTGCTTAAAAAGAGGTCCAGCATATCACTATGATTCTGATAAAATAAGGTAGCAATACTGAATTGATGGAAAAATAGAATGTTTATTATCTTTTTCTCTAATAACAACCTTCGCTAAACCAATTTGCATTATAAAATGTTAAATTCTATTTCTCTCTTTCATGACTTCCTTAAGATTGGTGATATTGCTAATTATCTTTAAATTTCCAGAGACTGTGTGGAGGCACTTATTACATACTTTAGTTATTAAATAAGTGAATGGATAATGATTTTTAATTCATCTGAGTAGTAATCATGATAGAGGTCCATAAGGCTATATGTGTTTAAGTTTGATTATTGAGTGTGTTATGAACATTGGAAATCATTTCAATAGGGAATATGTAATGATTGGTTACAGAATGGTTTCCATCCTCACCTTTCAATTTTAACACAAAGTCCTCCTAATAAGACACGTGTCATTCACCCAGTATAAGAACTAGCCATGGGTTTCCCTGGTGGCGCAGTGGTTGAGAGTCCGCCTGCCGACGCAGGGGACGTGGGTTTGTGCCCCGGTCCGGGAAGATCCCACGTGCCGCGGAGCGGCTGCGCCCGTGAGCCATGGCCGCTGAGCCTGCGCGTCCGGAGCCTGTGCTCTGCAAAAAAAAAAAAAGAACTAGCCATAATAGAATCATGCATGAAATGGACAAGGCCGGCCAAATATTTAAACACATATATGGTCACAACTCAGAGAGTGCCCAAAAGATAATGCAAGAATTTTCAGTTATTTACATTTTTAAGGACAGAATTTTCAAAAGCCAGATAAAAGAAACCTTATTTTCTACCTCCCGTGAAGCTGTCCATGATCAGGAGAATGGCTCTATTTATTCCCCTAGAATTGTTCTGAAGGAAGAAACACAATCTGGAGCCAGCCAGCAGAGACACAAATGCTAAAGCACTCAAGAGTCTACAGACACTATTGTCAATTGAAACCATAAATAAATGAGTCCCCAGAGAGGAAAGCTTCAGGCCAGACATGCAGTTTATTAATGAAGGCTTAATGATATAAAGTAGAAAATTGTTTATCATCATAATACAAGTACTTTGACTTCCTAGGGCATCTTAAGTAACTGAACTCTGTTAGACAAATATAGTCTATCATTCCAAAAAACTAACTTTAGAGTATTTGAATATGCCTATATTCGTGATAATTGAATAATTTTACAGTTTATTTAAAGCAAAATGCCTAGCTGTAGATCCAGTTAATTTCCAACAAGCAGCTTAGAGGAGAAATGCATACGATAATAAAATATTCGTGAAGGTAATTAGGAGACCCTTTGGGAAAAAACCCTAATGCTCATATTCATACACTCCATCACTCATAATTCACCACCACTGAATATTTACTTTGTGCTAACTAACCACTGCTCTGCACAAACAAATAAAAACTAAGAGAAGAACAGCCGACAAGTCTTCAGTATTTACTGTATACCTGGTCTTAATTTAGGTACTTTACATGTATTATTTTTTAATCCCCTCAATAACCATATGAAGTAGATATTATCATTATTCCTATTTTACAGATTAGAAAACTGAGGTATATATATGTATGTGTGTGTGTGTATATATATATACATATATATTTATATATATGTTAGATAGTTGCCACCAGCTTTTTGTCATGCATTTCACTGTGTGATTAACTTTTGAGCGTTTGATCCTTTTTGCTTTATAGCCCAGTTCTTAGAATTCTCTATATCTATACAAAATAATTTTGGACCAAGATTAAAACATTATTAACTTCCATTTCTATATTGGTATAAGGGGAATAATTAGCTCAAGACATATCTCTTTTTTTTTTGCGGTACGCGGGCCTCTCACTGCTGTGGCCTCTCCTGTTGCGGAGCACAGGCTCCGGACGCACAGGCCCAGTGGCCATGGCTCACAGGCCCAGCCGCTCCGCGGCACGTGGGATCTTCTCGGACCGGGGCACGAACCCGTGTCCCCTGCATGGGCAGGCGGACTCTCAAACACTGCACCACCAGGGAAGCCCAAGACGTATCTTTTATTGAAGATTTTTTGTGAAAACAAATGTGTTTTTTATAAACATTATATAGAGTGTGAGTTTTTAAAAAGCAAGTTCACATTTTCTTATTTAATCCATACAATGATCTTTTGAAGAAAATATTGTTACCACCACTTTAGAAGTGATAAAACTGACTTTCTAAGATTTTATATTATATAATTTTATCCAAAGTTAACCAGCTAATAAGCAGAGGGCTAGGCCAGTCTTTCATTTGGGTATTTTGATAATAAATTCTATGCTTTTTCCAATGCATATATTACTTTGATAAAATTAAAGACATTGGCTTCCTGTAAAAAGCAAAGCGTATTGCTCTCTACACATATTTTTCCATTGCTTTGATCTGGCAATATCTATTGCTTTCCAACTTTGAAAGATAAACATTTCACAAAGAGAATAAGCAGTTTACATTTTTTAAAGAATTTTAAACTCTTTGAGTCAGAACCCAAGTCCAGCTTTTTAGACTGATGTTCTTTGTTCAATGATCTTCATGAATCCAAGTAATCTTTGACCTCATTGCATTGCGTAATGTCCTTTGTATTGTCTTTTTTCTATTCTTCTACCAACAAAATACAGAAGAAGCCAAGGTAATTAAAATAAACAGAAAAGGAGAAACAAACTTAAGCAGCAGCTGAGGCTACGGTGCCCACGGGGGTTGGAAGGATTTTTATGCCAAGGCTGGAGTGGGTCTAGTTCCAGCACTCAGACCTCAAAGACTGGTAGGTTTGCACACATATGAATAATCAGAAAAAATAGTCTGAGCCCATCAGCCTAGAAGCATGCTTTGGTTTAGAACCTGTTTTGCTTTGTCGATTTTTTATATTACGTTGAAAGTTACTTTGGAAAAAGGGAACGATCCAAAGATGCATTCAGCAACCATTCATTTAAGATGACTATGTGCCAGGCATTCTTTTATGAACTGGGAAAACCTCAGTGAACACAGCAGGTAAAGATCCTGCCTTTGCAATGAATCTGAAAGAACGAAGTCCCTTCTTAGATTACTTGAATACAGAGTCCAATTGTCACAGTCAGATGGTTGTGTCTTTATTGGATTATCACAGATAGGCATTCATGATACTGAACTATGCAGACATAATATGGAACAAAGAATTAACGCTACTTAAAAAGCATAAACCACAATTGATAAAACCAGAGTGTAAAGGTAGCATAAAATTCTCAAAAGCTTAGGAATGGAACCATGACCTGATGTTAATATGAGTCAGAACAGCCACTTACTATGAACTAAGGTAAGAACAGAATAGGAAAAGAAAATACAGGTGTTCTATCAATATAGGAAATGGCTCCATATCCTAGGTATTAAGGAAATACATATTTAAAAATATATATTTAAAAAGCAGTTAAGAACTACCATATGACCCAGCAATCCCACTACTGAGGATATAGCCTGAGAAAACCATAATTCAAAAAGAGTCATGTACCACAGTGTTCACTGCAGCACTATTTACAATTGTCAGGATATGGAAGCAACCTAAATGTCCATCGACAGATGAATGGATAAAGAAGATGTGGCACATATATACAATGGAATATTACTCAGCTATAAAAAGGAACGAAATTGAGTTATTTGTAGTGAGGTGGATGGACCTAGAGTCTGTCACACAGAGTGAAGTAAGTCAGAAAGAGAAAAACAAATACCGTATGCTAACGCACATATATGGAATCTAATAAAATGGTACTGATGAACCTAGTGGCAGGGCAGGAATAAAGACACAGACGTAGAGAACAGACTTGAGGACACGGGTAGGAAGGAGAAGCTGGGACGAAGTGAGAGAGTGGCATGGACATATACACACTACCAAATGTAAAATAGATAGCTAGTGGGAAGCAGCCGCATAGCACAGGGAGATCAACTCGGTGCTTTGCAACCACCTAGGAGGTGGGATAGAGAGGGTGGGAGGGAGATGCAAGAGGGAGGGGATACGGGGATATATGTATACGTGTAGCTGATTCGCTTTGTTGTACAACAGAAACTGACACAACATTGTAAAGCAATTATACTCCAATAAAGATATTAAAAAAACTTAATCCCTCAGTCCAGATGAGACATAATGTAATACAGCAGTTAAGAGCGTAAACCAGAATACAAATCCTTTATGTTTGATGACCTTTCTGCTTCGCATTTCTCTCAACTAAATGTTTCTGGTATAGAGAAGACTACTTATATTGGCAGTTAAGTTCATTAATAAAGTGAGAATTATTAATGTCAAAAAAAAGCAATTAGATGGCAAAATTTATATATTTATAGTTTTAAAATTTCTTTAACAAACACAGATCTCTCATATGATGCCAGGCACAACTTAAACACTTTACCAATATTACTATTACATTAATCCTTGTAACATTCTGAGGATGGGTTACTATTATCATCCCCACATTACAGATGAAATAATTTAGACACAGAGCTTAGAACACTTAACCAAAGCACCCATCCAGTAAATGGTGGAGCTGAGATTTGACCCAGATAGTTTAATTCCAGCATGTTTTAGGCTCCACCCTGTGCTAGGAGGAAAACTAGACTGATACTTGCTGTTAGGAGAATAAAATGCCACACTTTATAAAGGAATCTCACCTTGTATATTAACATTCAAAATGCACACATCTTTTGGTCCAAAAATATTATTATATACAGGAGTTTATTTCAACAGAAATTATAGACCATATACAAGGATATTTATGCAACATTGAGTGTAGTGGCAAAAAATAAAAATAAAACAAACTAAACAAAAAACACATCGCATCTCAAAAGTAAACAGAATGATTAAGAACAGGTAAAGTTTGGATGAATGATAGCATGTTCATTTCAGACAACTAAATTGATAGAATATTCATTTCAGACAACTAATAGATACTAAAATAAAGTAGTTTGACAGAAATGTGTTTCCAAGAGATTATTAATTATACGTTTCAGCAAACATAAAAGTAAACAAGATGCTGCAAAGTGTCAATTTAATGCCAAATTTTTTATAGAAAATAAAATACAATTTGTGTGTGCACGTACACTTGTGCTTGTGCTGCACATGACTGTGGGTGTGTGTCAATAGACACCAAACTGTTAACACTGATTACTTTGAAAGTCAGGTTGGAGGAAAGGAGATTAGCCAATAACAGCAACTAACGGGCATTAAGTGCTTACCATGGGCCAGACACTGTTCCAAGAGTCCAGGCTAAATAATAAATATAAGGGCAATAACTGATTTAGGGAAAAAAACAACAAATATTGGTACAATAGAGACAATTGACAAAAATAAAAGTGGTTTTTGTGAAATAGGTAACAAAACAGAATAACCTATGCCAAGACTAGATTTGTAAAAGACAAAAAATAACAAATAAGTAAAACACACAATGGATTAGGGGAAGTGAAGCCAAACATAATGGCAATTTATCGTAAAATAATTTGGGCACTGATACATACTAACAAATTCTAGTCTATATAATAAAATATGATTTTTATAAATAAAAGTTTGAGGAGACTAACCATAAAAAAGTGGTAATAGGAGATCTAGCCTCAAAATAATCCAAGTCCAGATTGTTTTACAAGTTGTCTCATCAAACTTTCAAGAAACAGATAATATCTATTTCTTTGATAATTTGATGTAAAATCAGAGAAAGTTGTCCAATTAATTTTAGGAAGACAGTATAAATTCAATGTCTAAATCGGATGGGGGCAATACAACCAAAGAGACACTTAACAGACATTTTAAAAAGCTCATATAATATAACCTATATGAAATCCAACCACCAAGGGGTGCCAGTGATGCCTGGCTCACTATGTTTGAAAACATGAATATCAACCAGGATGTTTGTTAAACTATTAAATAAATTATCTAGAGGCAGAGAGAAAACACAAGGCTACCAGCAATCTATTTTGAATTCTTTACACTTAGTAGATTTGAATATTATGTAGTAAACAGGCAGAGGGAAGTTTTCAGAATTATTTAGTCTGGTTTTATGTCTCATCAGAATGATTATGAAATCCCAGAATATACCTAGTTTATCTGAGATTTTTACAATAACCACTTCCCATTTCAAACACAACTTGCTACCGCATTAAAACCAAGTTGAGTAAAATACTTCCAATTGACCCTACGTTAATGCACAGTTAGGTCAGAGGGGAGCAGTTGAACCATTATGCTATTAGACAGGACCAATTGTTCTCTGTCTCAGTGGCTACCTGAGGCTACTTGAGCTTCTGGGAGGTCTACTGAGAGACTGGGGAAGACTGTGTTTGGGAGTATGAATTTGGTATCAGCATGAGCTCTGGTGAACCCTAGCTTCACCACTTAGTAATACAACATTGGTCACATTATTTAAAAATTTTTATTGTCATCTATAAAATGAGTTACTACTACGTGAGACTGTAGTGAGGACTAATGAAGTGAATGTAGGTAAACCCTGGCATTGAGCAACTAAATGAATGCACCTCCTCCCCCTCCCCTGCCCGTCGCCTCCCCTCCCCTCCCCCCTCCTCCTCCCCCTCCCCTCCTCCCCTCCCTTCCCTTCCTCCTCCCCCTCCTCCTCCCCCTCCCCCTTCCCTCCCCATCCCCTCCCCTCCTCCCCCTCCCCTGCCCATCGCCTCCCCTCCCCTCCCCCTCCTCCTCCCCCTTCCTTCCCCATCCCTCCCCCTCCTCCTCCCCCCTCCTTCCCCTCCCCCTCCTCCTCCCCCTTCCCTCCCCATCCCTCCCCCTCCTCCTCCCCTCCTCCTCCCCCTCCCCCTTCCCTCCCCATCCCCTCCCCTCCTCCCCTCCCTTCCCCTCCTCCTCCCCCTCTTCCCCCTCCCCTGCTCCTCCTCCCCCTCCCCTCCCCTCCTCCTCCCCCTCCTCCTCCCACTCCCCTCCTCCTCTCCCTCCCCTCCCCTCCTCCTCCCCCTCCCCTCCCTTCCCCTCCTCCTCCCCCTCTTCCCCCTCCCCTGCTCCTCCTCCCCCTCCCCTCCCCTCCTCCTCCCCCTCCTCCTCCCACTCCCCTCCTCCTCTCCCTCCCCTCCCCTCCCCTCCTCCTCCTTCTTCCCCTCCTTCCCCCTCAGTCCATCACCTTCACCACCACAACTGTTTTGAAGACCCACTCACAGAGGAGGAAGTCCTTCTTTGGGAGTCCCCTACCCCTGCAAGTGACTTGGTAGCTGTCATCTCTTCTAGTTTGTTCCCAAGATAATACAAAACATAGAAGATTCAGAAATAGACATCTACAATTGATAACAAGTGGCCTGTGTAAGCTGGGCTCTGATTGAGTGGCTCTGATTAGTCAAGCAGTGGAAGCAGTCTATCATTTCTTTCTAATGCTTCAATTTTCCAAACTGTAAACCTTACACTCACACTACCTTCCTCACACTTAGTTTTAGAATGCAAGAAATACTGGCCCAGATTTGTTTGTTTGTTTTTCATTTGGGGAACAGGATTGTCTAGGACATTTCTTATGGGAAAAGTTCTGTTTTTGTTTGAATTTTGAGAAACAGAAGACAGTTCTCCCTACTAAGGAGAGAAAAGAGAAAAATGACAGAGGGCTTGGGCAGGCCCATTGCAGGGTATTTTTATTTCTAAAGTGGTCATAACTTAAACAAAGAAGCCTCATGCTTAAATAAAACTGTAGGAACAAGACAAAAGATAGCCTAGAAAAGCAAATAGAAAAATGTGACCTTCTTTACAAAATCATAAAGCGAGAGCCTATGCAATGCCTAACTTTACAAATATAAATACAAATTTATTTTTTTTTTAATTCTAGCTTTGCTAGGTTAGCACCAAAGTCTGTATACTCCTGTTATAGAAAAGCTTTTCAGACTAAGCATCTATTAAATAGGATATATATAACGATACATCCATTTCTACCTTGACATCTTTATGTCATATGTGTGTATGTTTGTGTATGTACCTATCACTAAAATAGATCTTGTTTTACCACAGTGGCCTCTATCGAGATTTTGAAGCAGGTTAAATAATTTTTCTTTCTTTGAAATTTTCATTATAATTATCATTAATCTACAGCATTTTGTAGTTTTAGGTAAGATACTAAGCCAAGATTAATTTGATTTTATATTTAATTATTTCACTTACATAATAAATCATGTTGCAAATAACTAAACTGTTTAAAATAAATGCTAATAATAGGTATACCAATATTACGTAGGTAGTCATCTGTCCACATTTACGGCACAGGAATTGAATAGGTTGGGACCCCGACTTTTAATTAATGAGAAATCAAGAATTAATCAGCTCTGATGCAGAAATAGAAAGTAGTCATCTGCTTTCTTTTGACTAGTAATTTTTCTTCCTCCTCAGTTTCTTTCTCTCACAGTACTCTCACTTTTCATTTCTATTAGGAAAGCTCCCAAGTGATGATCTATGTTGGAGGCTCTCACATAATATTCATGGAGGATCATTAGCATCTAATTTAGGTTTTCCTGAAACAGTCACAATGTTAACATGAGCATTTTTTTTTTTTTTTTGCGGTACGCGGGCCTCTCACTATTGTGGCCTCTCCCGTTGCGGAGCGCAGGCTCAGCGGCCATGGCTCACGGGCCCAGCTGCTCCACGGCACGTGGGATCTTCCCGGACCGGGGCACAAACCCGTGTCCCCTGCATCGGCAGGCAGACTCTCAACCACTGCGCCACCAGGGAAGCCTCAACATGAGCATTTTTTAAATAGAAAACTTATGAGAAAAAGTGTAAAGTTATATACCCTTAAGTAAGCTTTTCCTTTCTTTGCCAAGAAGAGAAATTCCAACGTGAATAATCACTAAGGAATTTTAGAGTATAACACATTTGAATAAAATAAAAAAGTGTTTTTCTAAATACAAAATCTCCACTCAAAACAAACACTGATTTTATATAAAACTGGGTAATTTCTTCCTTCACGATTTTGCATATACAATTATTCCCAAATGAATGCCTTGAATGCCTTTTCTTTTCAGCCAATTTATGTTTTCTTTGTTCATAACCTCCCTCAAACACCCCATTAAAAAAGAAAAAAAGCTTTCCATCTTTTACACTGAATTTTACTACTCTTCTGCTCACCTTCCTCTCAATGTTATTTATGTCCCTTTTTAGCTGTTGATATTAGTACTAGCTTGGAACGCTAGCGTTCAAGAAATATTTGTTGAAAGAATGAATGAAAGAGTATAGGATTTTTGTGCGTGTGTAGCTATAGTCTACCTTATTTTTCAATCAAGAGGGTAACTATCTTACATTGTTACTTTCTAAACTGATTGTGACGAATTTATAAACCACATGGCTTTGCTTAGCGCCAAATGGTAAAGCTACTTCTTTCCTCCGACCAGCTGCCTCCTGAACTCATTGCCCTGATAACAGGCGCTGCAGGGGTCAAATCTGTTACAGTGTGAAGTCCAGGAAAGTTATCTTAACTTGCTACACCCGTGAGACTAACAGTAACAGATTTTAGTACAATAAAGTCGGTTTAACATACAGCTTCAAAATATATGCCCACACAATAAAAGCACTTTAGTCAAGATTTTGTAATTACACTGAAATCTCTTTAATGGAGGTATTCAAGATTTAATAATTCTTAGGCATTTTGTATTTAATTGCTTCCAGCCTTCAAATATGACTTCTGAAACTTTTCAGAAAATGTACATGTGATTCTAATATTGCGGAGGCTACTGCAAACTTTTATGCACTTCTTTGTGAAAACTCAAGTTAATCCCGAAGGTTGTCTTTAAATGTCTTACAAAGTGGCACTTATGTTTCATACAAAATTGTAATTAAATGATCAAGATGCCTGCAACAAACCTTTTATACTGTCTTTATTTTCATTTTTTATTTCTCATAATCTTTCCTAATTTAAACTGGCAGTGCTTCTCTAGAGCATAGGGATAATACTTTTGAGCATAATCTTTTAAATCCTGTTTATAACATTTCCCAATAGACACATTGTTGCAGAAATAGCAATGACTAATAACTCTGAGGATTAAGTTGCTGGGATAAATTGGATCAAGATACCAATTCTGAGGGTTGTAACAACCAGAAGTAATTTTTCTAATGCTGAGGAATGAAAAAAAGTAAAAGATGGATTAACTGTGGCAAATTTGCTGATTTCTATCTCATAACTGACCACAAATGTGAGCATTTTGGGGCTGATTAAACAGCCTTTCAGTGATAGCAGAACAAGATTCTCCTCAGGACAAGAGCTCTTATGTTTTAGTTCCGTATTATCCGCTTAAATACAAAACCTTGAGGAATGTATAATTTAGTATTAAAAGAAGCTTAACCACAAATGTTGAATCAATTATAGATATGAACTTGATTATTGAAAATCTAGGATAAAAAATCATTAATGCATAGTTCATGTCTTCAACCTTTACATTCTTTCACTTGGATATTCTACTCTCCCACAGCTTTAAATCTCTTCTCTATGAGGACATTGCCCTAATTTTTATCTACAAACGCAAGCTGCCTTTGGAAATCTAGTGTTACATTTCTACGTGCTTAGTGGATGTATCTCATGTTCCACTGAAATCTCACGGTCAGCATGTCCCTCATCTCTCATCTCAAAAAACAAGAAATATTGACTCCACTCATTTAGGATCCTTTACTCATTGAAATGAAAATACTGAATTTGTAATCAGTGGTAATAGGTAGGCTCTCTGCTGAGTGCCCAAACTATTGAGATTAAAATACTACTTCCTCGGGCTTCCCTGGTGGCGCAGTGGTTGAGAGTCCGCCTGCCGATGCAGGGGACACGTGTTCGTGCCCCGGTCTGGGAAGATCCCACATGCCGCGGAGCGGCTGGGCCCGTGAGCCATGGCCGCTGAGCCTGCGCGTCCGGAGCCTGTGCTCCGGAACGGGAGAGGCCGCAGCAGTGAGAGGCCTGCATACCACAACAAAACAAAACAAAACAAAACAAAAAAAATACTACTTTATCCCTTCATGACTACATGCAGATGTGTCTGGGCTAGTAGAAGGAGCTCTTTGCTTGCAGAAGTCAGCAAAGCCTTCGAGGAGACCTAGAGATTGGATAGGTAAGTACAGGTGTGCTAGGTGCCAGTGTGTGGATTCATGCAAAGGCATAGATACCTGAGCGAGCACATAAAACCTGGTGACTGTAAGTCTGTCTGCATTCGTTATCGGGAAGGGAGGGCGAGGAGAAATGGATGAGGCTGGAGAGGTCCCCTGGAGACAGTTTGTAAAGGGTCTTTTGTTATCTCAGTGTGGAGATCATCATCCCAGAAAATCAGAGTGACTTCATGGGTCCCTCTATTTTCAGGGTTCCCTCTGCAATCCACTTACACGCACACCTGCTAATATAAACTTCCCAATGCACAGCTTTGATAACTCAGCTCCTCCGTTTGTAAATCTTTAAGAGCTCATAATGCTCAATTAAAACCACAAAATATTGTGTTTTCTAGGTCCTAGCTTTTCCTTTCACTTTCCCCTACGTGATTTATGCATGTGTTACCTACAGTCCAAATGGCCAGAGATGCTGTCCTTGCTTCCACATCCTAAGACAGTCCTGCTAAGGCTGTTCTCCCCTCTCACAACAAATTCTGTACCTTTGCTGGTCTCGTTCATCATCATCATAGTAATAACTTAATAATAAGAACTAACGTTAAATCATACCTAAAATTCATCTGTGAAACCCTTCCTTCATGACCCCTTTCTTAACTACCCCCCCACCCCACCTAAAGGTGTCACAATGTTCTTGTCTAAGCTCACATGAATAAACTGACTATACATTTTAGGACTCTATCATATCTTACTTCATTTTTACTCATTTATGTTGTACTCATTTATGTGTGAACTCTAAAATCTGAGACTTTGGCTTACACATTTTAAAAGATGCCTTAATGCATCCAATGTAGGTCACCTTATGTAACATGTTCACTGTATATTTATCGAATGCATTTGAATTGATACTCAAATGAACCCAGTCAATAGTCCATGCAAAACCTTCAAGAATGTGTGCTTTCTGGGAGAACTGTTTTCTAGATTTTTGGTACTGTGTTTGGGATTTCTCTAGGATTAGGATCAGGGGACCTCTAAGAAAAAGAATTAAGAAGAAAACAGGAGACAAAGATAATACCAGCATATGATTTTAAACAGAGTTATTATGTAACAGTTTTAACAGTACACACGCATGCACACAGTACAATTTATAAATGATGTTACATATGTATGTGTGTATATGTATGTACATATCTATATTTTTAGAGAGTAAACAAAATCAATCTAATTGCCTTAGGTTTGCTGGGTAACCATAAGTGATTGAAATGAGCATATAATTGTTCCATTAATCCCTGAAAGCCCTGCAGCACTTTATCACCTAAATCAACTTTATATTATGCTTGTGGAATGCAGAAGCCCTTCTGAGAACAAACTAATTCCATCCTATCACTGGAAACACCCTAGGATGATCAGTGCTGAAGTATGCCTTGTCCACTCTCCTTGACTGCACTACCTAAGAAGATTTAGTCGGGGTTAGAAAGGAAGTGGACTTTTCCAAGTTTAAATTACTATAGGTAGTTTGCAGACAAGCACGGAAGGATTTGTTTATCAGAATCTGGCTGTATGCTTGTGAAAACAGGAAGGAATAGAGTATATTTATGCTGTAAGCATCAGTAGTCATTCTGAGAAGTCATATGGACCCGTCTGCTGCTTCTCCAATACATTTGAGAATTTTTCCCCCATAAACTTTCAGATGCTCCATTTTTAAGTCATTTTGGGCAGGATGTTATATAGCTAAGAAAACAAGAACGGGATGGAGAAAGTGGGAAAAGAAGAGGCGTCGACAGATGAGAAAAATGTTGCAAGTACGATTTAGTAAGAAGCTCTGCCCTCAGGAGACCTGCTGAATTCTCAGTAACAGGTATTTTATGACTAACAGAGGGAATAAAATAACTCTATCATCACCACTATCTCACTCACCAGCCCAAATAAATAAAAACTCTTAGCCCGCCCTTCCTAAAATTCAGATAGGAAAGGCAAAGCATATCACCTGGACTCAGGTGAGTGGATCATATTGTCAACAAACTGCTTTTCTTCTAGTGATGGAAAAAATAAACAAATCCCTAAATAACTGGACAGCTAGGCCATGTCCATGGAAAGGGAGACTCAATATTTGTGAGATTTGCCCTACCCAACTTAATCTATTGACTTATCACTATCCCAGTAAAAATCTCAAAAAGTTTTTTTTTTGGCAGACATTAGTGAGCTGCTTTTAAAATATATTCAGAAGGCAAATGAACAAGAATAACCAAAATAATTCTGAAAAAGAGCAAATCTGGCAGGTCCACAGTGCACAGTTTCAAGACTTATTCTGAAAAAGACAGAATGGTACTGAGAATAGGAAATATGTGGACAATGGAATGTGTAGATAAATGGAAAAGAAGGTAAATCCCAGAAATAGACCTACTAAAGCATTTTCAACTAACATTGACAAATGTGCAAAGGAAATTTATTACAAAAAGGACAGTCTCTTCAACAAATGATACTGGAAAAATTGGACGTCCATTTGCAAAAACAAAAATAACATAGACACATACCTCAGACCTGCTGCTACAAAATCTAAATTTAAATGGATTATAAACTTGAATGTAAAACATAAAACTTCTGGTAATATAGAAGAAAATCTGTGTGACCTTGGATTTGGTGATAAATTTTTATATGCAATATAAGACCAAAATCAAGAACCATAAAAAAGCAAATTGATAAATTGGGCTGCCCCAAAATGCAAAACTTTGCTCTTAAAAAATAAACAAAAACACTGGTAAGAGTTTAGAAATAAAAACCTTCTACTGGGAGAAAAATCTTTGAAAATCTCATATCTGATAAAAGACTTGAATCCAGAGTGCATAAAGAAGTCTCAAAACTCAACAACATGAAAGAAAAAGCCAAATTAATAAATAGCCAAAGATATGAACAAACCTTTCATCAAAGAAGATATGTGAATGGCAAATGAGCATAGGAAAACATGCTTCACATTATCTGTTATTATGGAAACTATATATTCTTAATAGAACCACTTGAGCTACAGCCTTCAGCAAGAATTTTTATCCTGGCTCTCATTTAAATTCATATTTATTTCTGGTCACTTGATCTATAATAGCTAACAAAAAACCCAGGTGAGGCATATATGTCCTTCAAAACCCAGACAATCTCATAAGGCATTGCACATCTTTCTTATTGGTAGGGTTTAGCAAAGACAGTCATCTGTCCTGTGCTGTCTGTGGAATGTCTCTTGGCTTTTAACTCAAGTTGTATCTAAGAATTTAACAGATTAGTCTGGCCCTATATATTATCTGACCAAATAAACCAACCTCACCTAGTAATATGTGCTATAGCAGTTCTCACGAACCCTTTGGCTTTTGCCATGATATTACCAATGTAATAAATTAAATTGTTTTGATGATGAGTCATAACTAAATCTTATCTCACCGGGTGACTGTGGTACACTGGAGAATTTAAATATTCTCAAGAAAGATAATGAATCTTTTCTGTAGTCTTGCCTATGAAAAACAAATTGTGCCTATCTTCCTTCCATATTTACAATAGCAAAGAAGGAATTAGCCAAATCTCTCAGAGCACATTAGTCACTTTTAGCCAGTTGAATTTTTCGAGTAGTGAAAGCTACATCTGTCTCAGCAGAACCACCAATGAACCACTTTATTTGTTACAGAACCAAACCTGGGTCCACTCGCCCGTGTGCAGTAAAGCCAATCTACTGACTCCAGGTTATGGTGAAAGAAAGTACAGCGCTTATTGCAGGGCACCAAGCAAGGAGAATGGGCAGCTCATGCTCAAAAGACCCAAACTCCCCGATGGCTTTCAGGCAAGGGGTTTTAAAAAGCCAGTGTGAAGGAGGGGACTGCGAGGTGCACGATCAACACATGCACAGTTCTCAGGTTGGTTGGCATTGATTCTTTTGGGTATACACTCAGAAACTGAATTCCTGGATCATATAGTAATTCTGGGTTTTTTTAGGAACTGTCATACTATTTTCCATATCAGCTGCACCATTTTACATTGCCACCAACAGTGCACAAGTGTTCCAATTTCTCCACCTGCCCACCAACACTTGTGACTTTCATTTTTTTTTAAATAGTAGTTATCCTAATAGGTATGAGGTGGCATCTCCTTGTGGTTTTGATTTGCATTTCTCCATGATTAGTGACTATCTTTTACCCATTAAATGCTCTCAGCAACGTTGTCAGTGTATATATATGTATATATATTCATTATATATTTTATATATATATATATATAAAATGCATAAGAAAAAGTACAAATAAGTAAAGCTTATGCATAGGCTATCTCAGAAGAAATATAAATGGCTAGTAAAAATATTAAAATAGGTTCATCCTCAGTACTAAACTATAAAATGAAAAAGAAATCAAAATGTATAAGATTAATAATATCAAATTATGAAAAAAATGTGGAAAAAGGGGCACTCTACATATTTCTTTAAGATAGTTCTTTAAAGCATTATGGAGGGGAGGGATAAATTGGGAGATTGGGATTGACATATACACACTACTATATATAAAATAGATAACTAATAAGAACCTGCTGTATAGCACAGGGAACTTTACTCAATACTCTGTAACGGCCTATATGGGAAAAGAATCTTAAAAAAAAGAGTGAATATATGTATATGTATAACTGAATCACTTTGCTGTACACCTGAAACTAATACAACATTGTAAATCAACTATACTCCAATAAAAATTTTTTGAAAAGCATTATGTTAGCTAATAATTTAAAAAGTGAATATTTGTCACTGAGCAAAGGCTACATATATTGTAATATATCATGTTATAAATACAAAGTGGCTATAAAATGAATAAGTTAAAATACATTAATGGATATATATATATATGAAAAAAATCTGTCGCATTGCTAAAAGAAGACACA
Organism: Stenella coeruleoalba; assembly: GCF_951394435.1. NCBI lineage: Eukaryota > Metazoa > Chordata > Mammalia > Artiodactyla > Delphinidae > Stenella > Stenella coeruleoalba. The sequence goes on along the minus strand of NC_137160.1, from coordinate 5,505,035 downwards.
ATATATTTAATCCCATTCATAAAAGACAATATAAAAATGGTATGTGTGTATATGCATATATGGATGCAAAAGCGCTAAAGGATTTTGAAATTGGGTCACTTTACTCTTGACAGTGGTGAGCCAGAAGGGAGGACCGAGGGCCTGAGCGTGTGAAGAGTAGGTAAGAGTGATTTCTACTCATTGTATTGTCTTCTTTTACAGTTGGAATTCATTAAAATGTAATTTGTTTAATAAAATACAATAAAACCCTTTCCTACTATTATCTGAATAAAATTTTACTTGAGTATATATGTTCATGGTATTTCAAAATGTTAACAGAAGCACTGTTCTTTTCTTCCATCTGTTAGAAAATTAATCAGTGGAAGGCATTGCTCTGCAGAATGTTTTATATTCATACGCTCTTTGTAAATGAGGAAGTGAAAAAACTAGGTACTCATTTCTGAATTACACATCTTACTTATGTCTAGATAATCTCCATATTCATATTTATTCAAAATTCAGGAAAACTGAATATTAATCATTCAGACTTTATGATTGTTTCACCTACACTGAATGAATTTTAGTATCACAGCTGAAGGAATGGCTTAAAGTATAAACTATATTTCTCTACCAAATTACAAAATAATGCCCTTACCACTGGGATAGCTACATCTTAAAGGTTCCGTTTTTTTGTTTTTGTTTTTGTTTTTTGCTGTATGCGGGCCTCTCACTGTTGTGGCCTCTCCCGTTGCAGAGCACAGGCTCCGGACACACAGGCTCAGTGGCCATGGCTCACGGGCCCAGCCGCTCCGCGGCATGTGGGATCTTCCCGGACTGGGGCACGAACCCGTGTCCCCTGCATCGGCAGGCAGACTCTCAACCACTGCACCACCAGGGAAGCCCCCAAATGCTCCGTTTTTATGAGATAATATTTGTGGTTAACTGCAAATGGATCTTATCTCTCATAGATGTTTGCATTTAGATTTTATTCAATTAGTCTGTAGACCTCTGAGTGCCTACTATGCAAAGAACCCCGAGAACACAGCTCCAAGAACCCAGCTCCGAGAACACAGCTCTTAGAGGTAAATACGATTCTGGGCACAGTGTCTATAGTCTGTAGGGATGGGAGAGAGAATGAAAATGATAACACTGGAAAATTATAATTTTGATACATTCTATGGTATGTGATGCTAAAGAGAATAATTGAGTGGGAATGTACAATTCTAGATAAATTCATAGGCGGCCCTGATTAGGGGCAGGACATATAAGCCAATCTGAAAACCAAGTAGGAGCCAGTTCTGCCAAGAACAGGAAAGGTAATTCTCATGAGAAGGAACAGCTGTCAAGAGGCTCTGAGGATGGGAAGAGCTTGGTACACCTGGAGAAGGAAGGGTAGTCCAAAGTACCTGGAGGGTCAAGACTAAGGAAGAGAGTGGTAGAGATGAACTTGGAGAGCAAAGATCAGACACACCAGAGCAGAAAGAGAATTCTGCAGCTGACACCTTACTTTCAAAATCACTTTATATTTGGCTTCCCTCTGATCACTGAATTAGAAAATTCTACAGTAGCTCCATTTTAAAACTACAGAGAGGTAGTAAGTAGCATTCACTCATATTATTATGGTTTTAATAATTATTCTAATCAACATGACTTTATTTAATCGCTTGATTAATAAAAGTTCATGAACTACTTGATTTAAACTCTAAACGTACAATTCTAAAAATGGTATCATGATGAGGTTCCTGTCAAATAAAATGAAAACCAAAATATACCACCTCCTTCTTTATAGCATTTTAAGGAAAGCCTCATTAGAGGAAAATTACTGGTCTACATTATCTCACACTACAAGACTTATTTTTCTCTGAAATTTCATTAAAATATTTAATTATTTGAATAATATATGGCATAGGGACTTCCCTGGTGGTCCAGTGGTTAAGGCGCTGCATTCCCAATGCAGGGGACCTGGGTTCAATCCCTGGTCAGGGAACTAGATCTTGCATGCGGCAACTAAGAGCCCACATGCCGCAACTAACGACCCCGCATGCCACAATGAGATCCCGCGTGCCACAACTAAGACCCGGCACAGCCAAATAAATAAATATTTTTTTTAAAAAAAATATATGGCATAAAACATTACTATTAAAATATTTCGATATGTAATTAATATGTCTTCAACTCTGAAATACACAGATATTGATAAACATTTAAATGGAACATTTAGATTTAGATGAAAACCCAATGTATCCAAATCGTGTATTTAACATTCTGTAGCTCACTGGGTAAGTGTCACTTTTACACTTCTTGTCAGGCATACCATGATGTATCTCAATTATGCAGCTGAAATTTAAAAAAGAAGAAAAATTTGTGAATATGGATATTCAGATAACATATAGAGGCAAAACAAACCAACCAAAAGAAAAACAGTAGTGTACTTGGCACTATGAACGTTTTGTTGCATAGCGAAGATTTAAAAGTGTCAATGTTTTTCAAAATATATCATGAATTTAAATATTTGTATAGTTGATATCAATGAATAATCTAACTTTGAAACACAATCTGTACTATTTGCCTCTGATATGAGAGCACGTGAGTATTTCAGTAAATTTCAGTAAACACATGCCTACTTTAAACCTCACTCCCCAAATTCTTTGCCCCATTTGTCATAGTCCATAAAATAAATGTTGCTTACTGTTCAGTGACATTTCAGTAAAGGGCTCAAAACTAGTGTAAAAGAAAAATAAATTTTAACAGCTAGGGTTGAATTGATGAAATTGTAAAATAATTATTCTGTATTAGATATTTCAGAATATTTTAAATGAACAATGAAAAATATCATACAATTACTGGAAAGTCATTCTTAATAGTCAACCTTTAATTAATAGGAAAGATACATTTCTAAATTTATATGGTACATAATTTTTGAAAATTATCTGTGTGTACATATATAAGAAAGGGAATTAATTGTATAAGCTATTCTGAATTGTATGAAGAATAGCAAGTAAAAATTTAATTAATTGCACAAGTCATATATTTGTCAGACATGATAATTGCAACATTGCAATTACCCTTTCAAGTCCCCTCTGTCCTGAATACTTGCTGCTGTTCATCCCAGAATGAAGCTGATTTATATGGAAACAAAAGTCCACCTACCTCATTACATTTTCAGCCTACCTGACCTTTTCCTAAGTTGAAATTTTAATCAAATCCCCTTAAATTGTGACCCTTGAGGGTCAGATCCTGCTAATTGCCCACCCACTACCTAATCTCTCTTTTTTCCTTGTTAAAAGATACCTGGCTGTATTTGAGATTGCAATAAGTCCAGCTAAAATACTCAGTCTCCTAGGCGCCGACACAGCTAGTGGAGCCTCGTGACAGAGTTCTGGCCAATGAGATCAAAGAGCAGGCTCCTTCCTCACAGGGCCGCTAGGAAGGTTCAAGAACCGGCAGGCAACTTTGCCTTTTTCCTTTCTGTGTTGGTTAATTTTATGCGTCAACGTATCTAGGCCATAAGGTGCCCAGGTATTGTATTACTTGATTCTGGATGTTTCTGTGAAGGTGTTTTGGGGAGGAGATTAGCATTTTAATCAGTAGAGTACAGCAGATTGTCTTCAATGGAGGTAGGCCTCATCCGATCACTTGAAGACATGTAAAGACAAAACGATGCCCCCTCCTCCAAGTCAGAGAACTGCCTTCAGGCTTCCTCTGCACCGTCAGTTTTCCGGGGTCTCCAGTCTGCTGGCCCACTCTGCAGATTCAGACTTGCCAGTCTCCATAATCATGTGAACCAACTTCTTATAATAAATCTCTTCATATATCTCTATATAATATCTATATCTACATATCCATTATATATGTTAGATATATAGATATAGATACAGATATATCAGGAATTAAGGATGCCAGTGGGAAGGTATATTAATCAAAGTTCTCCAGAAAGGGACTTCCCTGGTGGTCCAGTGGGTAAGACTCCACGCTCCCAATGCGGGGGGCCTGGGTTCGATCCCTGGCAGGGGAAATAGATCCCATATGCATGCCGCAACTGAGTCCGCATGCCGCAACGAAGATCCCGTGCGTCGCAGCTGAGACCCGGCGCAGCCAAAATAAATTAAAAAAAATCTAAAAAAAAAAAGTTCTCCAGAAAAACAGAAACAATAGGATACATACAACCAACAGTATACATTCTATCAAGACATTTTACTCTGAGAATTTTGCACCAGGATCATATGATTTTGACACTTACCAAGCTATGCTTTGGCGTTTTTCCATCAGTTCGCAAGGAGGAAAATTCTAAGAAAAACTTCTAGAACATTCATTACTTTTCTTCAAGTAAGGACAAAACTTCTTATTGATAATGTTATTTACAGGTCACTAAGAGTCTTCTTGATGTGAACTCGTGGAGCATTTTCTTTAGGATTTCAGTGACAGAAATAGCTGTGCTGTTCCCGACCAAACCTTCTCTTAAGGTAGCTCATGAACTTGCAATGAATTAGGTAACTGGATTGTTTAACGCCTTCACTGGCTTCTAAGAAGCTAAATGTAAATTTCTACAAGCCATTTGAATGCTCAGCTTACAAACGATGTCATCCTATTTTCTCACCCCTTAATATTTTCTTTCCTAAGTTTGCTCATCTGCTTATTTTAACCTGTTCTGTTATAGAGAGGATAAACCGTTCCATAGACCCCCTTTGAAACAGGGCTATTTTAAAAGGCCAATTATAAAGAGAAGATAATAATTAGCATGAAGGAATAATTATTAAGATCATACTTTAGTTACTGAATAGAGGAATAAGGGGGAAAGGATGGTCCCCACATCTTATAATTCACACGTCACTAATCGGTGTGTATGTACAGCATGTTCAACATTGTCTGAGATAATTAGCAAACCATTGCACGAAGCAGTTGTGATAGGTAAAACTTGCATTGTATGACGGAAAAAACTTTACGTTCTAGACTGTCCAGCACACCGTGGCAAATATAAGTTTTATATAATTTTAATTTTCTTGTGAAAGCTGGAATTTTATCATTTGTAAGAAATACTCCTTGAAGTAGCAGGTTCACTTGGATCATTTTTGAGAAAATGTTTGCAGACCACCCGAGTCTGAAAAAACACAATCTGTCAGTCATTCCCTCAAATAAAAATAGTGTCCAGGAGACAAGTGGATGCTCAAAACTCGAAGAAAAACACAGATGCTCTTCCCAAAGGCAATTGTCATCTTTCCTTAAGAAAAGGAAAGAAGTGCTTTTGGGTGCTTCCCATTTCCTGTGTTATGAAGACACGTAAACAGGGTCAAGATTTTTTCACACACACACACACACACACACACACACACACACACGGCACACACTGCCTCACCAAGTGTGTTCTTATGTAAAAATTGGCCTTCCCCCCCCGGCCCCCCGCCATGAGTGTGTCCTACGGAGGAATAAAATGACAGAGGTGCGGTCCGCTATCACTCTCCTGTCTGTGCTGGCGCTCCAGTAATTCATTCATCATTGCTTTTGCAATATCAGTGTAAGTGTCAACACACGTAAAAAGGCAAATATTATCTTACAATTACTCTGAAAATAGTTTTGACCTTGAAGACATCCTGAAAGTGTCTCAAGAACTGCAAGGGATCAACAGACCACACCTTGGGGACACCTAGTATGAAAAATGATGTCTCACCATGCAAATTTCCTTCTCAGTTACCTGGAAGTATCTTTTGCTTGATAAGGATTTTTTTTACTTAAATCTTTTAATTTTAAATTTTAAGGAACTTAAATGTATATTTTTTTCTCTTAGTTATTTTTGTGTTCTGTTTAAGAGTCTATTGTCTACTCAAATTCACGGAGATATTAATTCATGTCTCCTTATTGGAGATGATAATTTGAGCTTTCACATTTATGATTATGATCTACCTCAAATGACTTTGTGTGGGCTTTGAGATATCTAATGTGGATATACGATAGTTTCAGCACCATTTATTGAACAGGATATATTTCTCCCCCCTGAATTACACAGCACCAGTTTTTGTAAATCAGGTAACCATGTATGTATGCATGGGTCGATCTCTGGATTCTCAATTGGTCCATTTGTCTTTTCAAATGCCAATAGTTCATGGTCTTACTTAATTCACTCTATAGTATTTTTTAATATCTAGTAGAGTAAATTTTTCATCTTTATTCTTCAAGATGGTTTTGTGATTTCTGGCCCATTAAATTACTAAATTGGAGAAGATCATTTTTCATAAAGCCCACGCATATGAATTCCCACATGCATATGAATCTGTTTGAGGCAACAGAGCTGGAATGGGAAGAAAGGTAATGGGTTAAGAGGGCAAAATTTCTGGCAGAACGTTAAAATAGATAACATTTTAATTTTATTTACTCAATTTTCTTTTTTTTTAAGTTATGATTTTAAAATAAACACGTGTTAAATTTGAAATAAGGAAAGAGTCGTGAGAAAGGAACCGTATTTCCCTTTCTAAAAACATCCTTTGCGGAGACATTATCCTTTATTCCTAAATGGCTGTGGGTAAAGCTCCATTACGTCTTTTCTATTCCTGGCATTAAGTTCCTAGAAGTGATTAGCTCTATGATATGGCATACAGAAATAAACTGTAAACGGCTCTGCAGTTGAGATCATGTATCCAAACATGCCATTGTACTTTTTGGCAAGGAACACATAAATGTTAATCATCACATCCAGTTTGCCAAGCAAATAGATCAAAATAGTATGAGTATAATTACGTATTTGTGAGTTAGATAACATCGTAGCCATCCCCTCTAGATTGAGGGAGGTAAATGTGGCCGATCCGGGTTCATCTCTGCCAATGTTTATTTATTTGTTGATGGATTCTCTGGCAGTCAATAGGTAAATGGCATAAAATCAGGAAAAAGAGATAAATATTCCAAAGTCTCTTGCATGCCCAATGAAATTAAAACAAAACACCCTGAGAGAAATAAGAGGAAAAACCAACTGGCCAGGTTCCATGAAAGGAGTACTTGCCACGGGCACGACATGCCAGGTTGCCTACCTGTTCATCAAACTATCTCTTTTGTTCTTACTGCCTGGCTGGCTTGACACACACAACAGCATCAACGTCCCATGAAATAAGAATGACCTCATCTGTCAGGTCAAGCCCATCCAGAAATGGAATCAACAAGAGGATACTTAGTTAATCCTAGCTGAAAGAGCGTTATGGTTGACGTATGCCTGGACACATACATTGCCGCTGAAATAACTGTAAGAGAGCGAAGGAGAGTTCTCAACATCTGCAATGAGCTGGCCTTGGCAGATGGGGGCAGAGGAGAAAGGAGGAAAAGATGGCAATAGCTTGCAAGTCCAGCACTTCAACGGGACAGAATTAAGGCAGAGACCTCTATCAGAAGGTGCATGAACGGTGAAAGAAAATAGGTCACTTAATTATTGCACACGTCCCCTCATGAAAAAGAAAATCTCTTTTGTTGGAGCCAGAAGGACACTTTGGGACACACAGGGGTCAGGAATCCTAAATGGAATGGAATTAGGGTACAACCTGGTAGATATCTAAACGCCAGTTTTATAGTAACTGCATTTTATCTAACACAGTGTCACACTTTTAAACTGTAGATTCTGGGAAAGGAATATAACAGCCCACTCTAACTATGTCACAGACTTTGAAGTAAAGTTTGGGATAAAAACAGGTCCTCTCCTTCTCTGTTAGATCTGTCTTTCTAAGGCAGTTTGAATTGCCAAACGGAGAAATTGATACAGTAAAACAATCAGTAAAATCAATATGAAAAGGAACACTTAAACTTGTTTCAAAAATTCTGCTTTGGTGCACGGAAAACTCAAAAAAAAATTAAAAAAACAAAACACTCCTTCTTGGAGTAATATGTAACATATGCTATTTGGTCGAACATGTCTGGATGTTGCTGTGAAAATACTTTTTTAGATGAGATTATGATTTAAATCAGTAAGGCAGATTACCCTCCATAATGTGTGTGGGCCTCACCTAATCAGTTGAAGGCCTTAAGGAAAAGAGAGGCCCCTGAGGAAGGTGGGATTCTGCCAGCAGATCACCTTCAGACTCCAGCTGCAGTAGCAACTCTCCCCTGGGTCTCTCTGCCAGCCACCACAACTGCATGACCAATTACTTTTTTTTTTTTTTTTTTTTTGCGGTACACGGGCCTCTCTCACTGTTGTGGCCTCTCCCGTTGCGGAGCACAGGCTCCAGACGCACAGGCTCAGCGGCCATGGCTCACGGGCCCAGCCACTCCGCGGCATGTGGGATCTTCCCAGACCGGGGCACGAACCCGTGTCCCCTGCATTGGCAGGCGGACTCTCAACCACTGCGCCACCAGGGAAGCCCTATGACCAATTACTTAAATCTCTCTCTCTCTCTCTTTCTCCACACATACATCTTACTGGTTTTATTTCTCTGGAAAACCCTAACTACTACTAATATATATATATATATATATATATATATATATATACACATTATACTATAGTATAAATCTCTCTCTCAATATATGACTTCTAACCTAGTCAATTTATAGATTCAATGTGATTCCAATAAAATTCTTAAGATGCATGTGTGTGTATATGTTTGTGTGTGCATAATTTTATATAAAGTAATAAGCCTATTTTAAAATTTATGGGGAAGTTCAAAGGACCTGGAAAAAGAGGACAAGGTTAGGGGATTTCTCTTAATCTGTATCAAGAATTAGTGTGTGGAACCCTCCTGCACTGTTGGTGGGAATGTAAATTGATACAATCGCTATGGAGAACTGTATGGAGGTTCCTTGAAAAACTAAAAATAGAACCACCATATGACCCAGCAATCCCACTACTGGCATATACCCTGAGAAAACCATAATTCAAAAAGAGACATGTGCCACAATGTTCATTGCAGCACTATTTACAATAGCCAGGACATGGAAGCAACCTAAATGTCTATCGACAGATGAATGGATAAAGAAGATGTGGCACATATATACAATGGAATATTACTCAGCCATAAAAACAAATGAAATTGAGTTACTTGTAGTGAGATGGATGGACCTAGAGTCTATCACAGAGAGTGAAGTAAGTCAGAAAAAGAAAAACAAATACCGTATGCTAACGCATATATATGGAGTCTAAAAAAAAAAAAAGTCGTACTGATGAACCTGGTGGCAGGGCAGGCATACAAACGTAGACATAGAGAATGGACTTGAGGACGGGGGGGAGGGGGAGGGGAAGCTGGGGTGAAGTGAGAGTAGCAGCAACATATACACACTATCAAATATAAAATAGCTAGTGGGAAGCAGCAGCATTGCACAGGGAGATCAGCTCTGTGCTTTGCAACGACCTAGAGGGGTGGGATAGGGAGGGTGGGAGGGAGACACAAGAGGGAGGGGATACGGGGATATATGTATATATATAGCTGATTCACTTTGCTGTACAACAGAAACTAACACAGTATTGTGAAGCAATTATACTCCAATAAAGATCTATTTAAAAAAATAAAGAATTACTGTGTCATTTTTTATGAATTAGGATAATGTGATATTAAAACAGGGATAGGCAAACTGATGAAAAAATAAAGAACCTCCAAAGAGACAAACCCCAAATAGAAATCTGACTAATGGCAAAGCTGGGGTAGCGAGGGAGTAGGGATATGTAGTCTGTAAATGAATGATACTGGGTCAATTCAGAATCCACATGGACAAACTAAAATGGAACTTAAACCTATGCCCAAATTATTGCCTGGCATATGAAAATTCCATTATAAAAAGAACATTTTCAAAGGCAATACAGAACCAGATCTTTATGACTTATGATAGGAAAGGACTTCTTAATTAAAAGACAATAAATGTGATCCATGTGAAAAGATGCTGACATAAATTCAACTATATTAAAATTAAGAGCTTTGGCTTCTGAAGAACCCAGAAATAACATCTTTTGATACAGCCATTGTCACTGTTAACCAAGAAAATATATACTGTACCTGACAAATAAGCAATGTTTTGTCTTTTTATTTTGAAGTCCGGTCCTTCTCCTTGCCCAGTCCGTGAAGACCAGTTGCTCAGGAAGGAGACTGGGAACAGCCGGTGGTGAGGACGAGATGGTAGTGCCAGCAGGACAGTGAAGCCCTCCGACCACTTCAGGGCTTCCAGGTGCCTCGCAGACCTGAGCTGGGTGAAGGAGAGACATCTTTTGGAGTAGATGGAAGAGAGAAGTTCTGAAATGCACTGAACTGGATTTTCTAGATCTTGACATGGAGAAGAAAGCTTTGGTTCTGCCCAAACTACAGTGAAGTGGATATAAAGGACACTCAGAAAGAGCAAATTTAAGGAAGTGATTATAGAAAAATGAAGAGACGTGCCCTGCTGGTCCTTGATACTCCGCCCCATCAAATAATTAGTTACATATATTGGCAAATTCATTTCCAGAGACAGAAGTTCCTGTGAGTAAGGAGAGGGGGCGCTATAATCCCAAATGAAGTAAAACAGGTTCCTATGCTCAATGGTCCATAAGTCAACCACAGATACATTAATTAATCAGCACAAAAATCTTGTCTTCTAAAAGTACACACTGAGGTTGAGATTTAAGACGTATAAAATTAAAACATAAATACTGGCCTATGGGGGTTCGTTCTTTCAAACACCTATCTTGTTTTTTATGTTTTTATTATTGCTGAGTTTGTTGCTGGTTTACGGCACTGGGACCATAACCTAACACCTGACTAACTCAACAATTTAATTCCTCTGGCGTGATCCCCCAGAAGCATCACCAGGTCCGGGGTTAGACACCAGATCACAGAGCCGAGATACGCGACGGAAGCAGGCTTTAGACTTCATCTGAATTCCGGTTTGTTGAGGGGGAATGTTCCTTCAGAGAATTCAGCAAACGTCAACCGAGCATTGGCCAAAAGAACAAGTGCAGGTGGATTAAATACAAAAGAGAATTCTGTAAACACATTTACAGGGGTGCAAACTTTGTTGTTCTGTATATTTTTATATTTAATTATAAGGAATTAATTGGTAAATATAACCTACTGTTACTAGGAACACTAATATAGCTCAGGTGTTTGTCACATATTTCTCTTTACTAGCACTAACACTTAGATTTCAGTGAGTCTGTTTTATATACCAGAAGACCAGGAAAAAAGGCATTAAACATTGCTTGGCATTTCACGCTTGAATATCATACAGATCTCTGTTAAATAAGAAAATATGTACCTCAAATATCCTAGCGGGGGCTTCCCTGGTGGCACAGTGGTTGAGAGCCCGCCTGCCGATGCAGGGGACACGGGTTCGTGCCCCGGTCCGGGAAGATCCCACATGCGGCGGAGCGGCTGGGCCCATGAACCATGGACACTGAGCCTGCGCGTCCGGAGCCTGTGCTCCGCAACGGGAGAGGCCACAGCAGTAAGAGGCCCGCGTACCACAAAAAAAAATATATATATCCTAGGGGGTTCATCAGGTTCATGCTTCATTCCCTAGTTTGAGAAATGCTGACCTAAGAAACTAGATTATTATTTTAAAAAATATCTTTCTACAGGAAATTATCATTAAAAATAACTTTAAAACATAAAATAACTTATTTTTTATTGAAACCAACTTTTAAAATATTCTCAAAGACTTCATGAACCATTTATAAATTCCATGAAGCTTAGCTTAAGAAAATTCGTTTGTCTTATTTTCCATTTGACAGTTTTCAGCAAACAGTATTAGGAGTATCCAGTCTCATCTTAGGGAGTTAGAAGGATAACAAGGATCCAGGAAACTCAGACCTACTTTCTATCTATTGCACAGGTGAGTATTTCAGCCTATAACTGCTTCACTATAAATTAAAGGATATATTTTTGGTAGCAAATGAAAGCCTCAATTTTAATTCACCTAATAGTTTCCTTAATGATATCTAATTAGAACAACTGTTAAGGGTTCACAATGTTACATCCTTCGTTTTGTTTTTCCCATTAAATTAGCATTATGGTTATTTCGCTATTTTATTAGAAGTTCATTATTAATGTGTCTGTAGTTCATATACATGTATATACATATGTATGCAACTTTTATGATGCTAGAATATACTTCCTAAGTAGGCTGAATGAACGTGTTTGCTTTTTAGTTAATAATTGGATTAATCTTTTTTTTTTTTTTTGCGGTAAGTGGGCCTCTCACTGTTGTGGCCTCTCCTGTTGCAGAGCACAGGCTCCGGACGCGCAGGCTCAGCAGCCATGGCTCACGGGCCCAGCCACTCCATGGCATGTGGGATCTTCCCGGACCAGGGCACGAACCCATGTCCCCTGCATTTGCAGACAGACTCTTAACCACTGCGCCACCAGGGAAGCCCTGGATTAATCTTATTAAGTATTTAGAATCTCCTTTCCCCTTTCTCAGAAAATTTCTAAATTGGAGTCGCTCCACAGAAGTTCTAGCATTAACTAGACATATTAGTTGACAATGACTCAATGATCAAAGTGATGATGTAATGAGGACACAAATATCTGAAGTCTTTTTTACTTTTAAAATTCTGTTCTGCATTAGTATTACAGTAATGCAGCTGTGAAATATCTTCTTAAATAAAAAAATAGAAATCATTTTTATCTCCAACTTATAAAGTTTATAAGGCCTAAAGTTTCTTTATAAATTACACACAATGGATCTTTGAAAACATCGATGGAAAGATATTCCTCTAAGATAATATATTTTCAGTTCTTATAGTGATTTTCTTTAGTCTTACAGATCATTATCCAACGAAAGGATTCAAATTAAAGTTCTGATTTTTTTTCACATGAAACCACCATGAAATATTTTCACTTTTAAAGATATATCTAACTTCAATGTGTATCTGGTTTTACTATGGAACATTGATTATAAATTCAGCCTTAATCCATTCTACATATGTATTTAATTCTCCCCATTAATTTTATAGGCATTCTGAATTATTATATTCTATTAATTACCCTCTAGTATTTAAGTTCACTGGGCAACTCTCTAACTCATTCTGGCCACTTACCATGTGCCTTGAATTAATATTACTATCCACATTTCACATAATCCTGTATTATCAGTTTCTATATAAGTCTATAGAAACAAAATGAGATCTCAATGAGAATGATGCAAGAAATGGTATTTTTTGAAACATCTATTTTTGTATAAAACATGACAAATAAACCCAGGAGATAAATTATATTTCAAAGAATCAAAACACAGAGACCGCTCACAGATCACTCAGAAAATAAGTAGATCACATTTAAATTACTGTTCAAAACAATCAGGAAGGAGTTATTATACTTTCTACAATAATGGCTTTGAGCTGATTATAGTAATAACTCAATGGCACTCCTGTTGGTATGCATTTAGAGAAAGTGTTTTCAAATCATGAGAAAATGCAAAAGTGTACATTTGTTTTCATTAGTAGTTTTAGAAATAACATTAATTTTTTGGGACATACAACCACTCAAACTTTAAATTTTAACTCAAAGCTTTAATTTTTAAAATCATAAGTATAGATGAAGAGAGGATAATACATAAAGACAGTTCAGACTCGTGGCTGGTAAAGACGGTTACAATTTATTTGACACTCCTCTTATTGAAAAGTGGAATCTATTTCCACTCTCCTTTAATCTGGGCTAGGCTGTGACTTCTTTGACATAAAAGTACAGTGGAAGGGGTGCTACAGCATTTCTGGAAATAGCCTTTAAGAGGAGTGCCAGCTCCCACCTTGGTCTCTTGAGCCCAGAGGTCCTGTGTAAGAAGTATGGCTGCTCTATTAGGAAACCCTCATGCAGTAGTCCAGAGACCACATGGAAGGAACACGGTTCCCATCTGAGCCCTGCCTTCCACATCCCCACCAAGGTACCAGTCATCTTAGACAACCTGGCCCAGCCCCACAGCTGTCAGCTGAATACCACTTAACAGCAGATGAACAAGGGAATTGCCAAGACCTGCCTGAATTTCAGACCTGCGCTATCATGGGATTTAATACGTTGGTCACTATGTTTAACCTCTAAACTCAGGATAGTCTGATAAGTGGTAACAGGTAACTGGACCAAAACCTTTCTGTAAAGGCAAGATTTTTAAAATGAAGTGATGCATGCTGTTAGTTTTCATTCCAATTGTTAATTATGAAAAATCTGCTGTGGAAAAATTAGCAAGAATTTTCATGCAGGTGATCTTTGAGCCACATACTGAGAAACGCTACTCCAGAAAGAGCTAGATCCCTGATCTCAAGGGGACAGTGTTACTGAGAACTAGACCTAACAAATATGAGGTCCAATATATGGCAGGTGTTAATTATTCATTGTTATGTAAAAATGTCTATGTCAGTGATCTGTGCTGTTTCTATCAATTAATCTTAGTAAAAGGGATGGTTTTTTTCTATTGAAAATAACAACTGATTAAAACCTTTCTGACAAGTGGAAAGATTTCCTCCACTAGATATTTACTGTAAGAATACGGTGAGGGATCTAAAGAAACTAGTTATAAAGGAATAAATCTTCTATGGCAGGCAGAATACTATATAGAGTAATAAATATTTTTCAACCATAGAATATAATCTATTGTACCTAAAATAACATAAGATTCCAAGATAAATGGAACACTCCAAAAAATCAATGAACTTGACAAATTTTGAAGACTTTCCAGGAATCAATATTTTTCAAGTTGACAGATGGTTTTTTATAAAGTGGAGAAATTAGCAAACTTCTAGACATATACATGTCTCCTGTATGTGTCCTGAGGAATATATGTAAATAAAGAATTGTTTTTAGGGGAGAAATTATGGTAATTCTTTTTATGAACTGAAAATTTCAAATACTGTTTGATACAAGGAGCTCTAATTCAAAATACTCATGTTAATTTTCTTTGTGAAACTGAGAAATACATTTTTACAAATAGCAGCTAAAAGGAGAAAAGCTGGTTAGAGATTTAGGCAGTGACATAGTGTTAGAAAGACAAAAATTAGAATTCATGACTCCTCAGGAAGTTAGCATTGAGGGTCAAAGTGATACCAAGCAGGACCCCGTGGGACTCCTGGGCACAAAAGCCTTTCCGTGTCCCCCATTTCTTGATTATAGGAAATAGGCTTCATGCAGCTTCAATGACCTTATCAATTGAATTACACACTGAATTTTGCGTGGAAGAGCCTCAGGTTAGAATTTTAAGACTCAGTAAATTACATCATCTTTCGTGATTCTATATTCATGATGGTTACGGTCTTGCCATTTCTGGAACCGCAAAATATATGTAGATAACACACTGAGCATCTGATCTTTTTTCCTAATTAATTCATTCTCAAGCAGAGCCACAAAAGTTGCAAATTAGTGCCAAGAAAGTACCTCCTGAAATAACATTTTGCCTCCAGAATATATTAAATACCTGTAAGAATCTGACTTTACAGTTCCTCAGATGACTAAACTTAAAATTCTAAATATCGTATTTAGCAAGTATAGCAAACTTTTAAATTTTATTTAAAATTTTAATTAGAAAAGTAATTTTTTACCGTAATTCCAGTCAGTTGTCACCATGATTGATTCAGGGATGGGCAGTAATCCTAGGTCTAGACCAATTAGGATGTGTCACTCCCTAGCCACAGGGGCGGGGTCGGAGCATGGTTCAGTTAATCCAAGGAGCTGTCTCTTAGGGAATCCAACCAATCCTTTGATGGGCCTGGAAACCTCACAAAGAAATGCTTTGGAGATGCCCAATCTGGTCTGAAACACAGAAAGGCTATTCACTGTCCACCCCACCTCCATCCCAGGCCAGAACTTTCTGGGGAGGGAGGAAAGGCCAAAAATGAACAAATAAGACACAGGATAATTTCCAAGTTATATCATCAATAACCGACTTATAAAAGTCATGGTTTTGCTGCCCCAAAGGGAGCTTTGTAGGTGACCACAGGTACATCTCAAGCTCTTGGTTCCCCTAAGGAGTAGTTTACACATTGGAAGAACCTGGGCATTTAGGAGGCTGAATTCCTGGGGAAACAGGGATCTGGGAGTCATCAGCGTGTCCCCATAAAGAGTGGGGGGGCCCAGGGGAGCATTTGAGGTTATCCAGGAAGAGCTGTAAGTTGATTCAAAGTGAGAAGACCTGGTACAGACTCGGGGGGAGCAATAATGCCTGGAATGGACAGAGGAAAGAGCAGTAAGAGAGAAGACCGCCATCACCACACTTGTCCTGTTGCATCGTGGTGACACAAATGGGAGCAAATTGTCCCTCCTGCCCTCTCTCTCAGCCTGCCAACGTCTGGTCCACATTCACCTGTCAGATTCCCAGGGCTTTGGGGATAGAGATCTGGGTACTAGTCAGAGACGTGGAAGGAAGAGGATGAAATGGAACAGACCACATTTTTAGAGATTTCAATATAATCCTTCCGACACCATTAACTTTTTTCTTTTGAACTAAAAATAAGTAAATAAAAATTTAAAAAAATAGTCATTTTTGAAGCATGATCCACTATGATGTATAATTAAGTGAAACATGGAGACAATAGAGATGTTTTTATACCCATTCATCTGTTGTGAACAATTAATCTTTTCAAGATAAAGTAAAGGGGGAAAGTCCTATCTTGTATTATCAGGAAGTTTTTGTTGCAAATGACAGCTATCCAACACATTTTGGCCAAAAGGAGAAATTATTAGAAGAATATAATTAAAGATAGGTTTAAACTATCAAGGCAGTTAAGCTGCAGTTGGAATCAGGGGATCAAATATTACCAGATTTTTGTTTTTGTTTGCTCTCTCTTATGTTGCTTGACAATCTTTCACCTTCATTTTAATTATCTATCAATTCTGTTGTCTCTATACATATCATATCATCCCTCTCTACCATCCTCCTTATATATTTGATCTTTTTCTCTCTTCATTATCTCATCTCTTTCTCATATATATTTCTCAAAACTCGTTCTCATCCATGACATATAAATATAACTATTATATGTGTCTATATACATATACATATATACATAGTATATTATATATACATAATGTAATATATTACATATACATATTATATTATACATAATATACTATAATATTATATATTATAATATATACATAATATATTATATATAATATATATAATATATTATAATATATATATCCATTTCTTTCTCATTTTTCCCTCTCCCCTTAATCTGTTTCTTATTTTTCTCTATCGTGTCTCCTCTGAGCTCTTTCCAACATTCTACTCCATATTTTCTCTTTATCTCTTCTCTTTGTCATTCATTCCTATTTCCCTCTTATCCCTCTCTCTCACATCTCTCTAGTTTCACTTTTTCTCTACCTCCCTCCTCACCTCTCCTCTCCCTTTCTCCTTTCCTCCCTCCTGTCTCAGTTAAGGACTTAGATACTGAGCTCCAGACCTATGTCCAGAGGGGCAGGGCCTTATCAGCAGATGTGGTTTGCATGGCTGTCCCCTGAACCATGAATTGTGATTCCCAGGGAAGGGGGGTGGGGGGCAGTGAACACTTGAAAACATCACAACTTTGGATAGAGCCCAGATTGGTGGGGTGTCGGTGAGGTGAAGTGGGCATGGGTGGGAGATGACAGTGCTTAGATGCTGGTTAAATAAACCCCAGACTGTCCAATGGAATCTCCAAAAATAAAATATCTCTTGGGAAAACTTACATGATATATTGGAACATCAATGGCATATCAATGGTAAAGTGAAACCTGAGGACTGTGTAGAATCAGAGATATGGGGGTTGACATAGCCACTGCTTGATTAACAGTGTGCATTAGAACAGTTCAAGGGACCTAGGGAACTCTGGCTTAATTCAAATAGCTATGGCATCCAGGAGATTTCAGCTAGTAGGGGACATGGGAACACAACTGTCAATTAGCAATGAGACTGACATCAAAGAGGTGAGGACACACGATGCTCACAGTGAAGTTGCTGTGTAGATACTGGAGGCCACATTAAGTGGTGCTCTCAGAACAATACACTTAATTCCAGGTGAGGAGAATCCTTGAGTGTAACAAAGCTTGGTTATTATTTCTTTTTATTGAAGTATAGTTGATTTACAATGTTGTGTTAATTTCTGCTGTATAGCAAAGTGATTCAGTTATACATGTGTACATTTTTTAAAATATTCCTTTTCATTAAGGTTTATCATAGGACCTTGTTGTTTATTCATTCTCTATATAAAAACGTACATTTGCTAACCCTAACCTCTCACTCCATCCTTCCCCCAGCCCCCTCTCCCTTGGCAACCATGAGTCTGTTCTCTGTCCCTGATTCTGTTTCTGTTTCATAGATAGGTTCATTTGTGTCATATTTTAGATTCCACACATAAGTGATATCATACAGTATTTGTCTTTCTCTGACTTACTTCACCTAGTATGATAATCTCTAGTTGCAAAAGCTAGGGAACTGGGAGAAGCTGCATGTTCAATCAAGGTACCCGGTACCTACAGCTGGAAAAAGGGAAGCAAACCAGTGATGACAACAATTTTCTACGTCCCATTGACAGAAACAAAATACATCTAACTGATAATAAATTATGGGGAAATGCATATAATAGCATTTCAAAGCATACAGATAAGAATTTTTACAAACTGTTCCCAGTGCCTTGGAGCTAGTGTTCCTTCCGAAATCGCCCTTGATGTTTTACCTACTTTGAATGCACATGCTTTATTGTAAGTTTATTGATGCCCAGGTAGGCCTCAGTGACAAGAGTAATTACACTGCATGTCCATTTATTTTATTATCTTTTAATTTTTTAACGTCTTTATTCAAGTAAAATTGCTTTACAATGGTGTGTTAGTTTCTGCTTTATAACAAAGAGAATCAGCTATACATATGCATATACCCCCATATCTCCTCCCTCTTGAATCTCCCTCCCACCCTCCCTAACCCACCCTGCTAGGTGGTCACAAAGCACGGAGCTGATCTCCCTGTGCTATGTGGCTGCTTCCCACTTGCTATCTATTTTACATTTGGTAGTGTATATATGTCCATGCTACTCTCTCACTTCGTCCCAGCTTACCCTTCCCCCACCCCATGTCCTCAAGTCCATTCTCTACATCTGCATCTTTATTCCTGTCATGCCCCTAGGTTTTTCAGAACATTTTTTTTTTTAGATTCCATATATATGTGTTAGCATATGGTATTTGTTTTTCTCTTTCTGACTTAATTTCACTCTGTATGACAGACTCTATGTCCATCCACCTCACTACAAATAACTCAATTTCACTTCTTTTTATGGCTGAGTAATATTCCATTTTTTATATATATATATATATATATATATATATATATATGTCACATATACTTTATCCATTCACCTGTTGATGGACACTTAGGTTGCTTCCATGTCCTGGCTATTGTAAATAGTGCTGCAATGAACATTGTGGTACATGACTCTTTTTGAATTATGGTTTTCTCAGGGTATATGCCCAGTAGTGGGATTGCTGCATCATATGGTAGTTCTATTTTTAGTTTTCTAAGGAACTTCCATACTGTTCTCCATAGTGGCTGTATCAATTTACATTCTCACCAAAAGTGCAAGAAGTCTCCCTTTTCTCCACACCCTCTCCACCATTGATTGTTTGTAGATTTTTTGATGATGGACATTCTGACTGGTGTGAGGTGATACTTCATTGTCATTTTGATTTACATTTATCTAATGATTAGTGATGTTGAGCATCCTTTCATATGTTTGTTGGCAATCTGTTTATCTTCTTTGGAGAAATGTCTATTTAGATCTTCTGCCCATTTTTGGATTGGGTTGCTTGTTTTACTGGTATTGAGCTGCATGAGCTGCTTGTAAATTTTGGAGATTAATCCTTTGTCAGTTGCTTCATTTGCAAATATTTTCTCCCGTTCTGAGGGTTGTCTTTCGGTCTTGTTTATGGCTTCCTTTGCTGTGCAAAAGCTTTGAAGTTTCATTAGGTCCCATTTGTTTATTTTTGTTTTTATTTTCATTTCTCTAGGAGGTGGATCAAAAAGGATCTTGCTGTGATTTATGCCATAGAGTGTTCTGCCTATGTTTTCCTCTAAGAGTTTGATAGTGTCTGGCCTTACATTTAGGCCTTTAATCCATTTTGAGTTTATTTTTGTGTATGGTGTTAGGGAGTGTCCTAATTTCATTCTTTTTCTTGTAGCTGTCCAGTTTTCCGAGCATGGCTTATTGAAGAGGCTGTCTTTTCTCCATTGTATATTCTTGCCTCCTTTATCAAAAATAAGGTGATGATATGTGCGTGGGTTTATCTCTGGGCTTTCTATCCTGGTCCATTGATCTATATTTCTGTTTTTGTGCCAGTACCATACTGTCTTGATTATTGTAGCTTTGTAGTATAGTCTGAAGTCTGGGAGCCTGATTCCTCCAGCTCTGTTTTTCTTTCTCAAGATTGTTTTTGCTATTTGGGGTCTTTTGTGTTTCTGTACAAATTGTGAAATACTTTGTTCTAGTCCTGTGAAAACTACCATTGGTAGTTTGATAGGGATTGCATTGAATCTGTAGATTGCTTTGGGTAGTATAGTCATTTTCACAATGTTGATTCTTCCAATCCAAGAACATGGTATATCTCTCCATCTGTTTGTATCATCTTTAATTTCTTTCATCAGCTTCTTATCGTTTTCTGCATACAGGTCTTTTGTCTCCTTAGGTAGGTTTATTCCTAGATATTTTATTATTTTTGTTGCAGTGGTAAATGGGAGGGTTTCCTTAATTTTTCTTTCAGATTTTTCATCTTATGTGTATAGGAATGCATGAGATTTCTGTGCATTAATTTTGTATACTGCTACTTTACCAAATTCATTGATTAGCTCTAGTAGTTTTCTGGTAGCATCTTTAGAATTCTCTATGTGTAGTATCATGTCATCTGCAAACAGTGTGCATGTCCATTTATTGAAGGGATTGTCAAGCAAAACATCAATACATCTGTGACTACATTCCTTATCCAAAAATTTTCAAGCTTGTTGATTAGATTAATAATGAAAGGAGGCAGCTTCACCCAAAAAATTCTCCTGACTCCAGGGCACTACCACTATCCAGAATAATTCAGATTCTCAAGAGAATGATAAAGGAAGGTAGGATATGAGTTTTAAGCTGTTTGAACACAATTTTACTCCTCTTTTTTCATGTTCTCCGTAGTTTTGGATTTTCTTTTGTTGTCTAAAAATGTGAGGGAAAACATTTTTCTCCTTTATCTTTTGTGTGTTTTTTTTTTAACAATTTACTTCCTTAACATTGATTTAAAAAATATTAATTGAGGGCTTCCCTGGTGGTGCAGTGGTTGAGAATCTGCCTGCTAATGCAGGGGACACAGGTTTGAGCCCTGGTCTGGGAGGATCCCACATGCCGAGGAGCAACTAGGCCCGTGAGCCACAACTACTGAGCCTGCGTGTCTGGAGCCTGTGCTCCGCAACAAGAGAGGCCGCGACAGTGAGAGGCCCACGCACTGCAATGAAGAGTGGTCCCCGCTTGCCACAACTAGAGAAAGCCCTTGCACAGAAATGAAGACCCAACACAGCAAAAATAAATTAATTAATAAACTCTTACCCCCAACATCTTCTTTAAAAATATATATTAATTGAGATTGTTCTCTGTGCCAGTCCTGTCCGAGATATATTTACCAGGAAAATCCAAACCCAGTCGGGCATCATTTGTGAGGCAGCTGAGGATGTCTGCCCACCTCACTCGGCAGTGGGGGGGATAAACATCAGTCAAGGGCATAAGCCCAAGAGTGAGCAAAACTGCAATTACACTGGAGCGATCATGGGCAATGAATTCAGATTAGCAAAATGTCAGAAAAGTCACCAAGAACAAGGACTATGGAAATTGAAAAGTGAAAGGGCCCTGATAGGGACTGAAAAAATGGGGTGACACTAGAGCTTGTCAATACAAATGCTTCCAGACATCAGCCTCAGATACTTCAAAATCCCCACTGGCCATTCTCTGTGTGTATTAAGGCTTCTCTGCTTCCGTTCACACCCACCTCCAGAAGGGGTCTAATGACCCAGTCCAAAGACCCCAGAAGGAGTGAATGGAAAAAGAGCTGCTCAAAAGAAGGCAGCTAACTGTGAGTTGTGACCTGGAGGATATACAATTGCCCCAATTTACTGAACTATTTCTGCAAGCCAGACAGAGGCCAATTTTCTCAGTCTTGATACCCTTTCTTTGATTGCACGTTACAATCCTCTTGAGAGATTTTAACAAATACATGACTGAGCCTCACCCCAGAACTGCTGGCTCTGATTCCCCAGGAGTGGGGATGGGCAATCTGTTTAAGGAAAAATGCCTAACTACCTTTGACACAACACTTGAAACTAGGCTTTGAGGCAACCATTTGACATACTAACTAGAGAAATAATATGTTAGATACAATACTATCTAATATCTAATGGAAAACTGAGGCAATCTAATTTAAAAAGCAACCAAATCTACTTATCACAATGTGGTTTGAAATAGGGGAAAAATGAAAATTACCTCAATGTAAAGGGGATTCATTACGCCCACGTGGTTCAGACCTACAACCAAATATGACGTGGTCATCATATGACAAAGTTGATTCAAATGTACTGATGTAAAAATTATCTACAAGGCTTCCCTGGTGGCGCAGTGGTTAAGAATCCGCCTGCCAATGCAGGGGACACGGGTTCGAGCCCTGGTCCGGGAAGATCCCACATGCCGTGGAGCAACTAAGCCCGTGTGCCGCAACTACTGAGCCCACAAGCTGCAACTACTGAGCCCACATGCCATAACTACTGAAGCCCGCACACCTAGAGCCCGTGCTCTGCAACGAGAGAAGCCCCCGCTCGCCACAACTAGAGAAAGCCCATGCGCAGCAACAAAGATCCAACACAGCCAAAAATTAATTAATTAACTTTAAAAAATTATCTACAATATAAAATGCTATGCAAAAAACAAAATGCTAGGGAACAGTATGCATGGTAGGGGCCCATTCTGAAACAAAGAAAGAAAGAAAAATAGCCTAATTTGTATATATGCATAACAAATGAAAAAGTCTTGGAAAATACATCATAATGGTAATGTGTTTTTTCTCTGGGTGATGGAATTATGGGAAATTTTCATTTCCTTCACATTTTTACTTTTTATGTAATGACTCATTTTTATTTGTATAATATTTTATTTAAAAAACCAGGACCCATTAGTAAACTGTAATTGGTATCAGAGAAATATGCAGAAAAGTAAGAAAAAATGTCTGGGGATCTAGGGCCTCTGCTGTCAGAGAGCACCAAGGTAGTAAATTGTCTAGCCATTCTGTAATTTCCACTGTTAGGAGTGCCTAATTCACTCCAAGAGAATCACTTTGTGGTACGAGGAGATTTGGATCTGTATGGCCGCTTGTTTTGCCTGCTTCCTGATGCAGAGATCACATCCTGCTGTCTGGATTTGCCATTATCCTGAACACCAGCAAACAGAAGATGCACATAGAATAATTAACAACAAAGATATGTGACCTATCGTGTATGGGGAAGTTAAGAAAATCTTCACTAACCAAGACATTTCCCCCACTCAATAACCGTTAGGAGTAGCCAATTATGGCAAGTAATTAGACGACATTAATGTTTACCATATGCTTTTAATGGCCTTCTCAGAGAACACAAGCTTTCATACAGTTCAATTTCAAATGTCTGGTTACATAATTAATGAGGTTATTCATTTTTGTCAGATCAATGACCTGGGCCCCTTATTTGCTTAAAAGGGATTGAGTGATCTGTTAACTCCCATAGCATCTCCAACAAGGAAATGTGCAGTTGAAATCTAGCGTTGTGTATGTATGAGTAGCGTCTCAACAGACAGAAATCTGTAGCAAACAACGCTGGGGACCAGCAAAGCTGGAAGGAGAGCCATAATTGCATTACAGTTTGCTGAGGAAGTAAACTTTCCATCTATCAAGGTTGGTTCTAAACTCTAAAGGGTCTTGATTTCTAGATCAATTCCAAGGTAGAGAAGACTTAACTTCATGCTAAGGCATCAATGAAGGCTTTTTCTTGGGAAAATAATATGATTAGGGTTGTGCTTTGAGGAGTTTAGTCTGGTTTGGTCATAGAATAAAGAAGAAAAAAATGAGAAAAGGGATTGGCTAGGAAACTATTACAGAAGTGCAGTCATATTTAAGAATGTTCCAATATCAAGAAAAAATAATTATGAACTGCACAACTTGTGTAAACCAGTTCTTGGGAATTTTTTTTATGGTAATGATAAGAGAACAAGATTGCCAAAACTTAATTAATGGTAAATTTCTCTTTGAGTTAATTTTATTGATAGAAACTTAGGGAGCAAACCATGGGAAGTCTGATCCCATGTTTGATTTTTAATGTTTCTGAAAGTTATATTTCTTCTCCTATAAAGAAATAATAAATATATTCAAACAAATGAATGTCCTGCTTATTTTTTCATGTACTGGTTTATTTCTATCAAAAAATTAACTACTGTTAATGGGACATCACCTTTGTTACATTATTACACTCATCTTGAAATGCAAAAGAAAGGTAGTTCATACTAACAAGTTTTACAAAAAGACTAAATAATTAATCCTCACAGAATTCTAAGAGAATGCTATTAGATCTTCATTTTAGTTATTCATTGTGCCATTGATACTGTTGTCTTTGAAGTAGAATTTAAAGATATGTCCTCAAATTTTATCAAGGTTTGCTAATAGAAATAGCTACATAAACTTTTTAAAATTTTTTCCATCAAAATATAACTTATGTTTTGGGGAATTCCCTGGCGGTCCAGTGGTTAGGACTCAGCGCTTTCACTGCCAAGGCCCAGGTTTGATTCCTGGTCAGAGACCTAAGATCCGACAAGCCATGAAGCAAAACCAAAAAATTAAGTAAATAAATAAAATAAAAACTAACTTAAAAAATGCATATATAATTTAAGTTTGGGTTATCCTTTGTATTCTAATAAGGACTCTTTTAGAATTCAGTAACAAAGGGAAAAGTTAGTTTCTTCCAAAAAAGCAGTGATAAATTTTATCTGACAGGCAGTGTGATCCATGACGAAGTTACATTTCTGCATTTGTCAGAGCTATCGAAAAGTAGGAATAAATGACGTCACCCAATAGATGAGACATTTTCAGTATACTTTCTCGTAAAATGATCCATGTCAATTCTCCTTACCTCTAAGGAACTCTGCATTCACTTTCTGATTTTAATGCTAACTGTCCTGTTGCCTCTGTATTTTAAGTGTGCTATAACTTGTTTATTTCAAAGAACATGAGACTTGGAGTCAGGAGTCATCAAGGAATGAGAAGAGAAGTGGGTTTAGATGTGTGACATTCCAAATATAAGGCAAAACTTATCGTGATCTTTAGGGTGGGAGAGAGATGGAGCTTTGAAAGATGATAGGAAAGAATACTTTGAACTGCATTGCTGGAAGTAGCAAATCTATAAAGCATGAATATATGGAAATTTGAATAATACATTACATAGATAAACTACTTCGGGAAGGTTGCATAGTCACACTTCATTGTTCCTTCTCTATTCCACACAGTTTAATGTACCTTATGAGTTCAATGACTGGTTCAATAACTGAAGGAAACATTAGCACATTCCTTTGTATTAAAGCTACATTTAATTAGGACCATCCACTTCCAGTAATATTAAAACATATATTCTGTCATTACTGTCTGTTAATATTTTCTTTTTCACTGTACAAGAAAGAATGCTTATATTGGTTAGGTTTCATAAATTTCCCATGAACTGTCATTTCAAAGCATGCACGAATTTGGAGTAGTAATCTTATTATTTACAAATTCCTATGTCCTGCATTATCAATTCAATGGAATATTCTTGAGGACTCCAAAAGTATATAGAACAATGGTGTTGTTTAACACTGGAACTTCTTTTTCTGAATAAAAAGAATGACATGCAGATGCTGATACTTTTTTCTCTTATTAAAAGCAAATTAAGAAATTCCTACTGAAAACTTTACATTTAAATGCCTAGTTCTCTGGAGAGGCATCTGAGTCAGCCTGAATTAAGAAGAATTAAGAATTAAGAAGAATTAAGAAGTGGTGCACAACATTCATACCCCTAAGAACGAGGCAATGGTTCCTAAATTTGTGATTAACAGAAAATATAATAATTTTCTAAGGAGAAGAAATCATTCAAAACCAATTCTTAATTCCCTAAATGGGTTATTCCAAAAAGGTTCAATGAGCCATGTTGAATAGTTCATTATTTTATCATAAAGTACACAGTTATGATACATTCTGAGATAATTTAGAGAAGAGTTTTATCTTTCAGATGGAATAAAATTACCCATTCATTTAACCTCTAGCTGTGTAAACATTATTAAGTCACTTTATCAAATGATTAAATAGTATCTTGTGTGGAGGTGTGATAAATGAAAAAATTATTTATAAAGAGTAAAAGTATGCCTTAAACCTTGAAATTGCTATTCCCTTTTGGACTGGTGTAATTAAAGCCTGTAACCAAAAAAAAAAAAAAAAAAACTTCTGGCAAGAGGATGATAGAAGCTAATTCAGAACTCACGTTTCTAATGATTTTTGCCCTTACAGCAAGTCCCCTACATACGAACATTCAAGCTGCAAACTTTCGAAGATGTGAACGTGTGTCCACTGGCTCCATGTCAGGCCCTGGATACCAGCTGTTGTACTACACTACTGTACTTTTCAAGGTACTGTACTGTAAGTTTAAAAATGTTTATTTTTTGTTTTTTATGTATTATTTGTGTGGAAAGTATTATAAACCTATTACAGTACAGTACTGTATAGCCGATCGTGTTAGTTGGGCACCTAGGCTAACTTTGTCCGACTTACAAACTAATTGGACTTACGAATGCGCTCTCAGAACGGAACTCGTGAATATGTAGGGGACTTACGGTATTTTTAAAGAGAGGATCTAGTTCATTTACATTAGAGTATCTGTATCATAAAATACCCCTTTTCTAATAGAGTCTTATTAAAAGAACGAATGTTTCCTAGAGTTGTGCTTCTGTGCAAACAGTTAAGTGGTTGTGTTCCATGTAGACACACAAGCAGCACTCAGCCTGCAGCTACCAGTGTACAGTAATGGTTGTCCAGGCCGCCTATCTGCTCTTTTTTGGCTGCCCATACTGTGAAACATTTTGATTATTACCCTTGTGTATTAGCATTTTGAGATAATTATCTTCCATAAGACATTCTGGTAACGTGAAATGACTCACGTGAAAACATTTTCCCCCCAAGACTTTATTTACACAATTGACTATATGTTCAAAAATCAATAAAACTTTATTGAAAAATCTGTGTGCTAGACACAGATAATACAAGGCATATAAGACATTTTCTCTGCTGTCAGCAAGGACTTTATAATCTAGTACAGGTTTTCTCAACGCAGCACTACTGACATTCTTCATCATAGAGGTCTACCCTAATTGTTGTAGGATGTTTGGAAGCATCCGTGGCCTGTACCCACCAGATGCCAGCAGAATCCCTCATCTCCAGCTGTGATAACCAAAAATATCTCCAGACCTTGTCTACGTTCCCTGGGGAGGCATCACAGCCTACAACGGTGAACCTCTAGTCTATCATGTGAAATCAGGAAGAAACAAACTATTACAACATTCCAGAGAGAAATTCCTAAGTGCTGCAGGAAGAGGCGTGTGGGTACAGAGGGGAAGGTCCTCTGTACAGCTACAGAGAACCTCAAAGTGGATTGAAAAGATGAGTTGAATTTTGACGGGGCGGGGGAAGGTAGGACATCAAAGTTGCTTTAAAAACTTTCAGCGAGGAAGGCATGCAATCAAAGTCCACCTTTGTCATGCAGAGTCTTAAAGTACAAGTACGATTTAAAGTTTTTATCCTACATCTTAATTTACTACGCCGTCATTTCTGTCTTCCCTTTTATAACCATCACAGGAGTATTTCTTTAACATTTGTGCTTCCCAATCCAACTCTAATCCTGTATTTAATATTGTTATTTATAAGGTATTGATAATAACAATATTTACTATGCATCTGTCATAGTTTTAAGTACTTCGTGTGATTTAGTGCTTATAATAACTCTAGGCAGAAAGTCTTAATATTAACTTCATTTTATGGATAAGGAAAATGAATTACCAAATTCAAATTGTCCACATAGGTAACAAGTACTGAGTTGGGATTTGAACCCAGGCCACCGGGCTCTATCACCCATATCCTTCATCACTGTGATACCCAAATAAATAAATGTTCCTACTTTCTTTGAAGTCATCACTGATCAACACATGGCTTAATCCAGCCTCACAATCACCCCCTAGAGTGGTTTCAAATCTATGATTTGAATATCCTATTAAATCAATTTGTGAAGGCAACTTTATTTCAAACAATATTTTTAAAATCATTAAAACTAATTTACTAGCCTTCAATAACCTGTAAAATATTTCCTTAACCTTTGAAACAGTTTTGTGCATAGGATACCACAAGCCCCACTAACCTCGTTTTGCATACTGTCAAACTAAAGGAAAGGGTATGCATTTTCAGGGACCAGGTGTGGCAGGAGGATGAGGCCACAAATCTTGTAAATAACGTTTCCTTGATTAGCTTCACACCACACTGCCTCTTGCACTTACCCGACATGCTTCTATCACCTTAAGATTTCAGCGTCCAGGGTAGATTTTATTGATCTGTCTTTTCTAATTTTAGTCCTGCAATCATTTTCTCTTTCACGCCAATTTTCTTTAGTCACTCAGCTTTGTTTCAGAGCCTTATGAAATTCCTTCCTTAGCAAAAGCCTTCTTTCAACCTATTGTAACTTCCCAATGAGGCTTTCCTTTCCAGATTTTACTGTCGTTTCTTTGAAGGACACTACCTTTGAAGACCTTGTTCAACTATTCAGACATATCTTTGAAGAAATCTTATATACCAAACATTTTAAAGAGCTACAGATTTTACTGCTATTTTTGTTGAACATATATTAGGTGATCACCATACTTTCTTAAGTGGTAAAAATGCCAGCAATGCTGAACTTGCTTAAGTAACTTGAAGTTCCACTTTTCACATTGCTATTTTCATTTTTTTCTCTCATAGAGACATGAGGTAATGAAGCAAGCCTTCTTAAATTTTTCCACAATTTCAGCCAAAAATGCAATAAATATTTTCACTGATATGGTGTGCAAACACACATCTGTTATTATGAGTGTGTGTGTAGTGTCTAAATGTATGTAATGTTACATTTTTATTTACAGATGAAATTATCTACATAAAATTGTTTAAAGTTAACTGGCATTCTTTAAAGTATTTTGTTTTTTGTTTTTTTTTTTTTGCGGCACGCTGTCCTCTCACTGCTGTGGCCTCTCCCGTTGCGGAGCACAGGCTCCAGACGCGCAGGCTCAGCGGCCATGGCTCACGGGCCCAGCCGCTCCCCGGCATGTGGGGTCTTCCCGGACCGGGGCACGAACCCGTGTCCCCTGCATTGGCAGGCGGACTCTCAACCACTGCGCCACCAGGGAAGCCCTAAACTATTTTTTAATCTATAGATAAAATTATTATTTGCGAGGAGTTTTATGTCCATCATTATGGAAGACAAGATTACCTGAAAACCTTTCCGGCAACAAACAACTAAAATCCTGAAGTGTGTGTGTGTGTGCACATGCAAAGCTATGTGTCTGTCTGGGAGAAAACTAAGGAAGTCCTAAGACTCCATTTGCCTGAAAAAGATTCTGAAGCATGACTCCAGAGCCATATACACGAAGCAACGAAGCTTCTGTCTGTTCTAAATGCCTCTGATGATCCTCTGTGGCTTAAAGCTCTCATTTTAATGGAGATAGGAGCAAAGTCTGGTTGGAGTTTCCAACACAAACATCTGCGTGAAGTTGTGAAGACTGTAAAAAACTGTAAAAACAACAAACAAGCAAACAAGCCCAAAACACCTCAAAGACAGACAGCATGAAAACTACTATCTCAAAATTGCGTCTAAGTGTGTATGGGTGGAGGGAATCTTCCATGACCCCAAACCTTGCTTTCAAGTGGATTTTTCATCTGAATTAACACTATCCACATATATAAAAGCAAATAATAAAGCAGATAAAATTTTAACATCATTGGGTAAGTCTGGGGAAGTAGCATGGTCCTGGTTATGTAATGATTTGTAGGCAATGATAAAGACCATTTTAATCTGCCTGGGAAGGTTTCTAATTAGGGGTTTAACATGATTCATTTAAGTTTAGGGTAATTTTTCTGGCTGCTGCATGAAGAATAGATTAGAACAGAACACATGTGAAACTTTGAAACCACTAATGAGGTTCTTTGCAACGTGGTTCTTTATAGTTGACTAGCAGAGAGCTGGTGACATTTCTATTTAGAGTGGTAGAAGTGAAAAGGTAGAAGGAGCTTAAAAATTTTGAGGAGTAAATTCTATTATTTGCTCACAGATGAAATTTAGGTAGGGAGGAAGAAATAAGACAAAGATAAGTCTCACGTTTCAGGCTAGACCAGATACGTGCAGGTTAGTGCTATTGTTAGAAATCATATTTGGATGGTGGTGAAGGGGAGATGAGGATTTCAGTGAGAAGGCAAGTAAGTAGAAGCTTGAAGCTTTGGAAGATCCCAGGGAAGTTCCTCTTGGAGAACATATTACTACATTTTTTATAATACTCCTTGCTCTCTTCCAGAGAATATTATCTTCCATGTTGCCATTTACCCGTGTTTTCTTGAATATTCTTCAACCTCTGCTCTCCTATGAATTCCAGATGCCTTTTTTAAAGTTTTTTGAAAAGTCCTGTTGTAAACTTATTAGACCAGCACTTAATTCAGATATTAATTTGTGGAGAAGTCCCATATTTACAATATCTACTTCTACCATCACGAACACTTTTATCTCTTTTCGTTCAGATTTTATTTTCTCTTTTTCAGCCATAAATAACTTGACATATTTTTACTGAGTTATTCATACATAGGAACCTTACAGTTTTGGTTTCTCCTATGGATATAAACATTATTCATCTTGCATTTCCTATTTGGCCATTGCTGTGGTTGGAAATACTAGTTATTTGCTTTATTTTCTACTCACCAAATTTATTAAACTCTCTTACTGTTCTAAGAGTCAGTCAATTATTTTGGATTTTTCCATTGTTTTCATATGGCACACCATATAATTAAATAAATTTTAAATTCTTCCTTCTAGTCTTTATCTCTCGGTGATTTTTATATAGTTTTGCAAACGGCATTGCCTGGAACCACAAGCCTCTAAAACCAGCTACAACTCCCTCTGCTGCCTGCCCCTTGGTCAGCACGAACAGACAATCACTGGAGAGGTAAGACCAGGGCATGTACCATCCACCAAATCCTCTGTTTATGAACCAAGGGGTGTGGACGTGGCACAATGGCAGTGTGTATATTCTTCCTGACTGTATAGATGTGTCTTTTTCATTAGGCAAAACCAAAAGTTACCCCAAATCTGGCAGATAACCAATCTGAGACCTGGTTTGTAATCTGAGTGACAGCCCTCGACCAGAAATGAAGAAATGGAGTCACGTTTATACCCAGCACTTTTCCTGATGTCAGGCTGACAGGGAGCAGAGAATCAAGGCTTGCGGGGGATGCAGGGTAACCATGAGATTACATGGGCAGTTCCGAAACAAAGCACATATAGTTACGTGAAAACAAGATGAAAGGAAGAATTAAATACATGTCGAAGCAAATGTAAGTTAACGACAGAAACAAAACTGGTATATGGGGAATGGAAGAAAGGGAGAAGTATGGGCAAATGGACCTAACCCATGTAAAGTATATGATAGATTAGCTTCTCTAGAGCAAAACAGAATAGTCATTTTGTTTAATTAATTGCAACAACCGTGACTGATTGATATTTGTATTGAAAGCCACTTCCAGTCTGTTTAGAAGTAGATGATTATATGTCATGAAAAAATAAAATGCCATCATTAACACTAAAGTCCTCTGTGGTGGTGTTTTTTGACAACCAATTTTTGACAAGTTTAACCGCCCCAAAAGAGGCCCATGACACGTTATAGAAAACTGTAGGAACAATATGTAACATAAATCTTCTCTTTAAATAGTAAACAGAAACCTTGTGCTCAGAAGGTCAGCAAAATCAGAAAGTTCATGACCCATAGTATCATTGGATCAGGCGAGATTAACCAGTTTCCACTCGGGCAGCTCAAGGTTTGCTGGAACACAGCTCAAAGATTTCACAAAGGGAAAAGGACCCTGCATTAGAAAAGGCTAACTCAAATTAGACTGAATATTCAGCCTTACAAAATTTCCATGGACCAGATGACAAGTACAATATTTATTACTCATATAACTTTTGATAAAACAGTTTGGTGACATTTATTACATTCACAATGTTGTGTAAACACTACTCTATTTAGTTTCAAAATGTTTTTATCACCCCCAAAGAAAACCACTAAGCCAACATTCCATTCCCCCCTCTTTCAGCCCCTGGCGGCCACCAATCTTTCTCCTCTTAATTTACCTGTTTGAGATAATTTCATAAAAATGGGATAATATAACACCTGACCTTTTGTATCAGATCTCCATCATTTAGCATAATATTTGAAAGGTTCGTCCTCACTGTAGAATGTATCGGTCCTCCCACCACCTTTATGGCTGACTAGTATTCTATTGCATGTACATTTCATTTATCCATTAATCCATTGATGAATATTGGAATATTTCCACATTTTTGGCTGCTGGAAATAGTACTGCTATGAACAAATGTGCATAAATATTTGTTTGAGAGCCTGTTTCCAATCCTTCGGGGTATACACCTAAAAGTAGCGTTGCCGGGTCACGTGCTAATTCTCTGTTTAACTTTTTCAGGAACCACCGAAGTATTTTCCATAGTAGCTATATCATTTTACAATCCAAGAATTTACGAGGGTTTCATTTTGTCCACATCCTCACAAAATTTGTTATTTTATTTGTTTTTTTTAAAATAATAGCCATCCAAGTGGGTGTGAAGTTGAAATAGAGCAGGACCTACGATCCTTGCCCCTCACGTCCTCAGCCTGACTTTTGTCTGTGGAGAAACTTTAGCCAAAAAATAAGTTTAATCAGAGAAGTGTGAAAATGCATAAACAAAAGAAAACAGTCTAACAAGACTAAATAATAATAGTTTAGTCATTAAGCATAGTCAAGGACATTCAGTTCCTTTTTTAGGGCTATAGATAATATTCTGAGCTGTATCCTGTGAGCTGTCTTGTAGATACTGAAAGCCCCACCAGGTGGAAGAAGTGAACTACCTGATGTCCAGACTGTAGCCATGACATAAGCTGCCACAATTCCAAGAACTGGCCTCAAGAAAAGGGAACAAGCCGACTCTGGAACTGAAGATTAACTGTACTTAAAACAATCGAGACAGCACTGATCAGACCACTGCATGACCAATTTCAAGATGACTGGCAGAGCTGACTGTGCTGTTTCTGCGTGTAGCCCCTCCCTCCGTTTCTAAAAGCTCTTGCCCCCTGATTGTCAGTGTCGGGGTTAGGGAAATCCGTCTTTGGACAGGAGTCAGTGCACCCCACCCAGCCTGGTTGCCAGCCTCCAAAATAAAGCAAACTTTCCTTTCCACCAACTTGCCTCTTTATTGGTTTCTGGGTGGCGAGCAGCCAGACCCCACTTTTGGTAACAAAGTGATATCACATTGTGGTTTTGATTTTCATTTTTCTAATAACTAATGAAGATGAGCGTCTTTTCATGCATTGAATGACTGTGTATTTTTTTGGAGAGCTGCCTATTCCACTTCCATGTAAATGAATTAGTGATAAGGAAGAACTTACTTCTGCCATTTTGCTGTTTGTTTTCTATATATCTTTTCTCTCTCATGTTTTTCATTTCCTCCAGTACTTTCTTCTTTTGTGTTTGATTTTTTTGTAGTGCACCATTTTGATTCCCTTTTCATATCCTTTTCTGAATATTTTTCAGATATTTTCCTAGAGTTTCCCATGGGGTTTACTATTAATATCCTAAATTTATAACAAGCTAGTTTGAATTGACACCAACTTAGATTCAACGGCTTATAAAAATCCGCCATACAGATATGGTGTCCCATTATGATGTTATCATCACAAATTATATCTTAATACATTACATAGCCATTAACATAAATACACAATTATTGTTTTACGCGTTTGTCTTTTAAATCATATGGGTAACAGAACAAGGAGTTAGAAACCAAAAAATTCAATAATGCTGGTTTTATATTTAATTTGATAGTTATCTGTACCAGAGTTCTTTATTTCTTCATATAGCTTTGAGTTACTGTCTAGTGTCATATTTCATTTCAGGCTGATGGACTGACTCCTTTTAGCATTACTCATGGGGTAAGTCTACTAATGATGAACTCCCTCAGCTTTTATTTATCTGAGAACCTCTCCATTTTTTTCTTCATTTCTGAAGAATTTTGATGGATACAAAATCTTTGGTTGGCAGGCTTTTTCCTTTCAGCACTTCAAAAATGTCATGCCACTTCCTTCAAGCCTCAGCGGTTTCTGATGAG
This sequence comes from Stenella coeruleoalba, assembly GCF_951394435.1. Classification (NCBI taxonomy): domain Eukaryota; kingdom Metazoa; phylum Chordata; class Mammalia; order Artiodactyla; family Delphinidae; genus Stenella; species Stenella coeruleoalba. Next base: position 5,470,676 of record NC_137160.1, on the reverse strand, counting down.
AAATTTCCTGTTGATACTATTGGGGATCCTTCGGATATGAAGAGTCACTGCTCTCTTGCTAGTTTCAAAAGTCTCTCTTTGTCTTTTGACAAGTTGATCATACGTCTCAGTATGTGTCTCTTTGTGTTTATCCTTCTTGGAATTCACTGAGATTTTTTGACATGTAGATTCATGTATTTATAAAATTTGGGAGGTTTCAGCCTTTATTTCTTCAAATATTCTTCCTGCCCCATTCTCTCTTTCCTCTCCTTCTGGGACTCCAATTATGAATATGTTGGTATTCTTGTTGGTGTCCCATAGATCTCATAGGCTCTGTTAAATTTTCCTCATTCTTTTTCTTTCAGTTCCTCAGACTGGATCATTTCAGTTGATCTATCTCAAGTTCACTGATTCTTTCTTCTGCCTGCTCAAATATTCTGTCAAATATCTGTAGTGTATTTTCCATTTCAGTTATTGTAATTTTCAGCTCCAGAATTTCTATTTCCTTCTTTTTTTGTAATATCTATCTCTACTGATATTCTCTATCTGATCATTTATTATTCTCCTTGTTTTCTTTAGCTCTTTGTCCATAGCTTCCTTTCTCTCTGAGGATACTTAAGAAGTTGATTTAAAGTTTTTGCCTAGTAAGTCCAATGTCTGTGCTTCCTCAGGAACAGTTTCTATTATTTTTTTGCAATTGGGTCATATCTTCTTTTTTTTTAACATCTTTATTGGAGTATAATTGCTTTACAATGTTGTGTTGTTTCTGCTGTATAACAAAGTGAATCAGCTATACATATACAAATATCCCCATATCCCCTCCCTCTTGTGTCTCCCTCCCTCCTTGGGTCATATCTTCTTGTTCTTTTGCCTGCTACCTAATTTTGGTGGAAAACTGGACATTTTGAATACTATAATATGGTAACTATGAAAATCACATTCGTCCTCTTCCTAAGGGTTTGGGGGTTTTTTGTTGTCCTTGTTTTGTTTTGTTTTGCTTTGCTTTGTTTTGGTTTCTGTGGGCTGTATATTTATTTACTGAATTTTCTAAACTATTTTTGTAAAGTCTGTATTCTTTGTCATGTGACATCTCTGAAATCTCTGCTCCTTTATGTATGTTTAGCTAATGTTTTGACAGAGATTTCATTGAGTGTCAGGAGAAGGAAGGAAGGAAGGAAGAAGGAAGAGAGGAGGGAAAAAGAAAAGAAAGGAAGGAAAGAAAGGAAAAAAGAGTAAAAAAGGAAAAGAAAAAAATCTCCCAGTCTTTGTGATTTGGCTTAGTTTTGGGCACTCCATCAGCACTTGGTCAGGCTTTCTATAATTCTACTTCTGCTTTACTTTCTGCTTGCATCATGCCTAGTGTAAACTGCAGGTGGAAGCTTAGAGTCGTTTAAGGTCTTATCTGAGCATGCGTCCTACGCACAGGCATGAGCATACTCTCCAAATTCCTCAGTGTACATGTACACTTTTCAGTGCCTTAATTTCACCAAAGAATGCTTTCCCCAGATTTTCCTCACAAATTTTCAGTTAATCTATTGTTTGTCTCAGCTGTAATCTTTTGCTCCAAGAATCTGTGTGTTTTTCATTCATTCTATAATGCTCTCAAAGAATGCCTACTACTTTTGCATCCTAAGTAAGTTCCTAGTTAGATGAAACAAAGGCAAGTACCTTGCATCCTTTCTTCAGGTAGCCCTGGACAGATTTGAACAGACAAACACAACTCTTTGAGAGTGAGGTCTGTTCTGTTCCCTCTGAACCCAGAATCAGGGTTCCACATTGGGAACGAGGGCTGCCATCTTCAAGACTGACACCACACCAGGGAGGGGTTGAGTCAAGAGCCAACATAACTTACTTTTATTTTTTTTTGCAATACACGGGCCTCTCACTGTTGTGGCCTCTCCCGTTGCGGAGCACAGGCTCCAGACGCACAGGCCCAGCGGCCATGGCTCACAGGCCCAGCCGCTCCACGGCATGTGGGATCTTCCCGGACCGGGGCATGAACCCATGTCCCCTGCATCGGCAGGCGGACTCTCAACCACTGCGCCACCAGGAGAGCCCTGTAAGTTATTTTTTTTATTATTCAGTGTTTGCTTTGTTCCTATAAACCTTTGATTATTTTCCAGAGTTCTGAAAACATTGATTCTCACAACTTTTTCCCCAGTATTTTGGTGCTCTGTGCCAGCGTGGACCCTGGGAAGTTTACTCTGCTATTTTCACTTGATATAACTGGCTTATAGGACTTTTAAGTCTAGAGTCAAGATACTGAGTCAACACTTTCCATATAGCAAGATGACCCAGTGCCCTGCATTATCTGAAAGATAAACAAAATCACTCAGTGGACATCAGTTCTGTTCTGATAGCTCAATAAGGTAGATGTCACATCACTTCGAAGACCTTTTGCCAAACTGGTTGATTATACTGTATGCAAGATTTAAATGACTAAATAGAGAAATATTCCCTACAGAGCCTTTGTGAAGACACAGCAAAGACCGGGAGAGTTCCAACAGAGCAATTATCAAGAAAATATTTTCAGATGAACAATGAGATTGATGACAAAAGAATCTAATATTATTCCATCTCTACTTTGCTTTTCCTCAATACACACAGTTATTGATGGCTTTTACATAAGTAAACCATAATATCTATTCTTCACAGCAACTAAACTAAGTGGCAACAGAGTAAACTGAGGTTCAAAGAGGTTAGGTAACTCCTCAGTAAGATGCAGAGCTTTCATGTAATCCCAGGTCAGATGACTCTAAAGTCAATTTCTATTACATTTTGATGCCCCTTTATATTTTATAAATGTACCTTCTTTCTTAAGAAACAAAATGGATGAAGAGTTTAAGAATCTTCTTGCACTAGGTGCTTTCAAGCTACTGCATCCTTCTAGGAGGCTGCACCACTGCACTGCTGACTAATGGTGACCATGGTGACTGCAGTCTCACTGTGATTCACACACTATGGCTGTGTCTCAGCCCAGTAGCAGCCATGAGTCCCACCCTCACTACTCTTGTGGGGTGAAGGTCGTGGCAGAGTCTGACCTGGACTCAGCTCATGCACAGTTGATCATGGATGATACTGCATGGGTGCTTGAGCGGTCATTACTCACTGACACGTGTTCTAAGTCCTGTGTCTTCAGTTCAGAGTTTCTATTGCCACAGAAAATTTCCAATGATTCATGAAGATCATATTCTTCTGAATTCTAGAAATGGTATCATTTTTCAGTTAAATCTCATTGTTGGGATTAGTAAGAAGTGAACTCACAGAAATGTTTCAGAAACTTTTGGACGACTGATAATTTAAATAACTAAGTACAAAAGAAAGATAGAAGTGCAGATCAAGAACTTACAATGTTCATATTTTTTTACTATTCATTCAAATTTTATTGTGTCTATTATACATCAAGCTTTGTATGACATGCATATTTGAATTACATGATGATATTCTGAAATAACTTACCATTTGAACAATTTGAACAGTTCTCCTTATTCATGTAATACTATATTCGATCTTTCCATAATGAATTAGTGACATGATCTAAATTCATTTCTTTATCATATGTAATCAGTAGTCAGTAGATATTCTTAATAAATTAGCATATAGTTGGAGGAGTTGAGAACTCAGAAATGACTTTCAACATATCATTTTTAAATTTTCTTAAAATAGCATTAAATGATATCACCCCTTTGGAGAGACAGTGACAGAGTGAGGGTGAGAATGAGAACAAGTGAGGGGGGGGTGGGAAGAGAGAAACAGATTCCTTAGCAATTTTAATTGAGACTTTTAAATCCTATTTCATGAGTAGACATTTGATTAACTACTACTGATGTGCTCTGATAGAAATACTGACTATATCCTCTCATATAAGAGGATTCTTAGAGTGTAAGTCTCCTCACCTCCCTTCAAGTCTTATAAAGGCCCAAGCTGAGGTTGACTAAGCCAATAGGGTTTTTAGCTACATTTTACTAGGATAAACCAATGAACTTCTGGTAGACACTTTGTGTTTATTTAGAATTCAGGATTCTCAGAAAGTTGCTTTCAAGAGCTTTGTTGAGAAATAACTGGCATAAATAAACTGCACAGGTTTAGAGTACACAACATGGTGAGTCTGACACCATGACATTGAAATTCTAGGTCAGTAAGTTAGGGCAAATAATTATAGGGTTCCCTTCATTTTTGGTTTTCCTTTGCTCATGTACTGTCATTCCCCAGTTGCCTGATGTCAAAATGGCTTGAAAACCATTGTTTCTTATATCTTGTCCCAGTTTTTACTTATTTTAGGCAGGAGAGTAAATCCAGTTCTCTCTTAATCCAACTTGGCCTGATGTCTGATTGTAATTATTGATCCACCTCAAATGTTTATATGGCAGCAATTTTCAAATCCTAAACACGGGTATTAAGCAAGAACAAACAAGCATGTCCAACAGTTCTAGATATAGCAAGAGTACAGCATTGCAATTTAGTACCTGTCTGCACTACAAAGTGACCACCACAACCAGTCTAGTTACCACCCATCCCTATAGAGTTGGATCCCCTTCACCCGTTTTTGCCCGCCTCCCAACACCCTTCCCCTCTGGTAACCGCTAATTTGATCTTTGTATCTATGAGTTTTTAACAATGTAACTTAATGCTACTTAGATATCACTCACTCTTATTTCTTTCACAAAACTTTGAAATTCTGATGCTTCATATATGAGACAATTAATTCAGAAAGCACTTTAGAAGAAGGAAAGGGAGTAACACAACATGGTAAAGCAACTATACTCCAATAAAAGTTAATTAAAAACTAAATAAAAAAGAAGGAAAGAGAGATGGAGCGAAAGATGGCTCTTCTTGGAGAATTAGCTCTGAGGTTATTTTGAGGTTATTTTACCAAGGGCAAAGCCGCATTTAATAGATTATAACATCCCACATGAGGTTATGATACTGTGATTGAGTTTACTCTATAACTAAATGCTGAAATCTTCATCGTAGTGTGATAAGATTTCCCCAAATGCCCGAGACCTAATCTTAGGTCGGCGAATGTTTGTATGATGACCTGATTGGTATGAATCTGAGGATGTTTATACAACTACAACCTGTAGCACGGGTACTATGTGACCAAGAAACAGAGAACGCAAGTCTGCAGAGAAAGAAAATAAGGCTTATGTGCAGAGACTGAAGGGGAAATGCAACAGGTGGTGCAAGATACAACCTGGGTCCTGGGATGCTCTCTAGCTCCCCAATTCAGAAAATCCCTATGGTGCTTGGATTTGATGAGACATCGCTACTTTCCGTAAGTATAATAAAAATAAGTAATTTATTTTCTTATTCATTTAACTGAAATTGATTCGTTTATTCTACACACATTTATTTTCAATAAAAGACTCCTAATTATTCATGGCAGTAATGCCCATTCTCTTTTCCTCTAGCAATTAAAACCCTCAGTATCCTCCATTAGTTTTCTGACCCTGTTTCCTTTACAATGCTTTCCCCAGTATTAGGTTTTCATTAATATCTTCTTCCTCTGCACATCAGAGGAATTACTGGCTTCATTATTGATGTTGACTCTGAATTACACTTTCTTCAGAGTATGCTTTAATTCTGTGACGGGCTACTTTTTGGTCTCCTCAATTGGACTACAAACTCTTAAAAGTCATATAATGTATTTGAAATATTCTTATACTCCTACAACCCATGATACCTTTTATATACATACTGAAGAACTTTGTTGATTATGATACAGGTGTGACTATAATAACAGTTAAGGGCTTCCCTGGTGGCACAGTGGTTGAGAGTCCGCCTGCCGATGCAGGGGACACGGGTTCGTGCCCCGGTCCGGGAAGATCCCACATGCCGCGGAGTGGCTGGGCCCGTGAGCCATGGCCGCTGAGCCTGCGCATCCAGAGCCTGTGCTCTGCGACGGGAGAGGCCACAACAGTGAGAGGCCCGCGTACCGCAAAAAAACAAAAACAAAAACAAAACAAAACAAAAATAGCAGTTAAGCAATTTGCCAGTGCTACTTTCTACTTAAGAAATAGTAGTATTTCTGGTACTAGTAGTAGCAGAGCTATTAGAAAACTAAAATTTTGCTGCTCCCAAGTACCTAGTGCTTAAATAGGTACACGTAATAATCCTCCAGAAGATTACTGAGTACAATACATTTCTTATGAAAAATAAGATATAAAACTCCAAACTCTGAATTTATCAGATTATCCTAGTACACATGAATTTTTAAATTATTTGGAGCACATCTGGGTAGGTAATGCAGCCTAAATCTGAATTCCTCTATATATCCTCCAAAACATGATAGAGAACAAACAAATCACGTCTTCAGATTGACTGGAACACAGAGAACACTATAAAAAATCGTCAGCAGAAAAATACACTTCGATTTTCTCTGGCATTCTCTCTCACTCTTTCACAGCAGTCTTTGCAAAGAATGGGTGAGGGCCCAGAAAATTTGCATGGAAGACAGAATTCAGGAGCCTAAGTGTGTGTTGAAATGACCCACCAGAAAATGTGAAAAATTTTGTATAGATAAGATCACCAACTACAGGGAATCGGCTGGAGGCATACGCAAAGTAATTGCCCTGGAGAGTGAACATTACGAGGAAGAATGAGGTTAAAAGGAGAGGCATCCTTTGGATTCTTGGATGCAGAGGAGGAAGAAAAGAAAGAGAAAGGGTGACGTCAGCAAAATGGCAGAGTAAGCAGCTCCAAGCTCTCGTTTCCGCAAAAAAGCATCAAAAAAACAAGCAGGGACCGTCAGAACCAACTTTGTCAGAACTCTGAACCGTCAAAGATTTACATCACCAACCAAACGTTGAGTCAAGAAAAAAAAGACATCTTGAAAATAGGATAGTGCTGTAGCAGAAACTAACAGAGGCACCCCTTTTAAATTGGCCCTTATTCAGCCCTTATTCTTTCCACCCATTCAACCGGTCTCCTTAGATGGTTTTCTTTTTTTCCTCTTCTCTTTCTTGCTTAATTGCACTCTGAAAATGATTGCCCTGTAGCTAAAGTTGTACTATGCACCTGAAGTTTACTTCTCCAAGACAACACTCCTTAACACTTTCTTTTGTGAGCATTCTTCATTACATAAAGAAGGTCATGGAATGATAACCTCAAGGACCACCAGAACCTGTTCTGGAACCATTTGACGCCAGCCCTAATGATCTCAATGTTTCCAGGAGGAGAGAAGAATGCAAGACAACATCAGCCCCCGTCCTTATCTACAGCCCTGTTTTCCACCCTGAAACTATAAGACCCCTTCCTATTTCCCAGGAAAGGCACAGTCTTGAGGGCATTAGCCCACTGTGGCCCCCTTTGCCTGGCAAAGTAAAAAGGTTACTCTTTTCTACTCCTCCAAAGCTCTGTCTCCATGTTTCTATTTGGCACCAGTGAACAGAGGCTAGGTTTTTGGCAACAATAGGAAGGAAGGCTTTGAGGTGTTTTACTCGAGAATTAAAAGTATGGTGCTTATAGACAGAAAACCAATAAAATAGAACAGAAAGTCAAGAAATAGTACATATGAAACTAAGAATAGAAAAAAGTTGGCATCTCAAACCATTCAGGGAAAGAGAGACTATACATAAAAATAATCTGCAAATGTATCAGAAACTGAAATGTAGGAAAAGAAAACACCTGAAGTCACACAATTACTAGGATAAAATAGATGATTTCCCCCAATAACCTGTTGAGAAAATCTCTTTCCACTGTCACCTACAAATTGGCACTTGCCATCCGCCTCTACAAGGTTTAAATTATGAGTCACTGCAGCTGCTGACCTTCAACACCCCCTGAAAGGAGTTCAGTGTGGAGATCAGGAATGAGGCACTCTGTGCTCTGGGAAAAACTGGCAGAACAGGTCTTCAGATAGATACTTTCAGGAGAAGATTTTATGAGCCCGATTCTTGCATCTCCTCGTATATAGAAAAGCACTAAAATCCTTCATGGTGACGTCTGCTCCACGTGACCAGCAGTAACCTTCATGAGACTAGCAGAAACCTCTGCAAAAAATATGTGCCTGATTCCATGTACTCCCCCTTCACCAAAATCACACAGATGCTGACATTTCCCCCTACCTCTTCGGAGCAGTTTCTCAGCTATCTGAAATGCTGTCTCCCAGGCTATAGTCCTAATTTTGCTCCAAATAAAATTTACCTCACAGGGTGTGCATTTGTTTTTCAATCGACAGTAACTAAGACTGAAAATCTAGGTGCGATAAAATAAATAATTGATAAATTTGACTACATAATTATTTTTAAAGGCAAAAGACAAACTGGGAGAAATATTTTCACCATGTATTACAGATGACATGCTTATCCCTAGTATCCAAAGAACTCTTAAAAACTGAAAGGACAACAAACAGAAATCCAATAGAAAAATGTGTGATTAATAAAAATGGCCCTTAAACATATAGAAATAAGTTGAATTTTATTCATGATATTGACTAAAATAATGTATTCACAGCCTAAAAGTTGAGAGTTATCTTTTATTCGGTGGACATATGAGGACTTCAAACCCAGGAGGCAGCATCTCAAGTAACGCTGAGAGAACTGCTCCAAGGAGGCGAGAGGAGGCAGCCAGGATATACAGGAGTTTTGCAACAAAGGGCTGGTAGTCTGAACGTCAAAGAATTATTGTTAATTAAGAAAACAAGATATCTCAAGTTAAGGAATTTAGCACTTTTCTATGTACGGGAAGATGCAAGAGTCTGGGCTCACTGAAATCATTCCTTTGATATGCACCTCTGCTATCTGGGGCCAGTATCCTGTGTTTTCTCATCCTGAGTTTCCTCAGAGCTCACCTTGGGGAGTGGCTGCAGTCTGACAGCTGCTAGATGGCAGGTATTCTTCCTTTCCTTCCTGAGTGCCCTCAGGGCTCACCAGCTCACCATCGGAGGTGGCTGCAATGGCTGATGACTGGGGAAGGGAGGGGGTAAGTGGGTGATATTTTCCTGAACACACGTTTTTCTAAAGTTTTGACATTTGGAACATTGTTAATATTGTACATACACAAAAATCATAAAATAATAAAATCAAGGAGGATGGAGATAAAATCTAAAATAGAATTCAAGCAGAAACACATAAGCCTAGCTGATTTTCTAATAAATAGCAAAACTAAACCTAAGGGGAAAGCAAAGCACTAACAAAAACAAAAAAATGAAAAAGAAAAGAAACTAACTCAAATAACATTTGAATGTAGTATTTTAACTCTGTGCCCTCAAGGTAAATACAAAAATAACCTTCGTTTTCAAAACACTGAACCTTAGTACATTATTTTTCCACAGTAGTATGAGGTCAGAATTCAAGAACTACTTTCTGTGCATTCTAGGATTAAACAAATGAGCAATGTGTGGAGGATATTTGGAGATCAGAATTTTTTACTCTTTTAGAAATAAGTTACAAATATGGAAAGAGAAGACTAGAATAAACCTGGTGGTTTGAATTGGAATTTTATGGATTAGTGCAAATTCTTGTTTTCTAATGTTATAACTTAAGAGAGTGCAATTAATAGATGAATTCTTTTTTTCCAGTTTTTACATATATTAAGATTTTTTACCTGCCCAAAATATAAACCTTGATTATTATTTTCTTTTACTGTTGGATTTCCACACTTTTCAACTTTCAGCATGATTAACTGGATTGTTGCAGCTAAGAAATCAGGACTAAAATAAAAATTCAGCCCCCAACTTGGTGAGTAATTTAAACGCTTAAATTTATTTCCTTTATATCTATAAATATATATGTATATATATGTTTAACATGTCTAAGTGTTTAAAACTTATTCCTGCGTACATTATATGAAAGTATATATAAATACAGGATTCCATTGGAACAATTAAAGTGTTTTCACATTCCACAATTTCTCAATTATTTTATTGTAATGGAGGAAATTTTCCGCTACCCTTCTGAATTCTTAGCTGAAACCCCTGTAATAAAAGCCAGATTAACAAGAGGAAAACAAACAAGTTTATTAACCTGTCTGCCTCGTGTATACATGGGAGATACCCAAGGCAGAATGAGTACTTCCCCCAGGTGGTTTAGCATTCAGGATTAAATACCATCTTAATAGGGATGTAGGTCTCTTAGGGGAGGGTAAATTATTTTTAGGAAAGATGAATGGGCCTATCATACCTCCATCTATTAGAATAGATGGAGGGATGATAATTTGTGAATTTGTTTGGGTGTGGTGTTCACTTCTAATCTCCTCTCAGCGATAAAATTGTCCCTGGTTGATGAAACTCATCAAGAGCATTGCACTTGGCCCAGTTAATCCAGGACAGACATGGAGTCACTGGGAATTTCCTGGAGGCTAGCCGTCCAGCATCCTAAAAAAATGTTTCTTAAAGACCTCATATTTTAATATTCCCCATTTAATTTTCCTTACATTTAGAAACCTAACTCCGGTGTGATATATGCGTATGAGAGGAGGGGACAGAAAGACAAAGAGTGATGTGTGTGTGAGAGAGAGAGACAGAGACAGTGAAGAAAGCACAGATTTGCTAAACTCTTTTTCTAAATGGATCAAGGAATTGATAACTTCAGAATCTTCTCTAAAGAAAAATGAGATTATTCACTTCCAGGTCAGTAGTTTGATTCAGCTGAGCTCGGTATTAACTCTAAGTATGAAATATGTGTTGTTTAGGTTGGTTCCAGAATAAAAATAGAATAGCTGCCCTATTCAGAGCTGAAAGCCATCCATATGCTCCAAACGGGCAGCACAGCACTCGTGACAAGGGAGGCGATACACAACAGGGTGCGGTAAGGTGGCTTCATACATCCCCTTACTCAGGCAACATGTAAATGGATTCTAAATCTGCTCGAGGCTCTTGTTATTCAAAATAGGCATTAGGTCCCATGCTGGCGTCACGTCAATAGCAGAATGTATGAGTCTATGCTTTACTAAGATTATAGAATGAGGGGAAAGACCTTATTTAGGCTGTAAAATTGTACTATTAAGTAGTAAGCTTTCTTTGGGGACGCACAATATACCCTAAAATTCAGTGTATTTTTTCACTTTAATTGTCTATAATTATATTCTACTCTAGCATCATGCCTGGGTTCAATGTAGATGTTCCTTAATATTTTTGTAATGGATGGATGAAGAGTCTGTCAGCTGAAAATGGAAATAGAATCCATGGAATATCCAGTTATTTTTATATAGCTTGAAAATGTATCCAAAAAAGCCTGAATTAAAAAGGACACAGTTACCTTGGACACCAGCTGTCAGAGAAAGCACAAAAGGGGGGGAACAACATCATACCTTTCACCCATATTCTTCCTCTGAAAAGGCTACATTCTCTTTTCTACTCTGTGTATTGACGCTAGAAGCAATATCTTTTGTCCAAATCAGATTCAACATGTCCTTCCTTCTTGCTTTGTCTTTCTTTGCAAATCTTTACACATATCTGATTGGTCCTAAGTCAGGATGCACTGAGTCCTTTCATGTGCAGAAATGGAGTGTGATGCTGAGTAAATGTTGATTGAAATAAGTTGAATGACTTGGTCCTATTTTCCATTCTTTTTTCCCCAAAACTACTTGAGTCTAGGGTATCGTAAGCACTGTTCTTGGTGTTAGAGTGGTGAACAAACCCAAGAAAAATCCCTGCCTGAACAGTGGAGGAGACCAATAATAAGCAAGATAAATAGATAAGATCTTGGACATATCCTGGAAGAGATTGTGTTGGAGTCGGGGTAGGGGGGAGATAGTTATAATTTTAGATAAAAAGATGAGAGAATGCCTCACTGGTAACGTGACACGTGAATCAAGACCAGAGAGTGGTGAGGAAGCTAGCAATAGGATATCTGCATGAGAATTCCAGGCAGACTAGATGGCAAGTCCTAGGGCCTTGAGGTGGCAATAGGTTTAGGATGTAGGAGAAATTGCAGGAGGATTCGTGTAGCTGGGGACAGAGTCTCTCAGGAGGATATTGTGCGCTATAAGGTCACAGGACCTTGTAAGTCAGGAAAACTGACTTGTCCTTGGAGGCAGATTGGAAGCCATTAAAAGGCACTGAGCAGAGAAACCTCATGATCTGACTTACATTTTCAAAAGATGCTCTGTTCTGTTGACAAGAGACTCAACAGTACCATCATGGGAGCAGGAAAACAACGCAGATACCACTGCTGTAACCCAGAGGAAATCTGTCACCAGCTTGGAGCAGGAGATGCAAAAAAAGACCAGCAGTGAAGATGGCAAAAAGTGATTGGAATATGAATGTACTTGGAAGTCGATTCAACAATGATTTTCTGACTGTATCAGTCAGTGGTTAGTCAGGAATTTCAGAGAGAAAAAGATATACTGCAGGCAATTATGTACTTGATGAAACCATCTGAGAACCTGGAAGCCTGAAAGTCAGGAGGATGCTGTTGCTACCAGTGAAGTTTTTGTTCTGAGAATCAGGAAGTTGCTAATTAATGCCTTCCCGTCAGGACCTACAGGAAACCACACTGATGTCAAAGCCTTGAATGAGGCGGTGAGAAGTTTGCTTCTCTCTGTTGTGGGGGAGAATGGTATGGTATTTGTGCCTCTTCCACCTTCCAAAGAGAACCCAGGTGTATCCCATTCACTGGGCTTGAGAAACGGTAAAACGACGGGGTCAAAGATTATTGGGATTAGAGTCACGGGGAATGAGCAGGAAAGATACGAGGAGGTGAGATGCTCCGAGCTGAGATTAAGGAGGGATTCAGGGTATTGGTACTGACAAGACTCAGGGTGTGACTGTGGAGCTGAGTGATGGAGAGAAAAGAAACAATCCTTGGGGGAGAACAGGTCACCATCCGGAAGGCCAGATGATTAGAGAGACGAGCTGTGTAGATATTGAAATAAAAAATGATGGCAAAAATCATGTAGGAATTCACCAGAGGAATGTGTCCCGACAAACAAAAGTGTCTAAATGTTTAAAACGTTTTTAAACCATTAGCATAGTGTTGGCACACTATAGACTTTTAATAAATCCTATAACATTGATTTGTGTATGCAGAGTGATACCAAACATAAAGGTTGGGGACACCACCTAACCACGCACCTTGAGTTTAGGTTACATTATGTCACATAAGAAAATGTGACTGGTGTGTGTTTCTGTGTCCCCGGCTGCTATTTCTGTGTCTTCCTGGTTGCTGTGCTAGAAACTTCTAAACTAGCCTAACACATGCTGGTTGTACATTTATTCTAAGTGTTTCCTATCTGACGGATCTGATAGTTCTAGCTCTTAGACAGTAATACTTCCCAATGGCACTAACTCTTAGATAAATAAACACCTACAATGACCTGGGGAGGTGTACTACAATTAAGGCATTAAGATTCATCAAAGGAGAGCATACTGATGCCTGCTTGAAAAAATAAATTCGAGAAATATTTTAAAGTGTGGATGTACACCATCCTCTCTACCTTACTTTAAAACGCATTTACTCAACTTTTTATATTATATAAAATGAGCAAAATCTTAATTGAAGCACTCTGTAACAGAAGAGCAATTAAATCATATATGTACTTTGTATTCAGTATAGAGTATACTATGTAACATTACATGTTTACAATAGAACTTTCACAGATGTATTTTGACTAAAAAGAGGTATTTAAAGAACTTAGAACAGTGCTTAACAGAGTCCGTGTTCAATAGGTATTAAGCAAGAAATAAATTGTACAGATAATCTTCTAAACATATGTTGTTTTAAAATAAACATTTTTTTTTTTTAATGTATAAGAAGCTGAATCTGCAAGCTGTTTCTTGCTTATTTTGATTCCATTCAGTTATGTAACACCTGAAGCATAGAAAACAGTGGTCAATTTCAGAAGAGACTTACCAGGCAATAAATGAAACAATTCATGCCTCCACATCTGAAGTCGAAAAAAGGGCAAAACCCAGAAACATGACAAAAGCTGAATTATTGATGTTAAAATGAGAGCTTGACCAAATTGTCATTTAAGTAGTCTGGGTCCTTTATGTGGTTTAAGAAACCTCCAATGAACAGAAAAATATCTGCAAAAAGTTCTCACTATAGTAAGATTATCACAGTGGGGCACCTTAATGAGACACTTGCAAGAGCTGAAGAAAGAATTACATTTTCTTCTTGCTGTGAAGCCAAAGGTCAAGGAAGACATTTGAAAGGAGTTGTAAATTGCAGATTAGGCTAAAAACCCTTATCAAGTTTTCTTTGATGAATCCTTTGCTATCAGCTTTTAAGTGCTACTGCATTTAGAGTCTCTAAAAAAAAAAGAAAAAGAAAAAGAAAGAAAGAAAAAGAAAAAAAACCAATAATATAGCTGCTGTTGCTATAGAAAATGTTGGGAAAAAAATACCCAGCAATCATTGACTCTCGCTTAGTTATTTTGAAAAACAGACTTTTCACTGTAAAGAGGTGTGATCACTATACAATGAAACACCCGCTCAAGTTTCCCAGCCACTGGCTAATAATGATTAAGATGTGACTTAAGACCAAGCTTCTCCAATCAAAACACCTACTTTTTTTTTTAACGGTACGCGGGCCTCTCACCGTTGTGGCCTCTCCCGTTGCGGAGCACAGGCTCCGGACGCGCAGGCTCAGCGGCCATGGCTCACGGGCCCAGCCGCTCCGCGGCACGCGGGATCCTCCCGGACCGGGGCACGAACCCGCGCCCCCTGCACCGGCAGGCGGACTCCCAACCACTGCGCCACCAGGGAAGCCCCAAAACCCCTACTTTTATATGAGAGTTGAGTACGGGCCATGACTGTTTTCCCAAATTGAATAAGTAGTAGAGGGATGATCAAGATGGGATTATCACAAGGGAAAAGGAAGAAATAGGCGGAGAGGAATGAGGACAGGGAGACTACTTTTCTGAGCAATAGAATTGCTTGGTCTTCAAGACCACTTATTTTATCATTACATTTATCCACGTCTATCTAATGTACACCTGTAATTCTTGATGCTTTTATAAAAAAAAAAAAAACCCTACTCACACAAAAACACGGAAAGCAGGAGGTGGAGAAGGTCATGTTGTTTTGTTTATATACATACTGTATTGCTGCTGTATTTTTCTGAGTGCCGCTATAACAAGTCACCACAAGCTTACTGGCTTAAAACAACACAAATTGATTAACTTACAGTTCTGGAGGTCAGAATTCTGAAATGGGTCTTGGGGGGCTAAAATCAAGGTGTTGTGGGGCAGCATTCCCTTTTAGAGTTTCCAGGGAAGGGTTTTCTTTAGAGGTTGGCTGCCTTTTCTCATGGCCATGACCATGAGTCTTTGTCACATTACAACACTCTAAGGGGGAGGCGTCTTAGGCCTTCCTCCCCCCACAATTTAAAACTCTTGTGATTTACTAGCCCCACTTGGATAAACCAGGATA
Organism: Stenella coeruleoalba; assembly: GCF_951394435.1. NCBI lineage: Eukaryota > Metazoa > Chordata > Mammalia > Artiodactyla > Delphinidae > Stenella > Stenella coeruleoalba. The sequence continues at coordinate 5,455,381 of NC_137160.1, read as the reverse complement.
ACCTCCTTAAGGCCAGCTGAGGAGCGACCTTAATTCCATCTGCAACCTTAATTCTCTTTTGCTATGTTAAATAACAAAATCACAGGTTCTGGGAATCAGTACATGGACTTTTTTCGAAGCCCATTATTCTGTGACCTCCCCCTGCCCTACATGGTCACCATCACCAGTAGCATCATAGCAAACTACTTATATTTTCAAATTTCAGACACTTTTACTCTAGGTACGATTTTCTAGATAACATTTAAATTTTCCCCTTAATATTGATTGTGGCAAACGTATCTCAAAGACAAATGATGAATAAAGAATGAACCCCTGATTCAAGAGGGAATCATACCCCAAACCTTATGACATATATTAATGATGATGTTGTCGACTTAGATGTGGTGGTGGCTTTAAAAAAAATCTAGGGGAGACCTTCAAGATGGCGGAGGAGTAAGACGTGGAAATCGCCTTGCTCCCCACAAATACACCAGAAATACATCTACACGTGGAACAACTCCTACAGAACACCTACTGAACACTGGCAGAAGACCTCAGACCTCCCAAAAGGCAAGAAACTCCCCACGTACCTGGGTAGGGCAAAAGAAAAAACAGAGACAAAAGAATAGGGATGGGACCTGAACCAATGGGAAGGAGCCGCGAAGGAGGAAAGGTTTCCACACACTAGAAGCCCCTTCACTGGCAGAGACGGGGGTGGGCAGGGGGGAAGCTTCGGAGCCGCGGAGGAGAGCGCAGCCACAGGGGTGCGGAGGGCAAAGCGGAGAGATTCCCGCACAGAAGATCGGTGCCGACCGGCACTCACCAGCCTGAGAGGCTTGTCTGCTCACCCGCTGGGGCGGTCGGGGCTGGGAGCTGAGGCTCGGGCTTCAGTCGGAGTGCAGGGAGAGGACTGGGGTTGGCTGTATGAACACAGCCTAAAGGGAGCTAGTGCGCCACGGCTAGCCGGGAGGGAGCCCGGGGAAAAGTCTGGACCTGCTAAAGAGGCAAGAGACAATTATTTCCTGGTGCACGAGGAGAGGGGGTTCAGAGCACCGCCTAAACAAGCTCCAGAGACCGGCGCGAGCCGCGGCTATCAGGGCGGAAACCAGAGATGGGCATGAAACGCTAAGGCTGCTGCAGCCAACAAGAACCCTGTGTGCAAGCACAGCTCACTATCCACACCTCCCCTCCCAGGAGCCTGTGCAGCCCGCCACTGCCAGGGTCCCATGATACAGGGACAACTTCCCCGGGAGAACGCATGGCGCCACAGGCTGGTGCAACATCACACTGGCCTCTCTGCCACTGCAGGCTCACCCCACATTCCAATTATAACTACTGGACCCCTCTCTCCCCCCTGAGTGAGCCAGAGCCCCCTAATCAGATGTTGCTTTAACCCTGTCCTTTCTGGGCAGGAACAGAGGCCTGAGGGCGACCTACAGGCAGAGGCAGGTCCAAATCCAAAGCTGAGCCCCCAGGAGCTGTGCGAACAAAGGAGAGAAAAGGAAATCTCTCCCAGCAGCCGCAGGAGCAGTAGATTAAATCTCCACAATCAACTTGATGTACCTGCATCTGTGGAATACCTGAAGAGACAACGAATCATCCCAAAATTGAGGCAGTGGATTTTGGGAGCAACTGTAGCCTTGGGGTTTCCTGTCTGCAACTGACTTTTTTCTGATTTTTATGTTTATCTTAGTATAGTTTTTAGTGCTTGTTTTCATTGGTGGATTTGTTTGTTGGTTCGGCTGCTCTCTCTTATTTTATTACTTTTTAATTTATTTTAGCTGCTATTTATTTGTTTATTTTTCTTTCTTTTTTCCCTCCCTTTTCTTCTGAGCCATATGACTGACACGGTCTTGGTACTCCAGCCTGGTGTCAGGCCTGAGCCTTTGAGGTGGGAGAGCTGAGTTCAGGACATTGGACCTCCAGAGACCTCCCAGCCCCATGTAACATCAGTCAGCAAGAGCTCCCACAGAGATCTCTGTCTCAACGCTAAGACCCAGTGCCACCCAATGGCCAGCAAGCTCCAGTGCTGGACACCCCATGCCAAACAACTAGCAAGACAAGAACACAACCCCACCCATTAGCAGAGAGGCTGCCTAAAATCATACTAAGTTCACAGACACCCCAAAGCACACCATCGGACACAGCCCTGCCCACCACAAACACAAGATCCAGTCCCACCCACCAGAACACAGACACCTGTTCCCTCCATCAGGAAACCTACACAAGACACTGAACCAACGTTACCCACTGGGGGCACACACCAAAAACAACGGGAACTACGAACCTGAAGCCTGCGAAAGGAGACCTCAAACACAGTAAGTTAAGCATACTAGGAAGACAGAGAAATACACAGCAGATGAAAAAACAAGGTAAAAACCCACCAGACCAAACAAACGAAAAGGAAATAGGCAGTCTACCTGAAAAAGAATTCAGAGTAATGATAGTAAAGATGATCCAAAATCTTGGAAATAGAATGGAGAAAATACAAGAAACATTTAACAAGGCCCTAGAAGAACTAAAGAGCAAACAAACAATGATGAACAACACAATAAATGAAATTAAAAATCCTCTAGAAGGAATCAATAGCAGAATAACTGAGACAGAAAAACAGATAAGTGACTCGGAAGATAAAATAGTGGGAATAACTACTGCAGAGCAGAATAAAGAAAAAAGAATGAAAAGAACTGAGGACAGTCTCAGAGACCTCTGGGACAACATTAAACATGCCAACATTCAAATTATAGGGGTCCCAGAAGAAGAAGAGAAAAAGAAAGGGACTGAGAAAATATTTGAAAAGATTATAGTTGAAAACTTCCCTAATATGGGAAAGGAAATAGTCAATCAAGTCCAGGAAGTGCAGAGAGTCCCATACAGGATAAATCCAAGGAGAAACACACCAAGACACATATTAATCAAACTATCAAAAATTAAATACAAAATATTAAAAGCAGCAAGGGAAAAACAACAAATAACATACAAGGGAATCCCCATAAGGTTAACAGCTGATCTTTCATTAGAACTCTGCAAGCCAGAAGGGAGTGGCAGGACATATTTAAAGTGATGAAAGGGGAAAACCTAGAAACAACATTACTCTACCCAGCAAGTATCTCATTCACATTCAAGAAGAAATTCAGCACCACCAAACCAGCTTTACAACACATGCTAAACAACTTCTCTAGGCAGGACACACAGGAGGAGGAAAAGACCTGCAAAAACAAACCCAAAACAATTCAGAAAATGGTAATAGGGACATATATATTGATAATTACCTTAAATGTAAGTGGATTAAATGCTCCAACCAAAAGACATAGGCTGGCTGAATGGATACAAAAACAAGACCCATATATATGCTGTCTACAAGAGACCCACTTTAGACCTAGGGACACATACAGACTGAAAGTGAGGGGATGGAAAAAGATATTCCATGCAAATGGAAATCGAAAGAAAGCTAGAGTATCAATTCTCATATAAGACAAAATAGACTTTAAAATAAAGACTTTTACAAGAGACAAAGAAGGACACTACATAATGATTAAGGGATCAATCCAAGAAGAAGATATAACAATTGTACATTTTTATGCACCCAATATAGGAGCACCTCAATACATGAGGCAAATGCTAACAGTCATAAAAGGGAAAATCGACACTAACACAATCACAGTAGGGGACTTTAACACCCCACTTTCACCAATGGACAGATCATCCAAAATGAAAATTAATAAGGAAACACAAGCTTTCAATGACACATTAAACAAGATGGACATAATTGATATTTATAGGACATTCCATCCAAAAACAACAGAGTACACTTTCTTCTCAAGTGCTCATAGAACATTCTCCAGGATAGATCATACCTTGGGTCACTAATAAAGCCTTGGTAAACTTAAGAAAATTGAAATCATCTCAAGTGTCTTTTCAGACCACAATGCTATGAGACTAGATATCAATCACAGGAAAAAATGTGTAAAAAATACAAACACATAGAGTCTAAACAATACACTACTAAATAACCAAGAGATCACTAAAGAAATCAAAGAGGAAATCAAAACATACCTAGAAACTAATGACAATGAACACATGATGACCCAAAACCTATGGGATGCATCAAAAGCAGTTCTGAGAGGGAAGTTTATAGCAATATAATCCTACCTCAAGAAACAAGAAACACCTCAAATAAACAACCTAACCTTACTCCTAAAGCAATCAGAGAAAAATAATAAAATACCACCAAAGTTAGCAGAAGGAAAGAAATCATAAAACTCAGATCAGAAATAAATGAAAAAGAAATGCAAACAATAGCAAAGATCAATAAAACTAAAAGGCTGGTTCTTTGAGAAGATAAACAAAATCGATAAACCACTAGCCAGACTCATCAAGAAAAAAAGGGAGAAGACTCAAATCAATAGAATTAGAAATGAAAAAGGAGAAGTAACAACTGACACTGCAGAAATAGAAAGGATCATGAGAGATTACTACAAGCAACTATATGCCAGTGAAATGGACAACCTGAAAGAAATGGACAAATTCTTAGAAATGCACAACCTTCCGAGACTGAACCAGGAAGAAATAGAAAATATGAACAGACCAATCACAAGCACTGAAATTGAGACTGTGATTAAATATCTTCCAACAAACAAAAGCCCAGGACCAGATGGATTCACAGGTGAATTGTATCAAACATTTAGAGAAGAGTTAACCCCCATCTTTCTCAAACTCTTCCAAAATATAGCAGAGGGAGGAACACTCTCAAACTCATTCTATGAGGCCACCATCGCCCTGATAGCAAACGCAGACAAAGATGTCACAAAAAAAGAAAATTACAGGCCAATATCACTGATCAACATAGATGTAAAAATCCTCAACAAAATACTAGCAAACAGAATCCAACAGCACATTTAAAAGGTCATACACCTGATCAAGTGGGGTTTATCCCAGGAATGCAAGGATTCTTCAATATACAAAAATCAATCAATCTGATACACCATAATAACAAACTGAAAGATAAAACCATATGATAGGGAGACCTTCAAGATGGCGGAGGAGTAAGACATGGAGATCACCTTCCTCCCCACAAATACATCAAAAATATATACATGTGAAACAACTCTTACAGAACACCTACTGAAGGCTGGCAGAAAACCTCAGACTTCCCAAAAGGAAAGAAACTCCCCATGTACCTGGGTAGGACAGAGGAAAAAACAGAGAGTCTCTGTCCACTCTTACCACTATTATTCAACAAAGTTTTGGAAGTTTTAGCCACAGCAATCAGAGAAGAAAAGGAAATAAAAGGAATCCAAATCGGAAAAGAAGAAGTAAAGCTGTCACTGTTTGCAGATGACATGATACTATACATAGAGAATCCTAAAGATGCTACCAGAAAACTACTAGAGTTAATCAATGAATTTGGTAAAGCAGCAGGATACAAAATTAATGAACAGAAATCTCTTGCATTCCTATACACTAAAGATGAAAAATCCAAAAGAGAAATTAAGGAAACGCTCCCATTTACCATTGCAACAAACAGAATAAAATACCTAGGAATAAACCTACCTAAGGAGACAAAAGACCTGTATGCAGAAATCTGTAAGACACAACTGAAAGAAATTAAAGATGATACAAACAGAGGGAGAGATATACCATATTCTTGGATTGGAAGAATCAACATTATGAAAACGACTGTACTACCCAAAGCAATCTACGGATTCAATGCAATCCCTATCAAACTACCAATGACATTTTTCACAGAATTAGAACAAAAAACTTCACAATTAATATGGAAACACAAAAGACCCCAAATAGCAAAAGCAATCTTGAGAAAGAAAAATGGAGCTTGAGGAATCAGGCTCTCTGACTTCAGACTATACTACAAAGCTACAGTAATCAAGACAGTATGGTACTGGCACAAAAACAGAAATATAGATCAATGGAACAGGATAGAAAGCCCAGAGATAAACCCACACACATATGGTCACCTTATCTTTGATAAAGGAGGCAAGAATATACAATGGAGAAAAGACAACCTCTTCAATAAGTCATGCTGGGAGACTTGACAGCTACATGTAAAAGAATGACATTAGAATACTCCCTAATACCATACACAAAAATAAACTCAAAATGGATTAAAGATCTAAATGTAAGGCCAGACAGTATAAAACTCTTAGAGGAAAACATAAGCAGAACACTCTATGACATAAATCACAGCAAGATCCTTTTTGACCCACCTCCTAGAGAAATGGAAATAAAAACAAAAATAAACAAATGGGACCTAATGAAATTTCAAAGCTTTTGCACAGCAAAGGAAACCATTAACAAGACGAAAAGACAACCCTCAGAATGGGAGAAAATATTTTCAAATGAAGCAACTGACAAAGGATTAATCTCCAAAATTTATAAGCAGGTCATGCAGTTCAATATCAAAAAAACAAACAACCCAATCCAAAAATGGGCAGAAGACCTAAATAGACAATTCTCCAAAGAAGATATACAGATTGCCAACAAACACATGAAAGGATGCTCAACATCACTAATCATTAGAGAAATGCAAATCAAAACTACAATGAAGTATCACCTCACACCAGTCAGAATGTCCATCATCAAAAAAATCTACAAACAATCAATGGTGGAGAGGGTGTGGAGAAAAGGGAACCCTCTTGCACTGTTTGTGGGAATGTAAATTGATACAGCCACTATGGAGAACAGTATGGAAGTGCCTTAAAAACTAAATACAGAACTACCATACAACCTAGCAATCCCACTACTGGGCATATACCCTGAAAAATCCATAATTCAGAAAGAGTCATGTACCACAGTGTTCACTGCAGCTTTATTTACAATAGCCAGGACATGGAAGCAACCTAAGTGTCCATCAACAGGTGAATGGATAAAGAAGATGTGGCACATATATACAATGGAATATTAGTCAGCCATAAAAAGAAATGAAATTGAGCTATTTGTAGTGAGGTGGATGGATCTAGAGTCTTTCACACAGACTGAAATAAATCAGAAAGAGAAAAACAAATACCGTATGCTTACACATATATATAGAATCTAAAACAAAACAAATGGTTCTGAAGAACCTAGTGGCAGGACAGGAATAAAGACGCAGATGTAGATAATGGTCTTGAGGACAAAGGGAGGGGGAAGGATAAGCTGGGACGAAGTGAGAGAGTAGGATTGACATATATACACTACCAAATGTAAAATAGATAGCTAGTGGAAAACAGCTGCATAGCACAGGGATATCAGCTCGGTGCTTTGCGACCACCTAGAGGGGTGGGATTGGAAGAGTGAGAGGGAATCGGAAGAGGGTGGGGATACGGGGATATATGTACGCATATAGCTGATTCACTTTGTTATATAGCAGAAATGAACACAACATTGTAAAGCAGTTATACTCCAATAAAGATGTTAAAAAAATATATCTAGAGAATTACTTTGAATATATACATTTGCTACAAGAAATTAGTGTATTTTCAAAGGTTAGTTTTTGCTTTATATGTCTCATTTAAATGATTCCCCAAAAAGTTTTTTCTACAATTCTCTGGATACTGATAAAATATTTATTAAAATATTAATAGTCTGGAAAATTTTAATATTTTGGTAATAATAAAATTATCAGTATTGAGTTTAGTAGTATCAAATTAGTTTTAGATAAATATGTTAAATAAAATATTTAAAATATTTTAAGAATTTTATATATATATTTTTACATTACGTTGAAACTTTATTACACCAAATTTGTGCCTATTTTGAAAAGATGTATTATCCTGAAAAAAAACATTCATATGGAAATCAGAGTAAATGAATCCTATTTTTCACTCTGCCAGCACATAGTTCTAAGTATGTCACTTAATTATAAAGACATCAGTTTACTAAATCATAAAGTGAAGACACTGAACTATCAATAGAATTGAGTTACATTTTAACTATAACTTATGCTATTGAACAGAATTTTTCAAAGTATGACCATGGGATATTAATGTGTCAATTTCAATGAAAATGTTCAGAAAAACTATCACTATAGCTATCTCAGAGAGTCAAAAAAGCATTTGCATATTAAAACCTCTGAAAGCTCTATTTAACTATTTAACATTGCTTAACACAGAAACTTAACAATAGAAACTTCTATTTTGATTCTCAGAATAAACACTGGGAATTGCTCATTTAAAATAGATAGTACTATTTTCAATGATTAAATAAGTAAATGTATGGTCCATCTTTATCCTTATGACATTGTTACTATTCCCTTTTGTTTCCATGATTATTATTCTGCCTACTTCCCTCCCCCACCCCCCAGGGTGTATTCCAACTTTCTCATTTTAGTAACAGTAGCCCTCCTCTCATCCTGAATTGTGTCTGGACACATGGCCACCCAGACAGAGACTATATTTCCAGCTTCCCTTTGCCCAGAACTGTCTGAGGTACAATCTTACTTGCAAGCTAACAGGTCAGCCTGGATTGATGCTAGGGGGAAAAAAAAAAAGTCTCCTGGGTCAAAGGACATTATTACTCACACCAATAGCAGGGTCCAAAATTTTTTTTTTTTTTTTTTAGGGTTGCCATAACAAAGGATCACAGACTAGGTAGCTGAAACAACAGAGATTTATTTTCTTATAGTTAACGTGGCTAGGCATTCAAGATCAATTTGTCAGTAAGACTGGTTTCTTCTAAAGTATCTCTCCTTAGCTTGTGGATGGCCTCATTCTCTCTGTGTCTTCACATCGTCTCTCTGTGTATGTCTGTGTTCTAATCTCCTCTTTTTATAAGGACACCAGTCATATTGGATTAGGCCCACCCATATGATCCCATTTTAACTTCCTTACCTCTATAAGGGATCTATTTCCAAATACAGTAGAGACACTGGTTAATACTTCAATATATGAAATTGGGAGGGACACAATTCAGCCTGTACCACCAAAGTACAAGAATTTTCTTGCTCCAGTTCCTACAAGAAGCCATGAGGAGGGTCAAAGGACATCTGTCCACAACATGGACTGTGTTACAGAGAAGGAGCCCTGAACTTAGGGAGCGCAGACCTTGTATAAAAGGCAGGAAGCATGCTTGCCTTGTATTCTGGAGGGAGACTCTTCCTCCATCTTCTGAAGCTGTTTATTAAACAAGCATCCTTAAGAGACAGTCCCGAAAAGAGGCAGTTGGTGATATATGCTACGTGCAAGATGCTGGGAAACGAGAGAGCCCAGGAGAATTATCCCACAACAATATTCAACTCTGGGTGAATTCCATTGACCCGACAGAAGCAGATAGCAAATCCCCTAAATTTCTCTCATTTTGAAATTTTTAAACTATCAATAGCACTCCAAGCAGCCCAATGAGGCCACCTTGCAGTGCTGACCTTAACCTTGTCCCTAGGGTCCCAGACCGAACCCACTGGAAAAATCCCACAATCTAATTCTACCTTAGAAAGCCAGGCAACTTTCTCCTTAAATTTCTGTGTTGAGAATTGCACTTGGCCTGAGACATCAATCAGATAATGTTAGCTTATTAGATAATATTATTAATCAGTCAGGAATATTAGAGATTGCACAAACCTGGCCTTGGGCTGCAAGGAGCAAATCCAGCACAATTCCATCCTCAGAACCACAATGGCCAGTGAGTTGTGGCTGACCCGAGCTTCTTCAAGACTGAGGTGGTGTCACTTCAGCTAAAGTTAGGTACAAATTCCATGTCATCTATTCCAATTGGATGACAGCCATTGTAGGTAAAACTGGATACAGGAAGGAGGAGCCAGTTATCTCTCTGGGACACTCCCGGAGCATCTAAGGGTGGCCTCATTTTGGCAAGACCTCTGCCATCATTAATCAGCTTACAATGCCCCCATTCTTTCTTTTCCAGAAAGCCACGTCTTTGTCACCATCCTGTCATCATCTGCAAAACTGTCAAGAACTCTGAAGGGACTGGGATTCTAGTCTACTTTCAGGCTAACAAGTGAGCCTGCCACAGCTTCGCAGATGCTGGCAGGAGACATGAGATTTGCTGGGTAAGAGAGAAAGGACTTTCTCTGCAGTACCAGTGTCCAGAGTACAAGCATTTCCTTGTGACAGTTCCCTCTGCCTCAGTCCTCACAGGGTTTCATGAAGAGCACCAATGACACTTCCACCCACAGAAGAGGAACCCTGAGCTCAGGAAGCCAAGAGCTAATGAGCAGGATGTATATGCTTGACTTCTGCTTTGGAGGGAGACATTCTCTTTATCTCCCAAGGGTGCTCAACATTCAAAAACCTTTGAAAGAATAGTCCAGGGCAAAGAGAACACAGCACCTCATCCACAAGACATGCACAAATGTAAGGATCCACGAGCACTACTGCCCAACACTTTCTTTGCTGCCAGGTATTAACAAGTGAGTAAAGGTTGACCAGTAGGCTGTAAAGATGTGTGTGAACCTCACTTTAAGTCCATAAGAATCTGAATGTTCTCACCTTCCATGGTCCTTTTAACCTCTCTCTGGTTGGAATGTAGACATTGATGAGAGACCTTTGAGGACACCTGGGGCAGTTGCTTTAGATGCAGAGACGGACACTTGCCAGAGCTTCCCTGCAGAGAGGGTGCCTGTCTGACTGGACACCTCATAAGGGTGCCCCCTAGACCCTTTTGAGGGAGAAAAACAAGCTTGTCTATTCTGTGGCCTGTGTGCTTCAGCAGCTTGGCCTCAAGCCTACCTAACACAAGCATAACCCTTATTCAGGGTATAATATCCATCGGTTATATTGGAAGAAAAATATCTATTTTTAAATAATATGTACTAGACAGTTTAAACTAACATATCGTGGTAGAGATTTGGATTCCTCAAACATTAACCAAAGAACCAATGGACTTTTTTTCTGCTCTATGTTCAATTCAGTTTACTAAGTACATCTGGAATATACAAGAAAATCTTAAAAAGCAAAGGCAAGATGTACTTACAAAACATGTATCTTAAAATCAGAAATGTCAGCTTTTCTTAATGGGAACCACAGAAGGTAGGGGTGTTGGTGTAGCAGCTGCTGTAGTAAGTGGTTTATATCATGTAGACTTGTAGGAAATGGCCGGAAAAAGATTGGGTCATCATAACAAAGTGTCAATATACGAACAAGCACATAACTTTGAAATGTGTGATGAAAGCCTCAGAAAGTAACATCTAGAGATAGTTGAGAGTAATCCACAAAAGAGTAATAATTTAAACTTCAAAAGTAGAAGACTAAAATAAAATAAATTTCAGAGAGATATTTTAGGTTAATGTGAAGAATCAATAATTAGAGATTAAGCTACCTAAGGAAAGAAGCCAGGGGTAAATATAGAGAGAAATGATTAGAAAAGTAGACATGCATTCAATTTTAATAGTTGTAGAAGGCAGGAGGTATTTTATATTCTAAGGCAGTGGTTGTCAAAAAGTGGTCCCCAACCAGCAGCTTCTGCATTCCTGAGAACTTGTTGGAAATGCAAGTTCTCAGTCCTTACCTCAGACCCACTAAAGCAGAATTTCTGGGAATGAGAGAAGAGACTGACACCTGAAATTAATAATCCCTTCTGTGAATCTGACAATGGCTAGTTTGACAGCAACGGGTCTAAGGTGTTTATGTGATCTATACTGATAAAAGGAGATAAATGACATTTATTTCTCCTCTCTGATAAATTATATGATGTTCTTGCAACTTCATTGGTCAACTGGTCCTAATGTGCTTTTCAAGATAAAGAGGGGGACCAATATTATCATTACTGTCACATTTAAATCATTAATTTTATCTCAACTCCAACTTCTCAGAAATATAAAGGCCTAAGATATACATTTACTCTGTATGGGCTCAAAATGTTTACTTTTTAACCATAGTACTTTCCCCTTTTGGGAAATTTAAACTTCAAAAAATAAATAATTAAGTATTGACATTAATTGGGTTCAAAGATTCCTATACACATCTATTACTTTTGTAAATATACTGAGTAGCTGTAATGGATTAGCATCAATTGGTTTCTTGTCTAATGTACGTTTTTACATATCCAATTGCTCAGAAAACTATAAAGAGATCAATACTTCTTTTCAATTAAATTCACAGCGGGTGATTCTAAATTTGACCTTTTTAATGACTCTATAAATTTCATATATTTGATTGTCTTGTATTTATTGTAATCATTTTCCTTTCACTCTGTCTTCAGCAAATTAATTTTTCAGAAGCTTATCTCAAACACAGTTGCTAGCAAGATTCTTTATTTGGTTCAGTAATTTGCTAGCACAAAATATTAACAAAAAGCCTAGGGTATTCTTAATCTAAAACAAAACAAGCAAACAAAAAAAAAAGTGGTAGGGGAAAAACAGACTGTTATGCTATGATAGTTGCTATGGATACTAAGCTCCTTCACGGATTTGTAGGAGCATAAATATTTGCTATTTGATTAACTTGTGATTTTATTCAGAAACACTGCAATTCACATGCCTTATATGTTCTACCATAGATTAATGTCATTCACAGATAAGACAACTTTGAAAAGAAAACTCTCCCTCTCTGATTTAGTTTATTTGGAAGAAAGATTAGAAACACATCAAGAATATATGAAACTTTTTTTTTTTTTTTTGCAGTACGCGGGCCTTTCACTGTTGTGGCCTCTCCTGTTGCGGAGCACAGGCTCCGGACGCACAGGCTCAGCGGCCATGGCTCACGGGCCCAGCCGCTCCGCGGCACGTGGGATCTTCCCGAACCGGGGCACGAACCCACGTCCCCTGCAACAGCAGGCGGACTCTCAACCACTGCGCCACCAGGGAAGCCCTAGGAATATATGAAACTTTAAATAATAAATCCCATTTATGAAAACTTGCATCGGCAACATATTCTTTTTCCTTTACTATTTTGAAGTGGGAAATAAAGAATAAGGTTAAAGAAACCTTACAATATACCTTAGCAAAATAGTTTGAATACAGTAGTTTATAGTAAGGATTGTGAATAACAATATTCTTAGCAGAATTGTTTATAATACACAATGTTACCTTAAACAAGTTTCACTTATGTTTCATCTCTTTCAGTCATATTGTCAGTAAGATATCTGCAGTTTTCTTTTTTCACTCCCAGGCAGCATAACATTTTCTTTTATCCTTCATTTATTTAAAGAAATACAATCAAAGAAATGTACAGTTACATTTAACAACAATTAATGCTCTGAGTTTCAACTATTTTAACCATCTAATGACAGACATAAATGAGTCATTACACTGATGTGTCTGACAGCACTGTTTTCTATCACTTCTGAGATTGTCCTGTCTTATATTAGAAACATCTCATTTCCCTGACAAAGAGATCTGTATTACCTAATAGATTTCAATCTTTAAAAACAGATTGATAACCAACTTTAATCTTCTCCTCCATCTCCAAATCCATCCTAACTGTAGATTACAGATAAAACTGTCCAATTAAATACTTACAGTGGTCCTTTCTCGCTTAATCAGTTTAGTTATCGCCACCATAATTTTCAAGCTCTTTATTTTTCTTTAGCCTTCCAGTATTCCACTCAGTTTATGCCATTTTAGATCAAAACACATTATCTGTGCATCTTAGCAAATTACGGTAGCCCTTGCTCACTGTGTGAAAATGAGTAAGAGCTCATTTTAGGAAATTGCTAAATGAAAGAAACTTTTTTCTATTATTACTTTTTTACTTTTCTTAATGTATCTTTTAAAAGTGTATTTTTTAATGTTAAAAACCAGAATCCTTGCAGATAGGTCTCAGAAGCTAGGATTGAGAAATAATTAGCGTGGAGGAAAAAGAAATTATTTAGACTACCTTTCTTCCTTTAATGTTAATTTTTGTACATTACAAATATATTAAATGAATATTTTAAAATAAGCTTTTCTCTCATTTTCACATATTTTAGTGGCACATAGACTATATAAGAAAGTAGTACATTGGGTCTGGTATAACATTTAAATTATTTAAGACTAGTTTTTTAAGATTAACTTGAAGTACTGTTTCAAACAAAAGAAGAAATCTTTCGGCAAATAATTATTTTTCTACAAACTTCTAAAGAAATTTGTATTCTTTACAAATGTTTAGAAATAAACATTATGAGAACTGAAAGGGAATAAAGATTATTCACTGTTTTGAAATTATAACATCTCATACCTAGAACATCTAAAAAATGTATAGCAAATTAGAAGAATAAACAAAGTTACAAAATTGTTAGGTACAAGATCCATATGCAAATACCAGTTGTATTTCCATATATCAGCAACAAAATTTAGAACGTGAAATAAAAAGATATCATTTACAAGAGCATTACAATTACCACGTGGCCAGAAATAAATCCAACAAATGATGCCCAAGATCTCTACATAGAAAATTACAACACATTACTAAGAACAATGAAAGGTTCAGTAAATAAGTAGAGGAAAATACAAGCTCATAGATGGTGAAATATGTATGACTGGGGTTGCACTGTAATGTATCAAGTTGTATTGGGTGACACATTGCTCCTCAGAATTCCTTTCCGTGTGTGGTTTCCAGTTAGTATTGGTGACAGAAAATATGCTGCATGAGACACAAGGAGGTAGAATTAAAGATGCCATTGTACATATCTATGTATCTATCTGCCTGTCAACTGCCTAACTATCTACCTACCTATCTATCCATCCATCTACTAAAGATCCATGCAAGACTCCAGGCACTGTAGTCGTTCCTGCTTACGGTGGCTTATTTGTGCCATGAAACATCACTCAGACTCACAGCCCCTTCAGCTCCTTGGATTTCCTAGTTTGGGGTCAAGGGTGGGTGCAACTCTATAGCAATGCAAGCCAGCTTTCCCCGCAGGTCACCTTATAACCCTGGAGTTGGAGACAGCAAGAGACCAACACAGGTTCCAGGTTTTATCAACAGGTTCCACGTGTCCTTATGGGATTCAGTTTGGCCTCCACCTTAGGTTTCCTCCTCTGTTGCCAGTCTGGCTGACCCCATGCAAATTAAGGCTCACTATTAGATACAGAAGCAACTCCCCACATAGACCCCTCCTCTGGCTCCCACCACTGCATCTTGTTTAATGCCTATAATAAATCCCTTATTTTGTATCCCTCATGGCATTAATCCGTATAATAAATCCCTAATTTTGTATCCCTCATAGCATGTCTGCCACTTTGATTGAACCTTGACTGATATAAAGTTCAGATATCAATTCTCTTCCAAATTGTTTCTATAAGTTCAGCAATGTGAATCAAAATCCCAAAATAGATATTTGTCAAGATATTAGAAAATTATTTTATGGAATTGCAAGCAATCAAGGATAATTCAAGTGTCCTTGAAGAAGAACAAGGTGCAGAGGCTTTGCCACCGTACCTGACACTTGGTCACTGCAGAAAGAGACAAGCAGACCTACGGAACAAAACAGAGAGCCCAGAAACTTTACGTATATCCACAAACATACGTCATCTGTGGAGAATGAATGTCTTTGCATGGTGTGGGTTTAATACATATTCTTTTGGCGGAAAAATGAAAAAAGGGACTGTTCTCAAGATAGATATGAGTCCACCCAGAACCAGTGTCATACTGTACAGTTAAACATTTATAAATGCTTAAACATGAAACATGTGTGTGTATGTAAGTATTTCATAAGAGGGGACTGATAGTGGAAAGTCTTAATTTGACAGAGGAAATAAAGCTTTTCTCTTAATAAAGCCAAGTTAACTTAAAAATGTGATAAAATTTCATTAAAATGCATAAAATTAACAATTTAGCCACACATACTATAAAAAACCCATGTAATTTGAAATAAGAATTTCATGCCACCAGTTACTCAGTAAAAGAATGTCATTGTATAATGTTTTCTTAAAAGCAACTACTCAGTATGAAACTGAGGAGAATGTTTTGGACATTGTAAGGGAGGATGCTATAGGTAAAATAGAAAATACTTTAGGAAGGTATGTACAAAGTTATGATATAAATGAATTTGAAATGCTGTATATAAGTAACATCAGAAAATGATATGGCAAGTTTTATAAAGTGAATAAATACCAAACTGATCCAAACATGATACGAGATTGCTAATACAAAAAAGACTAAGTAAATGAAAAATTTTTTCAGACTCCTTTAGGAGATGATGATCAGTATTTAAAACCACAAAGGGCATAATTAATGTTGTTTTCTTTAATAAATCCCAGGAAGTTAATTTTGAAATGTGAGATTAACAGTTTAGAAAAATTAAAATTAAAAACTCATCTTTATATATCATGTATTAACTTTCACAAATATTACTCTGTTGAATGGTATTATTTAAATACTTATAGCTTCAAATACAATTTAGATAAATTCATTATCAAGAATTGGTATGTTAGGGCTTCCCTGGTGGAGCAGAGGTTGAGAATCTGCCTGCTAATGCAGGGGACACGGGTTCGAGCCCTGGTCTGGGAGGATCCCACATGCCGCAGAGCAACTAGGCCCGTGAGCCACAACTACTGAGCCTATGCGTCTGGAGCCTGTGCTCCTCAAAAAGAGAGGCCGCGATAGTGAGAGGCCCGCGCACCGCGATGAAGAGTGGCCCCCGCTTGCCACAACTAGAGAAAGCCCTCGCACAGAAACGAAGACCCAACACAGCAAAAATAAATTAATTAATAAACTCCTACCCCCCAACATCTTCTTTAAAAAAAAAAAAGAATTAGTATGTTAGTGATGGATTTGATGTACTTTAGCTTCCATTTTAGGTCCTGTGTGATTAATACTTGGGACATACCTGTGACATATACCACGTACAAGTTGTCTTTTAGAGATAAAATTTTGGCCTCGTTAAAAATTATTTCTTGATTTTTTTCCAAATATATCTATACTCTAATAAACACAAAGTAGAATACCTTAGGACTTGATGAAAATATCTAGAACAAACACAATTTCCTTTTAAAAGGAAGACGGATAGTTTCAGATTTATGTACAAAAACGAAAAAAGTACGTATATTTAACTTTAGAAAATAAAGAATTACTGGTATTAAATTTGAACATTAACTTCTTAGAAAAACTGGCAACGTGTTTAGATATTTGTTACTTCATTTTATTTAAGACAGGAGGCAGACAACTAAAATTTATAATTGACCTTTAAATGAAGCATTTATAAAATAAAACAAGTTTGGCAAGGCGTAAATGATAGAGCAAATTCCAAAAATCCTTTCGAAAACTAACATGTAACATTTAGAGAAACATTTTCTGATGTTCCTAAGTTTAATTACACCTCGTTAACAAAATCTTGGAAAGAAAATATGTACAGTGAACTTTTCAGTTTCTTTCTTTCCATTGTTTTAATGAAGTCGGTTATTTTAAGTGATAAAGTCTGATTCTGACCCATATTATAGAGAGTCTGTATGACAAACAACCTCACTCATAGCCAGGTTATAATAAACACATAAAGCAATTGATATTTCCTCTTGTTTTCTTATGATAACCACATTTAAAGATAATATTTGACAAGGGAAATACACAGATGTAGTACATGAGGATCTCTCCAGCACTATTAAAAGGATAGGGCTAAGGAGTTCTGCATTTCAGAGGCTCTTGGTTCAATTTTCACAAAACAAACAGGAGAAAATATGCTGAAAACTAGATATATTTTCCCAAACTGAATATATAATATTGAGACTTTGCCACTTCAACAGAGCAGAAAATTAAACAATTACATTAATTAAAATTGACAAAGCACAAGCAAACCTGATAAATTATTACTACAGGTTATGAACGTAGCAAAAACAAATTTAGTAAGAGTTATTTTTTAGACTGGCAATAATACCTTGGAATTTCTTCCAAGTTCTAGGAAAATAATAAATCTTACATTGAATGTATCTCATAATATCCCACTGAAAGACATAAAAAAGTATCTTTTTAGAAAATTATAAATCTATGATATGGGATGGATTTTTGATATGACTAAAGTACTAAGAAATAGAATTTCCAAGTGCTTTCTTAAAGTTGTTTTCATATAATTAATTGTTCGGCCCATATACAGGCAGCACCATTCAATGTATTCAACCAAAATGAAGCCTTAAGATGTCCATTTCCTAACATCAGCAGCTCTGCTAAATTTTGGTCATTTCGGCATTGCAAACTCCATCCTAATTGTCAAGGAAAGAAAGCTTCCTGGAAGGTTTCAGTTTGGGGACATTTCTTTTCCAGGACTTAACAACAAATCTGCAGCAAAAACATGGCACCCTTGCAATTGAATCTTTCATACGGTTAGACATTGGCAGCATCTTCCCATCTTCTTCACCTAAACAGTCCCAATTTCTCCTAAAATGTTAACATGTTTCATTCAGGATCACTTTCACAATTAAGGAAAAGTACTCCAGATAACAGTAAATCCTAATTTCCATGTAAATTCTCCTCATCCCCCATATTTCTAAAATCATTAACACCCAGAAACTTCAAAAAAGTAACATTCTGGAGGTGGAATCCTCATAAGTAAAACGGTGTAAGGAATCATGGTCACATTGAGTATGTTGGATTCCACTTTCTCAGAGCAGATCAGGAGAAGATTCCAGCTCTACAGGACTTCACTGCACCTAATGAACGCCTGGAACAATGTGAAGTTAACTTGCCCTCACTCCTGTAAAAATAAGATTTTATGATGTTTTCCTAGTAAACAGACAATGGGACCAAATGCAATTTACATAGTTATACAGGGAAATGTGAATTCTAACCAATCTATGCATGTTTCAACCCAGCTCAAGAGTGGAAAAAGTAATCTTGAGTCTCACCAAAATTCCTGGAAAACAGGAAAAGAGACCATAAACCCAGAGTTAGTAAGTCAATTAATTTCTGCATACATGGTGCCTCCCATGTCCTTACACGTCAGTTATTTGACCTTCTCTTCTTCAGTCGCTGATTCCAGGGTCATTCCCTGGAATTTGTCATCATTAAAAACTGAACACCCGGGCTTCCCTGGTGGCGCAGTGGTTAAGAATCCGCCTGCCAGTGCAGGGGACACTGGTTCGAGCCCTAGTCCGGGAAGATCCCACATGCCGTGGAGCAACTAAGCCCGTGTGCCACAACTACTGAGCCTGCACTCTAGAGCCCACATGCCACAACTACTGAGCCCGTGTGCCACAACTACTGAAGCCTGCACACTTAGAGCCCGTGCTCCACAACAAGAGAAGCCACTGCAACGAGAAGCCCGCGCACTGCAACAAAGAGTAGCCCCCGCTTGCCGCAACTAGAGAAAGCCCACGCGCAGCAACAAAGACCCAACGTGGCCAAAAATAAATAAATAAAATAAAAATAAATAAAACATTAAAAAAAAACTAAGCACCCTATCAAAACGATCATTTCAAATACCCTCCTTCCAACCACAACCTCCTATTTTTCCAGCTCATGCCTTCTAATACTCTGATTCCCAAAACCCCGCATCCCAACCAGAATCCACAATCACTTATCCTACCACCTCTGGATCATCCCTCACCCCCATCTATATACTTTTGCTCCTCTTTAGCCTCCTTCAATTTCAAGGTCAAGCATTGTAATCATTACAGTGCATATGCCACCAACCCTGCTGCCTTATCCTACCCTCATCTTACTCTGGGGCAAAACCACATATCTGGTAAAAACCAAATTTGCTTCATCCATGCCTACACTTGAAAAGCTGAATATATTTGGAGATAAATACAACTACATTGACTTAATTTAAAGTCTTTTACTCTTTTAAATACACTGTTAAAAGAAGGAAAAGATAAGTCACAAGTGGGGTGAAAACACTTGTATTTGCACCATTTATTACATGACATAGGTGTATAAGAATGAGTCCATAAAATTCAGTCAAATTAAGTTTTGCATGGTTGTCAGTGATTATGTGTATCTGTTTTTATTTTCTTACAGTTTTGATCAACTAGGATGTCTAAAACTTTCTACAAAGACATGATAGCCCAGCTCTACCACTTAATTGCTTCAGCACTGAAACATTTGTATGTGTGAAATACAAATAATAAAATGTAACAGGCGCTGTAATATCTTCATTTGAATAACTCTAACCACGGCATACACTACTTTTCACCCCTACAGTTAACACTGAGTAATAAGGATTGAATGTTTATTATGCATTTTAACATAAAGAATATATTTGGATTCCTTACATTACATGGAAGTATTCTGGGCAACGCTCTGATAAAATAGATACTAATGATCCTGTTTATTAGTACATAAAATCCTAACTGAAATTTAATGAGGGGATAAGGCTGAATGAAGCTGTGTAGTTAAAAATGTACAGAGTCACAAAAGAAGTATATTTTGTTGAGTACCATATAATAATATATAGTATGTAATATATTACATACTATATATTATTAATATATTATAATATACTATATATACTATATATTATTAATGCTATATATTATTATACTATACTATACTATACTAAATATAATACTATATATTAATATACTATATATACTATACTATTATAGTATATATAGTATATTAATATATAGTATTATTATACTATATATTATACTATAATATATATTATACTATATAATATATATACTATATATTATACTATAACATATATTATACTATACAATACTATAATACTATTATTATACTATACTATACTAAATATAATACTATATATTAATATACTATATATACTATATATTATTAATACTATATATTATTATACTATATATTATTACAGTTTGTTGAGTACCATATAATAATATATAGTATGTAAGTATTAGCTTTCTGGCAAATATGCTAAATTAAATGCTAAATTAAATGCTTTCTGGCAAATATGCTAAAAAGAGGTTCATAGCCTCAAAGGAGTTAATTTTTACTAAATTCAGAAAAACATCTTGTTCATTCACCTAACAGAGATGCGAACACCCTTAAAGAGTGTCACATCAGTGAAAGTGGTAAAGATGCAATTTGATTTGTGGTAAGGAGAAGTCACCAAACGCTGATCTACATCAGCTACTCTAAAAAATTCAAGCTAGTCAATGGAAAAAAATTAAAATAAAAAAAATATATATGTATATATATATATATATATATATACACACACACAATAAAAAGAGGAACATTGTATCTGTGAGGGTGACCTAGTTAAAATTATTATCAAATTTTGAGGGAATTTTATATTAAATAAGGATTAGCAGTGTGTATCATCCTAATCATAAAATAGCTGATGACTCTCAGCTATCAATGGACTTGACATCTTCTAACCTTACTACACTCACATCATAGCTGATCTAACTTACCTTCTCAAAATCAATCAGTGAAGCAAGAATATCAGAAAACTGGTGTTTTGTGAATGGTTATTATGTAAGGGCAGTTTATTTAAATTATCTCAATTAATCTTTACAGTACCCTGTGCAATCGATATTAACTGCAATTTACATAAGCACACAAGCTCAAAAAGGTTAAGTAACTTATCGATTTCAATCCACTCAGATTTTTTTTCTTAACTGATGTCATAATGTACAGATAGAAATGCTTATCTTGAAGAATCGCTGTTTTTGTGTCTTCCAAGAAAAGGGCTGACTTTTTTATACCCCAGGTGAGTAGAAAGAAATATTAGAATGGAGACAGTCAATTTTGGATCGTGAGGGGTGCTATCTTTCACTCATTTCATCAGAGCACAGTATAAACAATTAAAAGCTCGAGAATGGACTACAGGGCATCTGCTCTATTCTTGAGCACCCTCACTTCTGTCTGCAGGAGCTGCCAAGTATAATGTTTTTGATGTTTGGTGGTTCTGGGTAGTAACTGCCACGACTTTACATATTCTTTACAATGTCACTTGCTTTTCAGCTTTATACAACATCTACTGATGGCTGTCGTTGAAAGATTAGCATTTGGCTCATTCAAATGATTTCTACCTTCCCTCATTCCTTTCCCCCAGTGGGTACTATTATTATTTTACACTCATCTAAGTTTGTTTTTAAATTGGATGCACGATCTTCCATGTCACTTTCAGCTTTAGTTATTTCTTGTCTCCCCACTGTGTCAAATAAAGATACTATGACTTACTACATCTTTCTAACACTGCCCACCCCAATATTTTCCTCTTTATAACTTTACTTTTTCAATGTCAAGATCACTGATATCATTTACATCCTGCTCTATAAATAAACCACTAAATAAATGATTGTATACTCAATTATTTGTCTCTGAAATGTCTAAAAATTTTTAAATCATTACTTTAAATAGAAATTACTAAGAAACTATTTGTCATTTTTGAGCCAAGCGGTAAGTTAAATTACATTTTATTACATTTTTAAGTATTTTATTATATTAAATCATGTTATCTTTAATCACATTTTTTTACCACTACTATGCCACACAAATAAATCTGTTTATTGTGTCAGGGAAAATAATATTCTCATTTTTACACTCCTTTAATTGCTGAAAATCATACCACATTTAATTTTGCATTCAGCAGAAGAGAATAAAATGGGTTGAAGAAGATTTATAGGATACTTCACAGTACAATGATTGATTATCTAAAATAACACTGAAGAATATTATATTAAGAAGAGGACTAAAAATGCTTACAGCAGCTCTCTGAAGTAGGTATCAATATTGTTGCTATAAGGCTGAAAAATTCGGAGACTCATCCAACAGGCATAACTAAACATGATAAAGCTGAGCTCCTTGAAGAGACCATGATTCACACTGTATTTTTTGCCCAATAATCAACACAAGACATAAAAGGTAGTAATAATTTACTGAATTTATCTTTTCACTTGTGTATGTCTTATTCTCATAGAATTGACTATATTACAATGATACAACATAAACTGGATACAAAAAACCATGAAAATGATAGCATAGCTAGGGTGGTCCATTACACTATTCAGTTGATTTTATAATTTATTGATGTTTATTCAAGGAGCACTGAACGTAACAGAGCCCACATTTTCGAGGACCTCACAGTCTAATGGAAAACGTATAAACTAAACAATTCAGTATAGTGTAACACATACAGTAACAGAGGAGCACAAAGGAGCAGCAGACATACAATGAGTTCAGGGAACATCTTACGGAGGATCTTGCACTGAATTTGAAGTGTAAATGTGTGTTGCTCAATCTGTCTAGGGAAGGAAACATGTTTCAGAAAAAAAGAAACAGTATGTACAAACGCAGATTCGAGAAAAACGATGGAGTATGTTTAAATATCTATGTACAGAAGCCAGGGAACAGAGGGAGTTCAAAGAGATCATGCCAGGCTGTGAACATGGCGGATGGCCTCTAAGATAACCCTGCTGCTGTTAATGCCTTTTTGACCCCCTCCTCCTTATGGTGGTTAGACCTAGTGACTCTTCTCTAACAGGCAGAATATGGCAAAAGTGACAGTGTGTGTCATTCCTGAGATCGGGATCCAAACATACCCTGACTTCCATCTTGCTTGTCCTTTCTCGTTCCTTCTTAGAGCCTTAATTCTCAGGGAAGAAGCTGTCGTTTTGTGAGTGGCAGAAACTATTGGTATCTGCTCAAGAGCTGGTGAGGATCTGAGCTCTCTAAGATGACTCCGCGCTGGTAGCAACTTGACTGCAACTTTGTGGTGCCAGAGGCACCAGCTGAGCTGTGACTGGATTCTTGCCACAGAAACTGGGAGCAGGTCTGTTGCTTTAATCTGCTGATCTTTGGTGTAAGATTTTATACAGTAGTAGATAATTATTACTATTGGATAGGGGCAGATGACAAAGACCCCACAGAGCTCACACTGAGAACATTGGAATCTAACTCAAAAACAATAGGATGTAATAAAAATTACAGAAAGAGTGGCTGGATGAGTCCATCTGTATTTAACAAACATTACTTAAATGTCAAGGATTATGAATATATATTAGCGGCAGGGGTGTCGGATGGAAGAGCCTAATAAGAGAAGAACTGGTCTTAGGCAGGAGCAATGAAGTTGAAGAGGAGGGCATGGTGCTCAGAAATATGCAGGATGTAGACGTAGCACAACTTTGTAATCATCCATTCAGGGGAGACAAGTGAGGAGGAAAAGTCTAGGATGGTGCCAATGTTTTCAATGTCAACAATCGGCTTGACGAAGGGGCCACTATGAATTTCTCCCGCCAGAAGGAGTAAGTCTGGGTTGAGTGAGAAAGGACAGAGCAAAGAGTGAGTTCCATTTTACACCAGTCAGACGTGGGGGGCTTAAGGCACCCTGAAGTCCACTCGTGAATGAATGAAAGAATCTAAAGGACCAAAATGAGTCATCTACAGAGAACACCAACGTCCACAGGGTGGGAGGGAGACGAGGATACGGCATAAAGGACAGAGGGAGTGTCTGAAAGGGTCAGAAAGGGCTAGGAGAGCCCAGTGTCACGGAAATCAGGGAGGAAAGAGCTGCAGAAGATGGGAGGAAATTGCCAAATGAGGCAATAAAAATAGCGGCGGGATGCCTGGCAAATGGATGCTGGAAGCACCTGGCCACCAGACCTGTAGCATCCTGTAGACACATTTTCACAACTGCTGTAGATACACTTAACTTGCTATCCTGTCTGTCTTCTTTGTCCAGACCCAGTGTTTGGAGAGTTCATGAACTCGTATTCCCCTTTATATTCTAAGATGTGTGCTACCAGAATGCTATGTGCCGTAAGTATATGGACTGTATTGGAAATTTTCCATGCTTTATGTCAATGAGAAGAGACAAAACCCTGTCACCAACAGTCCCTTCCTGGAAAGTTGTCATGAAATCTGATATTAGTGCTATCGTAAGGTTAAGAGGAGAGAGAAACTTTACTCTGGGAAAACTAGGGAATAAAATTTTTATGACCTACCCCGCAATGGAAACACTTAGAAGAAAGCAAAACACACCAATGTGTATCTTCTTAATTCCTCCCTCAGACATTTTCCCTCCACCATTCTTCTAATTTATTAATCAAATATCTTCCCTATGGTTAATTAGAAAAATTATATTAAAGCCACACTGTTTCCTACATCAGCTGATGCAAAACTTCCACTTGCAAAGTGGAGCATTCTTTCTCAAGCTGAGTAATGTCCTCCTCCCAGTTAGTGATACCAGGGTAAGGATGATAATGTTCTCTTTAGGCCTTTCCATTTTCTCTTTCATCTGTTTTGTTTCTTTAGTTTTGTGAAATACTAAGGCAGAGGAAAAGTTTGACAACTTGCTCATGTGACCCAAGTAACAAGTTGCTATGTTTACCCTGGAGGTTGGAAGATAAGCTACAACAGATGCTGGAGCATACGGGCCTTAAGGCATGACCACCCTTGGGGTAGCATTTTATGGGTATTTGGTGTACCAATTGGCAAGTTAGATAGTTTTCCGTTTTCATTTATCCAGGGAGCATAAGTGCTCCAAAATCCATGAGGGGCTACAGTTGCCAAGTCCTGTGGTTCACGACCGTAAGTTGTGCCCTGATGGTCCTGCTCATTGCGTTCCTACTTAATAAAAGGGAAAAACATTCGGCTTTCCAGCAGGGTAGAAGCATATGATCAATGTGTTTTCCCTTGCAACTGAAGAGAAGATCTTTTACTTCTGCAGTACCAGATGGATCCAAATCTAATTTTAAGTAAAACCCTGTGAGTGAACAGTCCTAAAGTGAGAATTCTGAAACACATGCTCATTCCTCAAACGTTTTACAAAAGGAGGGATGTGATGGAAGTGAATGAAAAATTTCATATATAAGTCACTATTCTCTTATTTTAGTTTGGTGAAAGATATTGAGATTTTTATTCCTTTCTTTTAAAGAAAACAGAGGCAACTTGAGCAGGGAGGTTTATGTACAATAGGCAGGCATTTTAAAATCCCCTGACATGCTGTTGTTTCCAGCTACTGTTACCCAGACATGAAAGTTACTTATCCCATCAGCCCAGGACCTTGAAAATAAATGAGCAAGAGATTTGCTGGATATTCCTGAGCTAAAGTGCTTACCTCTCAAGAGCAGGTTTTTGTTTTTTGGTTTGTTTTTAATATATTCTGATACCTTGGTCAAGACTTTTCCCCTCTTATTCCATTTGGTTTTTACACCACAATATTCTAAATGAAAGTTTTCAATTTATATTTATGTTCTAATTGTAAATTCTTGTAGACTTCTTAAAAAATTTTTTTAATAAATGTGTATTTATTTATTTATTTATCCTTTTTTTTGGCTGCGTTGGGTCTTCGTTGCTGTGTGCGGGCTTTCTCTAGTTGCGGCTAGCAGGGGCTATCCTTTGCTGCGGTGGCTTCTCTTGTTGCAGAGCATGGGCTCTAGGCACACAGGCTTCATTAGTCGTGGCATGTGGGCTCAGCAGTTGTGGCTCGTGGGCTCTAGAGCACAGGCTCAGTAGTTGTGGTACATGGGCTTAGTTGCTCCATGGCATGTGGGATCTTCCCAGACCAGGGATCGAACCCGTGTCCCCTGCATTGGCAGGCGGATTCTTAACCACTGCGCCACCAGGGAAGTCCCTTTTTTATATTTTTAAATGAATGTTAGTAAACCAAACAAACAAAGCAAAACTTTAGGTATCACTTGTAATCCTATCTATACAGATGGGATTAGACAATTTACTCCTCTTAATCATATTTTTCATAAAAACTTTAATTTTTTGAGAAGATTTAGGTTCACAGCAAAATTAAGAGGCAGGTGCATAGATTTCCCGAGGTACAGAGATAGCATTCTCCTGGACCTTGAAATCACCCAGACTTGGCAAAGCAGAGTGTGATATGGGTGCCAAAGTCTTGAATTAATGAGTGAAAACAATGAAAAAGTTAGTGAATGAGAATGGTCACAGGCATATGGCAAATCGACCCCTTATCCAATCCACAGAATTATGAATATTTTACCTTATATGGCAAAAGAGACTTTGTGTAGGTGGTTAAAGGTACACATCAGTGGACTTCAAGGATTTTCCAGGTGGGCCCCAGTAATCACATGAGCCCTTAAAAATGGAAGGCTCTGAGAAATTCAAAGCTCAAGGGGGATTCCATACACCATCACCAACTTTGAAGAAGGAGGAGGCTACATGTCAAGGAGTGTGGGCAGTCTTTAGGATCGGAGGGTGACACTATGCTGACAGCCAGCATATAAATGGGGACCTCATAACCAAGGAACTAGATTCTATTAGCTGAATGATGCTGGAAACAGATTCTCCCCAGGCCTCCAAATGAGAGCCCGGGCCAATGGACCCCTGATTTGGGCCTTCTGATACCCTAAGCAGAGTACTCAGCTGAGCTCACCAGACCTCTGGTACTCCTGACCTCCAGAATTATGAGATAATTAATGGGTATTGTTTTACACTGCTAAATTTGTGGTACCTGGTTACGGTAGCAGTAGAAAAGTAATTTCTGCCCCGTTGTAGGATCATTATGCCTTTTTATAAGGTGGTAAAGTGACGATAATATGGAATCAAAAGTGTGAACCGCAGTTATACTCCAATAAAGCTTGATTTTTAAAAATGTGAACTAAAAAGGACAGTGACCCTCAGGAACATGGGACATACAACGAGATTTTAAAGAGGTAGAGGAAATTTGATATCCGCAGGGAAAGAGAGGATTCCGTTAAGGTGGAACAGAGAGAGACCTTCTTAGAAAAGATTCAGGATACAGGAGACGACGAGAAGTCTGCCAGGTGGGTAGGTTCAGAGGCTGAACTAGGGGGTGATATAGAGTTTCCGTGCTATGATGGAAAGCCATCGTCTTTATGTGGCTTGGGAAGAGCAACGATGAGCAGCATACATCTTTCATGGGAAGATTTTACAACCTGTTCGTGAAGAACATAAAAGCCAGTGGTTTCACGCAAGGTGAGAGTGGGAGAGTTCACATGTGATGTAAGTTTGATGTAAAAAAAACTCATTAAAAAATACAACCTAACATTGAGCTACAGAAAAAATGGACTTAGATATTTCTATATCCCCTGTCCAAATACCATCTTAATCTTACCCTTTTCAACTTTGACCTTTTTTCAAGTCAGAATGTTTGCGAAGCTTCTCTCTTATTTATTGTTGCTCTTTTTAAAATTTCTATTTTAATAATTTGTCATTCTCATTTGCCACCATAACTTCCTTTTTTTGATAGTCATGGCACCAATGAATAAGTATTTTCAATGAAATTGCAATTCATATTTACATAGCAAGTTAAATTAAACACTGATCTCTAGTCAAACAAATTTGTACTGTCAAATCTAGGCACTAGGGCTTCCCTGGTGGTGCAGTGGTTGAGAGTCCGTCTGCCAATGCAAGGGACACAGGTTCGACCCCTGGTCCGGGAAGATCCCACATGCCGCGGAGCAACAAAGCCTGTGTGCCACAACTACTGAGCCTGCACTCTGGAGCCCACGAGCCACAACTACTGAGCCTGCGCGCCACAACTACTGAGCCCACGTGCTTAGAGCCCGTGCTCCGCAACAAGAGAGGCCACCGCAATGAGAGGTCTGTGCACCACAACGAGGAGTGGCCCCCGCTCGCCACAACTGGAGAAAGCCCGCGCGCAGCAGCAAAGACCCAACTCAGCCAAAAATAAATTACTAAAATAAATTTCAAAAAAAATCTAGTCACTAAATTACCTTAATACAGTAACCTCAAAATTGTTAGAAGTATATATTACAACATATCTGAAGAGGCTGTGTCACAGAATAGTGTATTATTAAAAAATGATTATGTAATATATGATTTTTGTTTCAAGGGAGAAGTGCTAAAATTTAGGTAAGAAAAGAATGTGTCTTCCTACGGACCACGTTTGGCTATTGGAGTCCATTTTAAACATTTTACTAGCCCATAAAACACTGCTAATGGCTGAATGTAGTGTTGTAAAATTCTGGTTAGTGAGATTTACTGTCTCTTTTGTAAGAGGTAGTTCAGTATTGGAAGTATTTTATAACATTAAACCTTGTTGGTGGAGAAAAAAGTACTTTATCAGTTAAGAGCTTTACACATTGTAGTGAGTGAACACACACTATAATTCAGATCATAGCTTTTTTTTTTTTTTTCTGTACGCGGGCCTCTCCCTGCTGTGGCCTCTCCCGTTGCAGAGCACAGGCTCCGGACGCGCAGGCTCAGCGGCCATGGCTCACGGGCCCAGCCGCTCCGCGGCATGTGGGATCTTCCCGGACCGGGGCACGAACCCGTGTCCCCTGCATCGGCAGGCGGGCTCTCAACCACTGCGCCACCAGGGAAGCCCCCAGATCATAGCTTTTTAAAATTTCTTTTATTTTCAAGCTGAAACATAAATGACATTGTTTACATAAACTTCAATATCTTATCTATCTGCAAAAGGGAGCTTTGGGAAATAGATCATGTTTAATGTATGTATATAAATTAATGCAGAAGAAGCATATATGTTAGTAATCATATTTTATCACAATTATATTTGTGCATAGCCTTATTAAAATATTTCTTATAAAGAAGATACAGCATGTGCTATTAGAAACATCGCTGTTCAAGTTACATTTCCATTTTCTCTTACCCTGGCATTCATCACAGTCGTTACAAGTGTTGTTGAATATAGACACCTACCCAAAGTTTAAGAAAGGGATCGAGTTATAGGTTACGGCCACTAAGCCATTTACACGTGACGCTTGAGTCCCACCAGTCTTTGATTTATTGCCACTATAATGCAAAATATGATTTAATAAGTATTCAGCTGCCTGAGACCAGGTAAATGCCTATCCCTTTTATATGCAAGCTCACAGCTCACTAACTCAAGCAATTACATTTTATTCTAGATTACCCTAAATAAACATATTCCACATTTATTATACTAGAGGTTAGACCACAGATGTTCTTTGCAGACTACATTTTTTATAATTCAGAATCACTACAAGTAACTCTAATTTTGTGAGGCCAGTTTAGACTTGGCAACTAAAGAGAATGCAGATTTTGAATGCCATTTGTACTGCGCAGTTAAATTATTACACGTGCCTTTTGGTCAGGTGGAACTATCCACATGCTTTTTCTTTGGCCCGGTGGACATTTTCCTCTTGTTAGCACTATGCAGGAATCCTCTATTCAACCTTTAACCTATGCATCAAGAACTTTCAGGAACGGTATGACTGCTGATTGAGGGAAAATATTTTGCTGAATATATTGCCAACATTTCAGAAAATTTCCACAGAAATTTGTAATTGAATTTGTGCACATTTTTTAGCATGTCCTTCCAGAACTGCTCCAATCAAATCATATTTATTAAGCAGCTAATACTCCCTCAGAACAATAGTACAGACTCTGGAGGAATCTTATTATTTAAGGCATAGTCCATTTCTTTGATGAGATTCTAATCGATCAGACAAATAAAATTAAAACACATGGGAATTAGTGTTTATAAAGCAGTATATAGGTAAGTTCTGATCTGTGCCATAATGTTATCAGTGGTGGAAATTTTAGAGAAACATGAGGATAATGAAAAGGGAGACGAGAAATGCACATGGATTGAGAAAGGATAGCGTAGAAATAAAATCCATGGACTTTGATCATAAAGTCTGGGGTATAACTCAGGCTAAAATACTTACAAGATGTGTGACCTTGAGCAACTTAATTAAAATTGCTAAATCTCAGGAGGTTTTCATCTCAAAAAATGGAGAAGTGTAATGACTAACTCATAGGGTTTTGACAAAGTTAAATGAGATCATGGTAATTAGCAATTACAAAACACCTATGTGCCAATCATTCTTCAAAATGTTGTACGTTTATTAAGTCATTGAATCTTCCCAACAACCCTGTGAGATAGATACTATCATTTGCCCCCTTTTATAAAATAGGAAACAGAGATACAGAAAGTACAAGTAACTAGTTTAAGGTCACATCTCTTAATGGAGGAGCTGGGATTCTGATTCCAGATCTCATGCCCTTGGTAATGCTTTAACATAGATATCCACGTATTAGGTCTATGAGACCTGATGTGTGCATAAAATTGTAACCATACCTTAAAACATTTTTTCCCAAAGGTTAGTCATTTTTCTTATAGATTTCTGCCCACATAAATGATATTTCTGAGAAACTAGGATACAGGTGATACCCATCACAATTTATGCAACCACAAAGAAATCAACCAGATTGGTAATCCATTACAAAGTCTGTAAGATTTTAATTGTTCTGCTACTCCATCTTGAGCGTATAGGTGTACGGGAGCTATCCAATCAAAGATAACTATTCGTGAAGCTTAAATTTTAGCAGTTGTTATTCTCAGTGAAGTAATATTTTCCTGAAACACTGCAAGAGTACAAAATGAATTGCAGAGTCACGATTGATAGATTGAAAAGGGCGTACCCATATATGAGTTGAGTTTTCTCTTAGAGACAGGGTAATCATCAACACTTGCTTCTTAAAAACATACATGAAACTAAGAGTTTTAATATCCTCTGTGTTTGTTATTCATACTGTGCTGGACAAATTACTTTTCTCTCCATTTCATAACATTAAAAAAGGGAAATATTCTACTGCTTTTTGTGTTTTAAGTAGTTTGCTACCTAACATTTTTATTTCAAGAGAGGAGAAACAATGATTGATTATATCAATCATGTAAATCTATGTATTTAAGTGAGAAATATAAAGTTGCCTCAGTATTCTTACTTACTCTGGGAATTGAGTAACACTATATTGAGAAAGCATGCAGTTATATATAATTTTCTACATGACAGATTACTTACCGATGTGTCACCACTTCCGACGGATCAGTTTATTTCCAACGTAAATCGTAAAAGCTATAACTGCTCAGAAATGCAGATATCGTGCTAAAAATGTCAGATGTCAGTCTCAATTCTAGTAAATAATATTTTCTGTAGACTGTCAAGAATCTTTAATTTTTGGAATACTAACTGGATATTCCTAGAGATGAACTAGAGCTATCAGAAACACCACGATAATAGAATTGCTGTGTCAAGAAATCTGAAATTAATAGCATACAGAAGTGGCTTTAAAAATGTATTATTAATAGAGAAGATCCACTTCTCAAATGCTTTTTTTACAGTTACTCTTGCATTATAGAGAAGTAGAAACTTAATAATCTATAGCTTAATAATACCTTGTAATTGGACATTTCCACATTCACCAACCTCAGAGTTGCAAAGTCCAGAATATTATCCCTGAGTGAGGCATTAATTGATCTTTAAATACACGAACATCACAAAGTTTAATGTATTTTACTCCAAAGGTATTGAGAGTAACCCTAAGAGAGGTGAAGGTGAAGCTGTGACGACCTCCCCACCCACAGGACCATCAAGATGTGGTAACTTTTCCCCAGTTTTACATGCACGTAAAGGAAAAGTACCCGTCTACGGTCAAAAGAAATAGATAATAATGCACAATTTTCTGGTTACTTCTGGAAAAAATTTTTTCACCTTCCATCCTATCCTGTTTGTAAAATGAGTTCTGAGTGATAAGAGCAAGTCTAGTTGACTCATTAGAGATGGCAGCCTCGAAAGTGACAAATACTGTCAAATAGCAAAAGAACACGTGCAGGGCGTGCTCAGTACAGACGCTGAAGGACAGATTCTATTGCAACTCTGATAGCTGGAAATTAAATCTTTCTCAACATGTTGATGGGACTCATACTCTCCTTTGACAGGTTGGATCACAAGAACTGCTAAGTAAAAACCCAAGTAGCAACCTCAATTAACTGTTTCTTAAATATGCAAATTGAACAGTAGAGCCATGTATGTTTAAATCTTGAATTTGAGTGTTGTTTGGACAGATGAAAGAAATTTCAAGACAAAATCAGTATTAATCATGGTAAGATTTTCTTCCAGACCCATGTCTGAATAAGAGCAAAAAATACGATTTTTTAAACTTTCTGCCTTGCAAACAGTTTGCAATAGATGTATTCAGATGGCTACGAATTGTGAACTATTAGTGATACTTATTTCTATATCCTACTTGGTTTATGCACTTTGTAATGACCATAAATGCACCAGGGGGTATTTACTCTGTATCAGGTAAGAATATTTGATTACTCTTCTATAATTTTGATTTACATGGGAAGTGTTTACATTACATATAAAACAACATAAAATCTATGGCATTTTTAAGTTTTTTCACCTGAGTGCAAATTCAAGAAAAAAAAAAAAAGCACTCAATGTGTAATTTGAGTGTTACTTTTTTTTCTGCTCTTAGGTAAAGTAAATATATACACAAATATAACAGTCTACAAATGTGCAAATAAATCCTCAACTATTTTGAAAAAAAAGAATTTTAATCTTAGGACATCACTCTGAGCAAATCAGGAAGAAAAAGCCACTACAAGTTACAGAAATAAGAAAGCTTATATACAAGGGCCAGAGAATGAAGGAGAATATAAGCGGCATCATGCCCAGGAGGGATGCAAAGTGAAAGCTTGTGGAGAGGCCCCCAGATCGCTTTGACAGTGGCCTGGTAGCCCCCCAGGGACATGTGCACAGCATCGGACCTGTTGCAACCCCTGTACTAGTAGAAACAGCCTCCTCTCTGAACACCTCCGAATCTTAGGATCAAGAAGCTTTCTGTTTAACTTACTGTTAAAAAGATATATTATTAACTAGAGCCCAGATGTCAGTGCTTCTGTAAAAGAAAAGGAATGAAATTAATGTAAAGATAAGCAGGTTGGGCCCAGAATAATTTTTTCATCCACCAGGTATCTGAAGTTAGTGGAAAAATCCTATTCTCAGAGTGGCAACCTGACCTACTTCCTCACTCGTAATTGCTATCTCGCACATCATTCACAGGAGTGCTCAGATCAAAGCTTGGGCTCAGCTGAATCATCCTCCCAGGGATGCAATTTCTGGGAGAATTGTCACTTTCCCTGAAGCTTACATTTCCGGACATTGTAATAGACAATAATTTGCAGTTACTAAAGGGTGTTTATGGGTGACTTTTTCATGTCGTTAATCAAGACAGACTTATTTCTATAAGTGTATTTCAGCAATGATGGGACACATTCAAGGCTTTTACCATTAAAGTTGAAACAACCAGAGATCAAAATCACCATAAGCAGCTGCTCTTTCTTCTAGTGATCAATACCAGAAATTTTTAATTCAATAATAGATTTTTGAGAGTATAAGACATTTAACTTGTTATCACAACTGTCAAATATAGCTTGACTGTGATTTCAGCATAAATATTAGAAGAAGATAACTTTGAATTAAATAAAGACATAGACCCCATGCATACATGTCTGTATATATACATATATATTCTGCATGTTCTTTTGAGTGATGTGCAGACTCCCTGATTCATATCCTTGAATTACAGGTGCCCGTGACTCTAGCACTGCACATCTTCAGTAACAAAAGCAGAAACAAAACAAACAAATAACTAAAAATAATAAAAACCCAAGTGCCTCCTAACACCACACATTCTCATGATAACCACTGTAGATGAAAACATACTCTATTATATAAATAAACTATAATTGAAATAGTTCATTTCAATTATTCATATGCTATGAAGCCATGGAAAACATGAAGAAATATGAGGAGGATGATGATAGATAGATAGATATAGATAGATAGATAAAATAGGACAGTTTGAAAGGATATATACTGTATGATTTCAATTATATGATATCCCAGAAAAGGCAAAATCATAGAGACAGTAGAAAGATTAGTGGTTGCTAGGGGTCTGTGGGGAGATAGGGAGGACGAATAAGTAAACCACAGGGGATTTTTAGGGAATTTATACTATTCTGTATGACACTGTGATGGTAGATACATGGCATTATACATTTGCCAAAATCTACTGAACTTAACCAAAAGCATGTAAGTTAGAAAATCATTGGACAGTTAGGGCATCCTGGGAAGGACTGTGACAAGAGAATCTAACTCTATTACAAATGTACGAAACATCCTCACGCCAAGGGATGGGAGTGAGGCGCTCATCCTAGAAACTTTGGAAATAGGTGGAGTCTGTAAGACTAAAGCCAAAATGTACTGTGTACAAGCACTGTCTTCTAGTTGATAAAGTGATTTTCAAGGGGATATACAGGTTCAAAATTCTGATGCTGCTATGACAATTCTGTATGTTTAATGCATACTGGCATTACACATGTAAGGACGAAGAGATTTTTCACTGTTGGAGCAGGACTTCACAGATAAACAAGGAGAGGAGGCTAGAACGATCCACGTGGTAATGCATCAGAGTTGGAGACCTCAGTGGGAACTCATGTTTCACTCAATATAGGTACCGATGGCTACAGATACAAATGGGTATGGATACTCACGGGTTAGTACACACACAAATATATCCTTGCTCAGTCAGGTGAGATGATCACAAAGAAATTATGCATCAGTAGCAATAAGCACATTCAGCTCCCAGATCCTGATTAATAATACTGTTCTCCAAAAATGGGAACCAGAACTCCTTGGAGAAATGGCCGATTCCAGGATTGAGATGGGAAAGATATAACGTGAACTCGCAACATCTTGTAGAGTCAGAAAGTAAGAAAGGGCCAAACATGCACACAAACACACATCCATGGGGGATGGGAGTATGTCAAAGGGCACAAGAGTCAACTGAAAGAGCTCTCAGTAGTCAAAACAAGAACAATTTAAGCAACAAAATAAATAAAATTGCATCGGATTATGACTCCCCCAAAATATAAATAAATAACCACAAGCACTTATTGATAAACAAATGACTGAATAAATTAACAACTGGTGGAGAATTCCCGTGCCAAAGAATTCAAAATGATACACGTTCGTTTTCCACCCAACAGGAAGAGGAGCCCGACTCTCTACTCTTTATGTGCAGGCTGTGCACAGTGATTTCCTTCCAAAGAATACAGCACAGTATAGAAGGGGTGAGGCTGGGAGTGGGGGGCTATGCAGTAGAGAAACCTGAGAAACTCAGCCACGTGACCAACTCAATATTAACAACGATAAGGTATTTTGACAGTCGATAGCCTTGATATGATGTGATGAAAATAGCATTTATACCTCTGTGCTTTTCATTCCCCAAACCCATAAGCTCAGTCTATTCATGAGACTAATTCCAATAGAGGAACACCCTACAATATACCTGACCAGCTCCTGGTATATACCCGACCTCAAAACTGTCAAGGTCATCAAAAACAAGGAAAGTCTGAGAAACGGTCACACTGAAGAAGAAATTAAGGAGACAGGACAACAAAATGTAATGTTGGGTCCTTGATAGGGTCCTGGAACAGAAATAGGACAGTAGATAAAAACTAAGAAAAGCCAAATAAACTATGGACTTTAGTTAATTATGCACTGATACTGGTTCGTTAATTTTAATAAATGTATCATAATAATGCATGATGTCAATAAGGGAAACTCTGTGTAGAGCTACGTGGGGAACTGTTATCGTCTCAATTTTTCTGTAAATCTAAAATGGTGAAAAACTCTGCCTCAGAGGCTTCCGGGGAAGATGGCGGAAGAGTAAGACGCGGAGATCAC
This sequence comes from Stenella coeruleoalba, assembly GCF_951394435.1. NCBI lineage: Eukaryota > Metazoa > Chordata > Mammalia > Artiodactyla > Delphinidae > Stenella > Stenella coeruleoalba. The sequence goes on along the minus strand of NC_137160.1, from coordinate 5,419,131 downwards.
CTTCCTCTCCACAGATACACCAGAAATACATCTACACGTGGAACAACTCCTACAGAACACCTACTGGACGCTGGCAGAAGACCTCAGACCTCCCAAAAGGCAAGAACCCCCCCCCCCCCAAGTACCTGGGTAGGGAAAAAGAAAAAAGAAAAAACAGAGACAAAGGATAGGGACGGGACCTGCACCAGTGGGAGGGAGCCGTTTCCACACACTAGGAAGCCTCTTCGCGGGCGGAGACTGCGGGTGGCGGAGGGGGGAGCTTCAACGCCGCGGAGGAGAGCGCAGCCGCAGGGGTGCGGAGGGCAAAGCGCAGAGATTCCTGCACAGAGGATCGGTGCCGACCGGCACTCACCAGCCCGAGAGGCTTGTCTGCTCACCCGCCGGGGCGGGCGGGGCTGGGAGCTGAGGCTCGGGCTTCGGTCGGAGCGCAGGGAGAGGACTGGGGTTGGCGGCGTGAACACAGCCTGAAGGGGCTAGTGCATCACGGCTGGCCGGGAGGGAGTCCGGGGAAAAGTCTGGAGCTGCCGAAGAGGCAAGAGACTTTTTCTTACCTCTTTGTTTCCTGGTGCGCGAGGAGAGGGATTAAGAGCGCCGCTTAAAGGAGCTCCAGAGACGGGCGCGAGCCGCGGCTAACAGCGCGGACCCCAGAGACGGGCGGGAGACGCTAAGGCTGCTGCTGCTGCCGCCAAGAAGCCTGTGTGCGAGCACAGGTCACTCTCCACACCTCCCATCCCGGAGCCTGTGCGCCCGCCACTGCCAGGGTCCCGGGATCCATGGTCAACTACTCCGGCAGAACGCACGGCGCGCCTCAGGCTGGTGCAACGTCACGCCGGCCTCTGCCGCCGCAGGCCCGCCCCGCACGCCGTGCCCCTCCCTCCTCCCCGCGGCCTGCGTGAGTCAGAGCCCCCGAATCAGCGGCTCCTTTAACCCCGTCCTGTCTGAGCGAAGAACAGACGCCCTCCAGCGACCTACACGCAGAGGCGGGGCCAAATCCAAAGCTGAGCCCCGGGAGCTGTGAGAACAAAGAAGAGAAAGAGAAATCTCTCCCAGCAGCCTCAGAAGCAGTGGATTAAAGCTCCACAATCAACTTGATGTACCCAGCATCTGTGGAATACCTGAATAGACAAAGAATCATCCCAAATTAAGGAGGTGGACTTTGAGAGCAAGGTTTATTATTTTTTCCCCTTTTCCTCTTTTTGTGAGTGTGTATGTGTATGCTTCTGTGTGAGATTTTGTCTGTATAGCTTTGCTTCCACCATTTGTCCTAGGGTTCTATCTGTCCGTTATTTTTTGCTTGTTTTTTTAAATTTTTTCTTTTTTTCTTAATAATTTTTTTATTTTAATAACTTTATTATATTTTATCTTACTTTATTTTACTTTATCTTTTTTCTTTCTTCCCTCCTTCCTTCCTTCCTTCCTCCCTCCCTCCCTCCTTTCTTTCTTCTTCTTTCTCTCTTTCTACTTCTACTAATTCTTTCTTTCTACTTTTTCTCCCTTTTATTCTGAGCCGTGTGCATGAAAGGCTCTTGATGCAGCAGCCAGGAGTCAGTGCTGTGCCTCTGAGGAGGGAGAGCCAACTTCAGGACACTGGTCCACAAGAGACCTCCCAGCTCCACATAATATCAAACGGTGAAAATCTCCCAGAGACCTCCATCTCAACACCAGCACCCAGCTTCACTCAACAACCAGCAAGCTACCGTGCTGGACACCCTATGCCAAACAACTAGCAAGACAGAAACACAACCCCACCCATTAGCAAAGAGGCTGCCTAAAATCATAATAAGTCCACAGACACCCCAAAACACACCACCAGACTTGGACCTTCCCACCAGAAAGACAAGATCCAGCCTCATCCACCAGAACACAGGCACTAGTCTCCTCCACCAGGAAGCCTACACAACCCACTGAACCAACCTTAGCCACTGGGGACAGACACAAAAAACAATGGGAACTACGAACCTGCAGCCTGCAAAAAGGAGACCCCAAACACAGTAAGATAAGCAAAATGAGAAGACAGAAAAACAAACAGCAGATGAAGGAGCAAGATAAAAACCCACCACACCTAACAAATGAAGAGGAAATAGGCAGTCTACCTGAAAAAGAACTGAGTAATGATAGTAAAGATGATCCAAAATCTTGGAAATAGAATAGATAAAATGCAAGAAACATTTAACAAGGACCTAGAAGAACTAAAGATGAAACAAACAATGATGAACAACACAATAAATGAAATGAAAAATACTCTAGATGGGATCAATAGCAGAATAACTGAGGCAGAAGAATGGATAAGTGACCTGGAAGATAAAATAGTGGAAATAACTACTGCAGAGCAGAATAAAGAAAAAAGAATGAAAAGAACTCAGCACAGTCTCAGAGACCTCTGGGACAACATCAAATGCGCCAACATTCGAATTATAGGGGTTCCAGAAGAAGAAGAGAAAAAGAAAGGGACTGAGAAAATATTTGAAGAGATTATAGTTGAAAACTTCCCTAATATTGGAAAGGAAATAGTTAATCAAGTCCAGGAAGTACAGAGAATCCCATGCAGGATAAACCCAAGGAGAAATACGCCAAGACATATATTAATCAAACTGTCAAAAATTAAATACAAAGAAAACATATTAAAAGCAGCAAGGGAAAAACAACAAATAACACACAAGAGAATCCCCATAAGGTTAACAGCTGATCTTTCAGCAGAAACTCTGCAAGCCAGAATTGAGTGGCAGGACATATTTAAAGGGATGAAGGAGAAAAGCCTGCAACCAAGATTACTCTACCCAGCAAGGATCTCATTCAGATTTGATGGAGAAATTAAAATCTTTACAGACAAGCAAAAGCTGAGAGAGTTCAGCACCACCAAACCAGCTTTACAACAACTGCTAAAGGAACTTCTCTAGCCAAGAAACATAAGAGAAGGAAAAGACCTACAATAACGAACCCAAAACAATTAAGAAAATGGGAATAGGAATATACATATCGATAATTACCTTAAATGTAAACAGACTAAATGCTCCCACCAAAAGACACAGATTGGCTGAATGCATACAAAAACAAGACCTATATATTTGCTGTCTACAAGAGACCCACTTCAGACCTAGGGACACATACATACTGAAAGTGAGGGGATGGAAAAAGATATTTCATGCAAATGGAAACCAAAGGAAAGCAGGAGTAGCAATTCTCATATCAGACAAAATAGACTTTAAAATAAAGACTATTAGGAGAGGCAAAGAAGGACACTACATAATGATGAAGGGATCAATGCAAGAAGAAGATATAACAATTGTAAATATTTATGCACCCAACATAGGAGCACATACATAAGGCATATACTAACAGCCATAAAAGGGGAAATCAACAGTAACACATTCATAGTAGGGAACTTTAACACCCCACTTTCACAAATGGACAGATCATCCAAAATGAAAATAAATAAGGAGACACAAGCTTTAAATTATATATTAAACAAGATGGACTTAATTGATATTTATAGGACACGCCATCCAAAAACAACAGAATACACATTTTTCTCAAGTGCTCATGGAACATTCTCCAGGATAGATCATATCTTGGGTCACAAATCAAGCCTTGGTAAACTTAAGAAAATTGAAATTGTATCAAGTATCTTTTCCGACCACAATGCTATGAGACTAGTTATCAATTACAGGAAAAGATCTGTAAAAAATACAAACACATGGAGGCTAAACAATACACTACTTAATAACGAAGTGATCACTGAAGAAATAAAAGAGGAAATAAAAAATACCTAGAAACAAATGTCAATGGAGACACGACGACCCAAAATCTATGAGATGCAGCAAAAGCAGTTCTAAGAGGGAAGTTTATAGCAATAGAGTCCTACCTTATGAAAGAGGAAACATCTTGAATAAACAACCTAACCTTGCACCTAAAGCAATTAGAGAAAGAAGAACAAAAAATCCCCAACGTTAGCAGAAGGAAAGAAATCATAAAAATCAGAGCAGAAATAAATGAAAAAGAAAGGAAGGAAACGATAGCAAAGATCAATAAAACTAAAACCTGGTTCTTTGAGAAGATAAACAAAATTGATAAACCATTAGCCAGACTCATCAAGAAGAAAGGGGAGAAGACTCAAATCAATAGAAATGAAAAAGGAGAAGTAACAACTGACACTGCAGAAATACAAAAGATCATGAGCGGTTACTACAAGCAAATCTATGCCAATAAAATAGACAGCCTGAAAGAAATGGACAAATTCTTAGATGCACAACCTGCCAAGACTGAATCAGGAAGAAATAGAAAATATAAACAGACCAATCACAAGCACTGAAATTGAAACTGTGATTAAAAATCTTCCAACAAACAAAAGCCCAGGACCAGATGGCTTCACAGGCGAATTCTATCAAACATTTAGAGAAGAGCTAATACATGTCCTTCTCAAACTCTTCCAAAATATAGCAGAGGGAGGAACACTCCCAAACTCATTCTACGAGGCCACCATCACCCTGATGCCAAAGCCAGACAAGGTTGTCACAAAGACAGAAAACTACAGGCCAATATCACTGATGAACATAGATGCAAAAATCCTCAACATAATACTAGCAAACAGAATCCAACAGCACATTAAACGGATCATACACCATGATCAAGTGGGGTTTATTCCAGGAATGCAAGGAATCTTCAATATACGCAAATCAATCAACGTGATACACCATATTAACAAATTGAAGGAGAAAAACCATATGATCGTCTCAATAGATGCATAGAAAGCTTTTGACAAAATTCAACACCCATTTATGATAAAAACTCTGCAGAAAGTAGGCATAGAGGAAACTTTCCTCAACATAATAAAGGCCATATATGACAAACCCACAGCCAACATCATCCTCAATGGTGAAAAACTGAAAGCATTTCCACTAAGATCAGGAACAAGACAAGGTTGCCCACTCTCACCACTCTTATTCAACAAAATTTTGGAAGTTTTCGCCACAGCAATCAGAGAAGAAAAGGAAATAAAAGGAATCCAAATCGGAAAAGAAGAAGCAAAACTGTCACTGTTTGCAGATGACATGATACTATACATAGAGAATCCTAAAGATGCTACCAGAAAACTACTAGAGCTAATCAATGAATTTGGTAAAGTAGCAGGATACAAAATCAAAGCACAGAAATCTCTGGCATTCCTATACACTAATGGTGAAAAATCCAAAAGAGAAATCAAGAAAACACTCCCATTTACCACTGCAACAAAAAGAATAAAATATCTAGGAATAAACCTACCTAAAGAGACAAAAGACCTGTATGCAGAAAATTATAAGACACTGATGAAAGGAATTAAAGATGATACAAATAGATGGAGAGATATACCATGTTCTTGGATTGGAAGAATCAACATTGTGAAAATGACTCTACTACCCAAAGCAATCTACAGGTTCAATGCAATCCCTATCAAACTACCACTGGCACTTTTCACAGAACTAGAGAAAAACCTTTCACAATTTGTATGGAAACAAAAAAGACCCCAAATAGCCAAAGCAATCTTGAGAACGAAAAACGGAGCTGGAGGAATCAGGCTCCCTGACTTCAAACTATACTACAAAGCTACAGTAATCAAGACAGTATGGTACTGGCACAAAAACAGAACTGTAGATCAATGGAACAGGATAGAAAGCCCAGAGATAAACCCACGCACATATGGTCACCTTATCTTTGATAAAGGAGGCAGGAATGTACAGTGGAGAAAGGACAGCCTCTTCAATAAGTCGTGCTGGGAAAACTGGACAGGTACATGTAAAAGTATGAGATTAGATCACTCCCTAACACCATACACAAAAATAAACTCAAAATGGATTAAAGACCTAAATGTAAGGCCAGAAACTATCAAACTCTTAGAGGAAAACATAGGCAGAACACTCTATGACATAAATCACAGCAAGATCCCTTTTGACCCACCTCCTAGAGAAATGGAAATAAAAACAAAAATAAACAAATGGGACCTAATGAAACTTCAAAGCTTTTGCACAGCAAAGGAAACCATAAACAAGACAAAAAGACAACCCTGAGAATGGGAGAAAATATTTGCAAATGAAGCAACTGACAAAGGATTAATCTCCAGAATTTACAAGCAGCTCATGCAGCTCAATAACAAAAAACCAAACAACCCAATCCAAAAATGGGCAGAAGACCTAAATAGACATTTCTCCAAAGAAGATATACAGACTGCCAACAAACACATGAAAGAATGCTCAACATCATTAATCATTAGAGAAATGCAAATCAAAACTACAATGAGATATCATCTCACACCAGTCAGAATGGCCATCATCAAAAAATCTAGAAACAATAAATCCTGGAGAGGGTGTGGAGAAAATGAAACCCTCTTGCACTGTTGGTGGGAATGTAAACTGATACAGCCACTGTGGAGAACAGTATGGAGGTTCCTTAAAAAACTACAAATAGAACTACCATATGACCCAGCAATCCCACTACTGGGCATATACCCTTAGAAAACCATAATTCAAAAAGAGTCATATACCCAAATGTTCATTGCAGCTCTATTTACAATAGCCCAGAGATGGAAACAACCTAAGTGTCCATCATCAGATGAATGGATAAAGAAGATGTGGCACATATATACGATGGAATATTATTCAGCCATAAAAAGAAACGAAATTGAGGTATTTGTAATGAGGTGGATAGACCTAGAGTCTGTCATACAGAGTGAAGTAAGTCAGAAAGAGAAAGACAAATACCGTATGCTAACACATATATATGGAATTTAAGAAAAAAAATTGTCATGAAGAACCTAGGGTAAGACAGGTATAAAGACACAGACCTACTAGAGAATGGACTTGAGGATATGGAGAGGGGGAAGGGTAAGCTGTGACAAAGCGAGAGAGAGGCATGGACATATATACACTACCAAATGTAAGGTAGATAGCTAGTGGGAAGCAGCGGCATAGCACAGGGAGATCAGCTCGGTGCTTTGTGACTGCCTGGAGGGGTGGGATAGGGAGGGTGGGAGGGAGGGAGATGCAAGAGGGAAAAGATATGGGAACATATGTTTATGTATAAGTGATTCACTTTGTTATAAAGCAGAAAGTAACACACCATTGTAAAGCAATTATACTCCAATAAAGATGTAAATAAATAAATAAATAAAATGGTTTATAAAAAACACATAGATGAAGAAGAGAGGATCTCTGTTCTCTAGGAGCTCACAGTCGAAAGAGGGGACACATACCCAGGAAATAATAGTCGAGTGTGGTAAGTTTTGTGATAAAAGGAAGCATGGGGCTTATGAGAGTTCAGTGGAGATGCACAGAACAACAGGCTGCAGACCTATGGAATCTTGGAGGAGAGAATGATTCTGAACTGAATATTACAAGAATCAAGGAGTTAGGAGGAAATGAAAAAATGCAAGAAGCAATGAAGTCTAACCTTGAATGCTTAACTTCCTTTATCACCAGAATCAAGAGCAAATTCCCTCGACTTTTACAGTCATCCCAACTTTGATTGAAAGTTTCCTTTACCGCTCTCTGACTCTGCATCATTATTAACTCTCTGCTCCTATCAAATGTGGGTACATCGATCTCTTAAACAAGTCTTGCGCTGTCTGGCCTCTTCTGTACGTGTTCTTACTTTGGAGATGGTGAACACATTTTTGCCTCTTTAAAAAGGCTATGCAGCCTTCAATATCTGACCTGTCTCCCTACTCCTGGAAAATTCCCAAAACTCTTCAGTTCATAAGTTCCAAACTTTTTCAAACGCAAAGCATTCTTACCATACTCTGAATCCAATTTGAATAATTCTTCTATTATTTTTCTTAAAATATTGCATTTTGAAATCATTTGCATTTCCATGTACTTATATATTTTATCATCAGTTATATTCCTGAATTCTCCAAATCCTGGACTTGTCTTGGAATCATTGTTTTAGAATTATAAGACTCCTTGGATATCATCTTTCTATTATTTGACAGAAGGAAAGACTAGGAACTCATACTTATTGATAGCCAATGTATCAGGAACCCTGTAAGGCTTCTAAAATATGTTAACTTTTCAAATCCCCCAAAGTGCCTGTACGTGTTGTTACCTCCACTTTCTGTGCAATAAAGCTATTGAGGGATACTGTAGCTGTAAAACCTACCCAGACATGTAGCCAGAATCCTGAGTGCAGACTCCAACCAGAAACAAAGCCCAGGCTGTCTCTGCTCTAGCATTTACTACCTCCTCTGTGCAAGCTCAGGAACTGAGACCCATATAAACAAACGTATTTCTCAACAGTGTAAAGCTGTTTAGTGTCAGAGCCAGACTGCTTCTCACTTCTGTGTAGCGGCTGCATTCCTTGCTAGACGTATGACCTGAGGCAGTTTTTCAGCACCCTGATTCACCAGTTTCCTCAATTTTAAAATGAGGCTTAAAATAGCACCTACCTCCTAAGGATGCTCTATGGAATGAATGAGATGATGTAAGTGAAGTGCTGAGAGCCTCGGCAGACACCTAGCAAACTCTGGTGCCGTCATTGTTACTATCACTATACGTAGATGTCATGCTATTTCCTTTTTTCTCTTCAGTGCTCTGTGGCATAGAAAACATTCAGTAGTTGTTTATTTGTTTTATGGTTTCCGCTTTTACTTCTACGACAGTCCTCTCATTTTCCAGAATACAAAAACTGAAGCAGTATTTGACTTCAGTTCAAGAGCTTGACAAGTTTAGTCACACGTAAGTGCAGAAAGAAAAAGAAGGATGTGGTTAAGGCTGTCAAGGAAATACGGGGATTGTCACACAGCTTTGGGCAGGTAGTGACAGGGGCAAAGCTGGTGCGTGTGACGTTTCTCCCCCTTTCCAAACATCTCGTTGTACTAAGAAAGGGAACTTTGACATTGAGAGCATGCCGAGAAGAGATACTATTTCAAATGAAACAATAAAATGTGTGATAGATGTTAGTAATTAGAGAAACTGCTTAGTCCTTGTCTCAGGCTTACTAGCTTCTCAAAGATTGTGAATAAGTCAAGGGAGTTTTTAATATTCCTCCGAAGTATGAACCCATGTACTACCTTGTATTACATAATTAAACATGTCTTTGGTCTGAAGGGCTTAGATTTATCCTAGCAAATTAAGTGATGAACAGCTCATCTCTAGTAGGTTTGTTTTTTGATTTTTGGGTTTTTTTTTTGCGATACGCGGGCCTCTCACTGCTGTGGCCTCTCCCGTTGCGGAGCACAGGCTCCGGACGTGCAGGCTCAGCGGCCATGGCTCACGGGCCCAGCCGCTCCGCGGCATGTGGGATCTTCCCGGACCGGGGCACGAACCCGTGTCCCCTGCATCGGCAGGCGGACCCTCAACCACTGCGCCACCAGGGAAGCCCATCTAGTAGGTTTTACTCATAAGGCAAACAGCTAAAGCAATCAATGCCAACTTTCGGGTGATGTTCCCTCCCCCGCCCCACAGAGGGGAAACTGAAGCTTCGTTCATCTCAGATATCATCCCACGTCAACCAAGAAGAAAGGTTGATTGGCATCACGAGGGTTATCTTAATTTTATTCATATGAGAACCGTAAATATAGTTCAACTGATGTTGGGGTGAAAGTACTCAACCAAAGACTCAAATAGACCCATAATGAGGGAGGACTCACCAGAGACATCGCTTGATTTTGTCATTACCTCATGCAAACCGCATGTCACTAATGTTTCCCCAGCAAAAGACGGAACACTCTTCAAAATAGAATAATACTTCAGAGTAGAAAGTACACAATAAATGCACGCGTCTGTATGACCATCAACGATGTCCTTCGTGGCATGCAGAAAATCGACCACCTCCAGTCGCTTGTGTTAGTGATGTCTGAGGTCAATAGGTTTCGCCTGTATAGGTGGGGAAAACCCAAAACTTAGCCTGAGGTTTGAGTCAACTTCCTCTCCACCAAAGATATACAGGAGCTTTTAAAAAAGCTTTTATTCTATACACATTTATACATGGAGATCGAAACTGAGATAGCTGCAAAATGCTTGATCTCAAGGAATCCACTTTAATTCCATCAATTATACTGTAGCTAAATCATGTAATTGTCTAGGATCATAAAGCATAGCGTTAAAATGTGTGAATCATAAGAGGCAGCCCTGGCACCGTTATCATACGTAACTTTGCTGTGAATACTAAAACGACACTACAGGTGCTGATACTTTAGGAATAAGGACCATTATATATTTGTTGTATTTTTATTCTTTAAGTGGGCCATGCCCATAGCAGAGCAGGTAATTTCAGTCTTCTAATAAAACCATATAAATAGTTTATTCCAATACGACTGGTGTCCTTATAAAAAGAGGTCATTTGGACACAGACACAAAGGGTGATGTATCTACCAGCCAAGGAAAGCCAAAGGCTGCCAGGAAGCCACCGGAAGCTCCGGACGAAGCACGGATCCTCCCTTACAAACCGCAGAAGGAATCAACTCTGTTAACACCTTGGTCTTGGACTTCTGGCCTCCAGAAGTGTAAGACGATAAGCTTGTGTTGTGTAAGCCACCTAGTTTGCGTTGCTGTGTCGTGGAAGCCCTCGTAGATCAGTGCACCCTCCTGACCCAGGACTCAGCCTCCTTGCTCCCCCGTGGATTCTCATAGTTCTTAGGTTAGCCATCAGAATCCATCGAACTCTGTGTCCTTTCACAGCCTCCCCAGGGCTGTGTTAATGGGGAGTCACCCTCAGACTGCATCTTCTTCTTGTTTCAGCAGAAACTGCCTATTTGGATTTTCAGCACGTACAGCTTTTCAGAGAGTAAACACGCATTCACGTACTAGTTCTCAGCGTTGAACACGTAGCTCTTTTAAGGACTGATCTCATTTATTATCAATGAAGCTTTCCTCTTATACTCTTTTGTTGTTGTTAATAATTTATCCCAGTATTAGAAATGGCTGTATCCTCTCTGACCCATTCGCCTTTAGTTTGTATTTTTATTAATAACTGTAAAGTCAGCTAATCCTGTCTCCTGTCAAAGTGAGTTCATGACAGTTACATCAGTTCCTACTTTCCCATGTCCCTTGGTATATGTAATTGTATAAGAGCATCAAAACAAAGGAAATCTTTCCTCCCCAGACATTTCTAGTCTTAAAAAGGAAACTGGCAAAAACTCATAATGGAACCAAAAAAAAAAAATTGTTCTGAAGAAACTAGGGGCAGGACAGGAATAAAGACGTAGAAGTAGAAAATGGACTTGAGCACATGGGGAGGGGGAAGGGTAAGCTGGGACGAAGTGAGAGAGTGGCATGGACATATATACACTACCAAATGTAAAATAGATAGCTAGTAGGAAGCAGCTGCACAGCACAGGGAGATCAGCTCGGTGCTTTGTGTCCACCTAGAGGGGTGGGATAGGGAGGGTGGGAAGGAGGGAGATGCAAGAGGGAGGGGATATGGGGATATATGTATATGTATAGCTGATTCACTTCGTTATAAAGCAGAAACTAACATGCCATTGTAAAGCAATTATACTCCAATAAAGATGTTAAAAAAATATTTTAAATAATTAATTAAATTTTTTAAAAAACCTCATAACAAGAAACCAAAAGGATTCAAGTGTGGCAAATGATACTTTTCAGATAGGCAAACTGGATGACATAAAAATAATTGTGTCCACATTATTTTATGTATGAAAATATTTATGACCAGGTGAAATAGGCAGAAGGATCTAAATAATCCTTCCCAGTGTATTTTAGTGGTAACCAGTATATCATTGTGAATTACATGAATTCCCTTTAGTTGGAGCTAAACAGTCAAAACCAAATTAATTTTCTTTTGCTTGTTATGCATTAGAGAGCCAACTCTTATAACCATAATTTTGTGTATAACGAGTGTTATGATACTTCATGATTTTTTTTCTTTTTTTAGTTCTTAGATGTTCTAAATAACTAATGCTTTGTCTCTAGTCAGCACGTGTGGCTGAATTTTTTCACGTGTTTTGTAGAATTTCATCCAAATCTTAGCACTTCCTCGAGGTCTCTATTAAGCACCAAATCCTCCATACATGCTTCTCAAACAATTTTAATGAATATTAAAAACTGTAATGTGTATCCTTAAGTAGTTTACAGATTATTTCCTCATACATTTTATGTTCAGCCTTTTTCTTTTGAAATTTTTTTTTTGTTTGAGTGCAAGATCATTGACTATAGAGATCAGGACTTGTATTTTCTTTTTGATAATGCCTTGAATAGGGGAAAGGCACATGTTGGAATGTAAGTATAAATTTTCTAATCAACTTACCATATCAATCATATATATATATGTATATATATATATATACATATATATTAAAGTGATACTTCACAAAATGGAACTGTTTTATAAAAGTTTCATTTCTAAAAAAAGAAAATCCCACAGGAAAGTTAAAATTCCATTTCAAATTTCATATTCAGCTGCAGAGTATCAGAATACTTTATGAACACAGAATATTGTATCCTAGCATCAAGATTACAGAGATATTTTTTTACAATTGTCATATATTTACATTTCTTAAAAAGTACTTTTGCATAAAAACTGGCATCTGTTAGTCCATCAAGAAGCATTTATTGAACATATACAGTAGAGGCAAGGATGGTATAAATCATTTTAGCATTTTCAAAAGTAGTTTTCTTGACATGATACGTTTTCCTGTGAGAATAAATGGCATGCCTCTTCCATAATTAGCTAACCCTGATACATGTGACTGGTGTCATGGTTTTATTGAGGTATAAATGTTGGTTTGTTTTTCGTTTTGTTTTGTTTTTGAGAACATCATTTTTCTCTCTTACCGTGAAATGAAATGACATCTCAGAGCATGACTGATGGGACGGCAGGAATAATCAACCGGTGACATTTTTAGTGTCGAATTGAAATCGTAATGCTCTAAGTTCACAGATAATTCTGTAGAACTGTTTTTATACAAATATAGTAATTTTCTGCTTATGTAAGTATAAAGAGGCAAAAATGAGTTGAATATGAAGAGTATTATTAGCATCACATGAGTCACACATATCATCAAATTGTCACTTAAGGGAAAAAAAATGCAAAGGTCTGTCAAGTGGAAGAGATTGACGCACTCGGATCGTCACCAGCCAGATGCAGAAGAAGAGGGAGGAAGCAGAGTCTTGGAAAGAAACTATTATTGTCCCTGAAAAGGAATTTTTTACTTCAGAGTGACTACAGTCGGTTTGATTGTGTTCATTTTACCCTCTAGCATGATGGATGATAAGTCTACAGCTGCGGTCAAAACATCGGCAAACAAAAGCATTGAACAGTTTTTACTATTGACATAATGCAAAATAGAAGGAAGCAAATACCAAGAGGCCAGGACTATCCGGTCACTGCCTCGAGGATGTTTTTCAGGTAGAAAAAGGAAAGGCAGAGATTTTTACCCCACTTTAATTGCACTCAGGAAATGTTTGACAACAGGCTTCACAACATAAAGTAGCTGCATCAGGAGGACGTAAGTGTGCATCTAACTGTAACAGGGAGACACCAGGGGAGGCCACAGGTGGGGAAAGCATCAACCTTAAGATCAGAGAACTCTTCTAGTTTTTATGCTGTCACCTCAAGTGTTGGTTTGACTACCAAGCCAGACGTTAACATCACGAACCATTGGATTAGTCACAATAGCCAAGAGACGGCAACAACCTCAAAGTCCATCCATGGACGAATGGATAAAGAAAATGTGATCTCTATATCTGTATACGTAAATTGGGCTATTATTCAGCCACACGGAAGAAGGAAATCCTATCATTTGCGACAACTTGGATGAACCTGGAGGACATTATGCTCAGTGAAATAAGCCAGACACGGAAAGACAATACTGTATGATCTCATATATATGTGGAATCTAAAACAATAGAACTTCAAGAAGCAGAGTATAATAAAAGTTACTAGGGACTGAGGGGCGGAGGAATTGGGGAGATATGATTAAAATGTTCAAACTTCCAGTTATAAAATTTCTAAGGATCTAATGTACAGCATGGTGATTACAGTTAATAATATATATTGTATACTTGAAATTTGCTAAGAGAGTAGATTTCGTGTTCTTACCACCAAAAAAAGAATAAAAAGAAGGTAATTATGTGAGGTGATAGATGTGTTCATAGCTCGATTGTGATAATCATTTTACAATGTATACATTTATCCAACCATCATGTTGTATACCTTAAATAAATACAATTTTTATTTGTCAATTATATCTCAGTAAAACTAGAGAAATGCGTAATAGGGTAAATTATTTAACTCTTCTACATTTCTTGGCTTAGAAGATTAGGAAACTCAGAAATATTTTAAAAAATATTTATTTCTTTATTACCACCATCCTTTGTCACCACATAAGATACAGAAATTTCAACAATGGAGCACGAACTTACACATAAAGAATGAACACCTCCTAGATAACTGCTTCCCATAGAACTTTCTGTGATGATGAAAATGTTCCATATCTACATTGTCCAGAACAGTAGGCACTGAACCCACGTGAATACTGAACACTTGAAATGCAGCTAGTGTGACTGATGAACGGAAGTTTTTATTTTACTAATTTAAGTAGAAATAGCCGCATGCAGCTACCGGCTGCTGTATCAACCCTTGCAGTTCTGGAATCTTCACTTATTTTACACGCTCTACCTGCATGATCTTACCTACATCCGCAGCCTGCATGACCACCTGTATCCCGGAATCCCCAATCTCCGTCTCACCAAAACATAGTATCTAACATGCATGAGACACTCAGGTGCCAGGTGTTACCCTAAGAGCTCTGCACACAGTATCGCATTCCAGCCCCCCAGCATCCTTGTGCCATAAATACAATTGTTCCAGTTATGTTGCAGACAAGAAGAACAAGAACAAGCTGATTCATGTTTGAATGAGAAGTGAGACAAAATAACCGTCATAATGCCATGATCTTGGCATATGAACCTGAGTTAAATGCTTTGCCTAAGGGCATGGCTATTTCTGACAAAGCCAGGGCTGGAGCGCTCTCAGATTTCCTGCTCATTCTGATTTCCACTCTGCTACACTGTAGAATGGATGCCTGCTGTGTAAGCAAAAGTGCAACAACAGAAAACCTCCACCAAGAAACTACAGATCCAGGCAAACCTTGCTGAGGAAATGGGGTGGATGTGAAAACAAGATCTTTCAAAAAATGATCCAGGTTTGTTAGGGAAAGCGTTAGTAAAATAAATTCTGAGGTATAGAGGGTAAAACACTCTCTCTCTCCGAACCTCTTACGATGCACACAATCACACACACACATTTTAAAATAATAATAAAATGGGACTTTTCAATACCAACTTTAAGGGAATCAGATTAGAAATCAGTCTTTAGATTGTCCAGCTGTGGGTGGGAGTGTTAGTCATGGGGCCACTGAAGACTCCTACCTCTCTGATTGTACAGGATGTCAGACATTAATTTGACTAATTTGAAGAGCTTGAAAAGCACGTTTGAAAAGAAGTCAGAGAAACTCAAAGGGAGATAGGAGAGAGAGAAACAGAATGTTTATGCTTCCTTTTGTTCAATTTCAGAGAATCGAATATCTCTTGAAGCTATTAGAAAGAACATGAAAAAAGGTCTTTTCTCAGCCAGTATGACAAGAATACATTTAATCTCCAAAACTTCAGAGAAGAGAATTCTTCTAAGAGCTCATGCCTCCTCTTATTCTAATACGAGAGCACTACTGTGCTCATTGGTAAGAGGTTAAACGTAATAACACTAATCAGAAATTTTACAAGTGACTTGATGGGATACCATAGCTATCTGAAATACACAAAGAAGCAATTTCATTGGTGGGCTTTATCAACAGGAAAATACTGGATTTCTTTTCTGGCAAACTGTTAATTTATTTTAATATTTTTTCAAATTTCACCCAATCTCTTAATTAGAATTGAACTTAAAAATATTCACTTGTTACTATCATAAACCTCAAGGTATAAATTTGATAACTCTGTCTAGACATGGATATTCAGAAAGAGAGAAAATGTTCATATTCTGGAGAGGAAAACATGCCTTGCTACTGCAGAAAAATAAGAATTTTCTGTTTTTTATACAAATTTACAAACCTGTTTATAGTGCCTATACGCTTTTAAAATATCATGTCATTTTCACAAATACATTAGCCAAAATGAGCAGTCATCTTCCTTACCTTTGAACGAGGTGTGGCTCTATTTTATAAACTGCAAACGTTAGTTGGCATCCCTTCACAGGCTGAACGGAATCCTGTGATCCAGTGGCAGAAAGAATCAAGGCACAAAGAAGTTTCCAGAATCCAGGTTTTCTGACTCAGTGCCCAGAGTTCATTATTTGGGATCACACCTAATAAAACTCAGAGGATGTGCTGTTACTACGTCAAGCTAACAATTTGAAAGACACACAGAATTAGTTCATTCTAATGCCTCTCCCTTCACAAATGTTGTTACTTTTATATTTCCTTTTGCTTAAATTAAGCACACCAAAAGTAACCATAACATCTTCTTTCAGGAAGGCTTTTTAACTATGTCCATCGATTTGGGGAATCTGACCCTTGATATGCTCTTATGACCAACTAGCTATATGTCTGTCACTGCCTTTTCCATATACTAATAATAATAACAGTCTCTTTATGTATCTGCGTCTCTCACCAAACTTGGAGATTTTTAATGACAGAGACTGAACGTTACTTATCTTCTAATCCCTGATACCTAAAAGACTAATTTGACCCTTAGTAACTGCTTAATTAAATTTTGCTCAAAAAAACAATAGGCAGGTGAAAGAATGAATGCATGAATAAATATAAATTTGATTGTCATAAAGACTAATGTAACTCCAGCTTTATGTGGAAGAATTGGAAACCAAAATATTTTATAATCTCTCTTCTACCAAGAGTTTTAGATCCTTCTGTCAGAGACAGTTTAGAAATTTACATGCATTTATGTTTTTAACTTTCCTTTTAGGAAATCTATATTACTCCATTAGAAATTATTTTTGTTCCTCCAGCTGGTCTCCATCACCCCATCAAAGGGAGCAATTGTCAGGACTTCTTAGGCCATAATCAATTAAATTTTGATGATCGATTAGGAAGACATGGGTGCTGGGGATACAGCTACAGCATCACCTGAGAATGAGAAAGTGAACGGTGGGTATTGGGAGAACTGAGGTCTGAGGGTGAGAAGGTGGTAATGAGATTGGCTGATTGAAGAATGACTATAAAAGGAATAAAAGATCAGAGAAGGAATACTCCTTCCTGCCCGAAGAGCAGTAAAAACATGGAAGAAATTCCTCTCTTCTTTTAGTTCCTCCTTCCTTACTTTGCTTGGGATAACACGAGTTGCAGATGCAGAGAGCCTGAGAATTCTGACTTTAACGTCTTATTTTCGAGTCCCTTGCGGTGCAGTGATGGTACATCATGGAATGAACTTGATTCTAAGGACTGTGTCATACCAGAGTACATTTCTGCAAAATTAAAGGACTTCGTATTAACCCATTTAAAAGACAAAAATTGAAGCAGACATTTTCTGTGGATGGGGAATGACTCTCTAAGCATGTCGATACAAGAAATCTTAAAAGATTTGACCATTTAAAAAAATTTTAACATTAAAGATAATCATAAAATTGTAAAAGGAAACAAAAACTGGAGAAATATAATGTATTCAAGTACAATCGACAAATTCTCACAAATAGAGGTCATAAAATCGATAAAAGAAATCCAGCATCTACTCATTAGTTTCTCCAGAGTAAAATGCAGAAGGCATACCTAATGGTCCTGTGGCTTAGCGTGCCACAGCCTATGCTTATAAGCAGGCCCCTCTGACTCCATCTTTCTGGGTCCGATGGAGTAGGTGCTGTGATGATTCCCTCTTTGAGGACCCAGGCACACATCTCGAGGCTCCCAGGAGCTTTAACATCATTTTGACATCACTGTGGAATCCACCTCTGAGAATCAGCTAAAGGGAACTTCCTCGCTCGTTTGCTCTCTCCCCCTGGGTCAGGCACCTTGCCTTTCCTAGTGGACTTCTTTCCCTCTTTCAGACACAAGACCCAGCAGCTCTGAATTCCGCAGTGCAGAGCGTGACACCCTCTGCAGATAGTGCCCTGGACTCATCACCTACTCAGGGAGGTCTCACACGCTATGGAGGATTTTCACTTCCCTGTGAAAGCAATCACGTCACTCTATCAAAAGCAACACATACAGTGTCCTTTGTGGACATGACCCTTCCGAAAGCATCCTGTTCAGGTTCATGTTCACTACTGGCCGTCTTCTTCCCCTAGACTATAATCTCCCTTACGCAGGGGTTGAATTGCCCTTTTCCTATACTCTCCTCAGGCCCCCTGGGGCAACGTGGAAGTGATGCTTGGATGTCCCTTCAAGAAAAGACTTCCCATTTCCCTGTGATGAGGGCAGAGAGGTGACACCCTCCAGGGATGGTCCCCAGGGTCTGCCTTAGCTTCAAAGCAGAGCCGGGCTCTTCTACGGAAGCTCCTAACCAGTGACAGCATGCGGATGATGCCAGGACCTGGCCATTTCTGCCCAGCCTGTGACACCTCCCACAAGCAGTCTGTGTTCGGGAGCTCCGTGTTGGCTTGGCCAAGACTGTCACCTCTGGAATCGCGGTCTGAGTCCTTCCCTGCCCAATCCAGCTCCTGCCCTGCCCCGCCCCTTCCTTTTACGGGGATGTCAGATCAGCGTCACAGTCTGCAGGCTTCTCTGACGACTATGGCCAATTCCCATCTGTATTTCTCACAGGCTTGCTCCCTGATCCCCAGCAAACCCACAAAACTGCTGGCTCTCCTCACCCTTCTCAGCATCTGCTCCCTGGAGAACAGAGCAGGCCAAACCTAGTGCAGCATCAGGCAAATAGTAAGAATTTAATGGTGTTTGTGGCTTGAAGAAATCGAAAACCATTAAAATCACAGTAAAAAAAATGCAAAGAATAAAAAGAAAATTCACAGATGAAGAAACATGTACAGCCTTACTAGGAATCAAAAGAGCATAACGTTGAAATAAGCAAATTAGCAAAATCGCAAAGAGATTCCATTGTTGTTTTCCTGTTGTGGAAGCTAAGTTTGTACATTTAGCTGTTACTCACAGAAATAAGATGTTCTTGTCACACTGCATTTCACCCTTGGGACAGAGTAATCACAGGCTCGGATGTGGGGTCCATGAGAATCTCACAAAAAATGATGTAGAGGTTTCAGTTCCCTTTCCCTCTGCCTCTCTGTCTCTTTCTGTGCCTCTGTCTCTGTGTGTGGGGGGTGTCTTTTTCAACTTTTTTCAGACACTTTGCATTTAGCCCTGCAGTTTAAAAACAAAATAAAGAAACAAAAACTTTGATGATGGACTGAAAAGAAAAAAAAACCTTTACATTTCATTCAATGTTTAAGACTAACCCTTGAAATTCACTTAAACAACATCCCTAATTTTAAAGTTCTCAGGAGTCTTATGTAGCTCAATTTTCCACATAGGAAACACGCCCAAAGGTCTTCCCCACTGTAAGGAACAGCTGCCTCATTTTCACCAACTTCAGTGACAAGAAGGAGTTAATGAGTCTTTCTGAGCATCTTGGTAGATTTAGTGGTAAGAAAATCTGATTTTAAAATAAGAAGGCTTTAATTTAGAAATCTCAGATCTATTATTTAAGTAATCATTTAAATTTTAAATTTGCTTTTATGAAATACTGTTGATCACAATTATAATTTAATTTAGATCAATTGTTTTTCAGACATGGAAAATGGGATATTAGCCTTGACAGAGTAAAATTTATCTGATTTAAAGTTATATCAAGTTTGAGGTGCTTTCCACTCACACATTATGGGGTGCGTGTGTGTGTATGTGTTGGCGCATGTAGGAAGAGTGTTTTTTGAGAATACATTTGTCTTCATCAGCTCAGGCTGATGGTCTGTGTGGCTTAAACAACAGACGTTTATCTCTCACAGTTCTAAAGGCTGGGAAATCCAAGACCAAGGTGCTAGCAGACCAGATTCAGCGTCTGGTGAGGGCCCTCTTCCTGGCTTGGAGGTGACCACCTTCTTGCTCTGTCCTCACAGGGCAGAGGTGGTCTCTTTCAAGTCTCTTCTTATAAGAGCACTAAACCCATTACGAGGGCTACACTCTCTCATGACCTAATTTTCTCCCCAAAGGCTCCATCTTCAAATACCATCACATTGGGAGTTAAGGCTTCAGTATATAAATCTGGGGGGACACAATTCAGTCCATAGCAATATATTTTTTTTTTGAAGAACTCCCCTATCTAGATAAGTGAATGTATCATTGATTCTGATTGTCTAAATGTATGGCTTTACAATTCTACATAAAGAAAATGTTATATGAAACATTACCATGAAATGTATTCAAAATGAGAATTTTTAACTTAAAAGCTCTTAACAGTCAAATTAATAATAACAGGCTGAATATGTGAACTATGAATGTGTCTGTTACTTGAATATAAAATATGTTTTTGTACTCAGTATTTTGTAGAAGAGAAATAAGTGCCTACTTTTTTGAGGCAATAAGTCATTTGTCTGCTATTGATTCAAAAATGCATCCATAGAAAATGTCTATAATCATAAGAAACAATATTGTAAGATACTATATAACACTCACTAGAATTATACATTTTTCTTTCTTTGTCAGGGTACTTGTTTGATGATCTCAATAATATCACCATTTTTAAATCGGTATTATTTTTAACACATTGTGACAGTCATAAATAAACTTTAGAATCTGTACTTTTAATTATAAGTTCCTAATTAAAATCATAAAATCTAAGAATACTTTCTTAAAAGAAATTCCGCTTTGTGATAAGGGGCTCCCTTTGTTACTTAAACTCGAAAACTCAGTGTTATTTTTTTTTTTTTTACAAATGTTAATCCATAAAATTTATATCTATTTTATCATTTTATTTTCTTTTTTTATCTGAGAATTATGAAGTATAAATGGTAAAATCAGCAATTTAACAACATTGAAATTATTATTATATAAGATGTTTGAAGGATGCATTCTAAATAAAAATTCTACCCTTGAAGTTGAAGAGCTAAGCCTACACATAACACCTAAATAGTTTATGAGCAAGTTCTACCAAATGTTCAAAGAACAGATAATTCCCAACTTATACAAAGCATTCCAGAGAGAACAATGGAAAAATACCCAAATTATTTCCTGAGACCTAACTAACCATGGTATTGTGCCAGAAAATGATAGAAAAAGAAAGAAAATTATAATTCAATGTTAGTAATAAACAGGGATGTACAACACTATGTATTTTATCAAAATGCATTAAAATTTAAAAACACTCCATGATCAACTACGATTTAGCTCTGTAATCCAAGACTGTTCAAAGTAGATCATATGATATTGTAATTTTCTACATTAAACTGAGGAACATCCATGATCATTTTAGGTACAAAAAGAAAACAACTAAAACATTCAATAATGTTCAATATATATCACATGTAAGAAGGATTATTTAGGAAACATGACAAAATAGTAATTATAATTATAATATAATTATAATATAATTATAATAATAATTATAATAAACTTAATAATTGAATGAAAGTTTATGACAATTCAAATAAGGAACAAAGGATGAGGTTATGTCTTCCAGATACTAAAAAGTACATATACTTAAATCTGTATGAATTACCTATTAATTAATTATGGTGTTGGTGTAGGAATAAACAATAGAATGGAAACAGAGAGGCTAAAAACAGGCAAATACATTCGAATTTGATTTATATTTCTAAGAGTTAAAATTGCATTTGGTTGCATTTAACAGAAATCCTAACTAACACAAGAGTAAATAAATTATAGTTAATATTTCAGCTCTGAAAACAGTGGTTTAGTGATGCGTCAGAGACGTGGTTCTTTTCTTCCTTCCATTACAGGGTTCTTTATACATCTTTGTCACACGTGGCTTCAAGATGTTTGCACCTTCAAACTCACTTTCATATTCTAAGCTTGAAGCAGAGCAAAGGCCAAAAGGGGCGTGTTAGTTTGACCAGTAGATATACCTTTTGTAGAAACCCCCATTCACTAACTTCTGCAAACATCACCTTGGCAAGAACTAAATCACATGACTACTTCTACCGGCAAGGGAACCCAGCTTAGTGCATGTATAAGCCTTCCAACATCTACCATAAAGTGAAGCAAAGTGAGAAGGAGGTCTTAGCTGGCTTCTGTGTGCCAACCCTTTGACAAACTTAGCAAAGTGCGGCATTCAAATCAATGGGGGAATACTTTAAATGATGGTATTTATACAATTGTCTATTCATATGTAAAATGTAAGATTAAAGTCACTCATCACACCATTAAAAAAACACTCCAGATCAATCTGAAGGATCACAAAACAAAAATATGAAGATATAGAGAGTTATACTGGGTGAAGTAAGCCAGACACAGAAAGACAAATATCACATGCTATCGCATATATGTGGAATCTAAAAAAAGGTACAAATGAACTTATCTACAAAACAGAAATAGATTCACAGATGTAGAAAACAAACTTATGGTTACCAGGGAGGAAAAAGGGGGGAAGGATAAATTGGGAGACTGGGACTGACATATACACACTACTATATATAAAATAGATAAATAATAAGGACCCACTGTATAGCACAGGGAACTCTACTCAATACTCTGTGATGACCTATATGGGAAAAGAATCTAAAAAAGAGTGGATACATATATATGTATAACTGATTCACTCTGCTATATGGCAGAAGCTAACACAACATTGCAAAGCAACTATACCCCAATAAAAATTTAAAAGAAAAGATACAGGGAGAAAATACTGGCATGCTTGCTTAAATGCTTAGTCTAAACAGATCCTAAAGCAAAACACAAATCTCAAAACCCACAAAGACAAAGATGAATGCAATTTATTGCTTCAAGTTTAAAAATTGCTTGAAAGCAAAATATATTATAAATAAATTTAAAAGTAAAATCACAGATCAGGGAAATTATTTTAAAATAAATATCAAAGAATTCATACGCAGAATATTTTCAAAGGCCTGTATATCTTTATGCAAAACCAACCCAGTAAAAGGAATAGGCAAAGGAACTGAATGATTGATTCACTAACACATCACTAAGAACCCTAGAAAAAGATGCTTAATCTTAGTAATAATAAAACGAAAAGTAAATAATGGGATACAATTTTTCTTAACTGCCAGATTAGAAAAATCAGGAAGTTTGAAGATAAAAATTTGTTACGACAATGTGATAAATTTTTTAAATGCTACATATCTTTCAGTGGGAAATTTTTCCTAGCCTAGTAAAAGTTTCCCGAAACAACATAGTATTCAAAGATTCAAAAATTGTGAAATTTTGTATCTATTGGGGAAAAAATACTTGCACAGATACAAAAGATGTTTATAATGGTGTATGTTGCATGATTGTTTGAAGCAGAAAAGTTGCAAATTACCTGAATTTCTACCAAGAGAGGGGTACACATACCTAAAATATATGAGGTTCTATACATAGAAATAGAAAAGCCCTCTACAGCATGTTATTTGTTAAGTGAAAATAAGCAAGAATATTTTACAGTATCATTCATATTAAAAAGTGAAATGACAGATTATACAGACAGGTACTTAGATGATTGATAGATACAGAAATATCTGTTGTTATGTATGTATTTATATTATTCATATATATACACACTATATATATGTATATATATAGTGTGTGTGTGTATATATATACATATATATATAGAGAGAGAGAGAGGATTATAATTCACCATGACAATAGTGGCTCTTTCCAGGAAGAAGACTGAGATTAGAGTAGATGACTAAGTATCATTCTCAATCATTGAAAAAAGATCACTCTTTTTTCAATGAAAATGCTTCTACTTGCATAAAGGAGCAAGGTTAGAAAAAAATGTAAGAGAAGCTGGCACGAACACAAAATAATTTTCAAGGCACCATTTTCTCTGGCACTGTCATAAGGATAGAACGAAAGGTGAATAACAATTTATACAATTTACGTTGCCACATTTAAGACCGTCACTACTGCAGAGCTATGAAATTAACGTCCAGAAACACATGCAGAAAGGCAAACATACTGTGGAGATTAAACAAGGACTTTGTTCTTAAAATCAGGTGACGTCAAATACCAGAATGGCAAGAATATTTCTACTCATTTAACAAAAAAACAAGAACCTTTCCCTCTCACATTATAAATGTTCATTTGTCATGAGAATCAGACAAAAACAAAGGCAAACAACTTAGATCGCTGACCTACGGAATCGAGGCTGTTCCAGAAATGAGGTCACCGTACAAATCTGTCGTAACGTACGTTTTACTGAACCAGAATGGACGCACTCAAACCCCAGCTTCAACCAAGGGCAGCCTCAGCTGATGTACCCTGATGCATTTAGGCAAACAAGAAACGAGGAAGGAAACCCAAGCTTTCCTAGAATCATTAAAAGGGTGAAAATGATACTGTTCAACCCCAGTTGACATTGTGGACGCTGGAGTAACCAGGCAAGTGCATGACTGCCAGCACTGAATAAGATGTAAATGTTGTTAGCGCACATGTTAACTAGGCAGAATTTTCCTTAATTACTCTAAGTTGATGACGCAAAGGTTAATTTTTCAAACTTCTCCACGACACAGGCTAAACTTGAGCACGTATTCAAGTAGTCGAAACTTCTTGGAGCTTCAGAACAGGTCATAAAATTATGGAAAATTCAAAGAGAAGTGACGTCAACCAATGTTTAAAAGGCGTGTGCCTCAGGCTGAGGTTGGACCAGTCCTCAAAGCCCTGTTAGAGGTATCGTCTCTGCTGAGGTCACATCACTTAGCTCTCCTTCGGCATTTGATAGCATTTTGTTGACGGACTGACCAGAGTCTGAAGGTTGGCTTTATTTCTCCCACTTGTTAGCTGTAATCAACCCAAATAAATTATTATTTGGAGAAAAGGAACCCCACAAAAGTCGTAACATAGTAGGAGATGCATCACAGTATTGTGCACAGGAATTTCCCAGTAGCTCTTACGGTTCTGTAGTGGAGGTGGACTGGGGTTTCACAGTGACAGTCAGCTACATAAGAGCAACCACTGCTTCTGCTAGAGCAGTCATCCTCAAAAGATAACTTCCCCTTCTCTTGCCTTTTCCATCTGCCTCCAGCTGAGGCATTCTGTGTATTCTGCTCTGTCATTCTATGTATTCTGCTCTGTCATTCTGTGGAGAATGTTGCTTTTCCAATATATTGGTTCAGACATGTTGAGATTGCTGGAGAATTCCAAAATGCTCTAAGGAATAGACAGGGGAGACTCAGGATGCCTTGCAAATGTGACCAGACATCATGTCCGTGTCACAGTGATTTCACATAAGGTAATTATTTACTTCTTGGGATTTTTATTTGTTTCATTGAAATATCATTGACGTACAACATTATGTTAGTTTCAGGTGTATTGCATAGTGATTCCACACTTATATACATTATGAAATGATCACCACAGTAATGTCTAGTAACCTTCTGTCCCCGTGAAGTTTTTACAATATTATTGACCATATTCCTTATGCTGTATAAGCCAACCCCATGGCTTATTTATTTCAAAACTGGAAGTCTGCACCTCTTGGAATTTTTAAATGTGTGCGGATTAATCACTTATAGATGTTCAAAGAATCATCAAGCATTATGCCCGTGATACAGCCTCGAGTGTGACTCAAACATTTTCCATAGAGCCAAATGTTTGCTCTCGGATGCAGGAGTTGGTATTATGGACCACGTACACAGTGTAACTGGGATCTCTTTCCAACTTCAGCATTGATATAATCTCCTGCAATGGTATTTGACACCATACTTTCTCCTACTGGTAGATTAGAAGGCAATGCTCCCATCTCAACATTTATTCATACTAGTTCATAGTGATTTTGTTTTTCCTTCCTTGTCTCTTCTAGAATTTCTTAACTTCCAAGGTTAAGGTAATAGGAGTGTGCTGGGAAAAAGACATACTTTTGGAATAATGAATTATGGGGCCTATGCTTGCTGGAGAATAAAACTTCCCTCCTCCCTCCCTCCCTCCCTCCCTTCCCTCCTCCCTGTTGGTGGTCTCATGCTCATGTGTCATATTCCCAGTGGAGCTCCTGAATGGCTTGCTGGTCACCACTATCAATGCACATGCCATTGATCATATTCAGTACTTTCCTTGTATGGCTCGTTTCAAACCGTTTGAACAAAAATGTATCCTAAAAAAAGTTAATGGCTTAAGTAGTTTATACAAACTAGTATGTTTATCATTATGATTTTTTAATAATATGACAAATATAATAAACACAAATCCATAAATTAGGAAGAACAATGAATGCTTAGTCAAAGTTAAAAAGAAAAAAATCGGTGAACATATAACTAGACATAGCTTTTTCTTTGTCTCAGGGTAATATTACAATGGAGATAATAATAAAAGTGGGATTTGTTGATACAAAAACAAACTTCCTACTTTTCTTAAATGGAGTTCGGCAGAAATTTAATAAAAGTTATACAACGCTTTTATACTGTACTTAAAGAAGTTAGTCTGATAAGATACTTATGAGTCAACTTTATGATATTGAGAATAATGAAATTGAAGAGGATTCACCCATGAAATAGCATTGTCAACATAGCCTGTTTCTTAACTAATTAGCAAATCAGTCCTAAGTGGTATTTCAGCTTCAAATGAGCTTCTTATGGCTTATTTACCTTGGCCTTCCTGCATAATTAATCAAATTCATGATAAGAGGAAACAATTAGAATGTCAATCTATTTAGAAGAATAATTTAATGCTGTTTTTCCTACTTTACATTATTCCATAGTGTTGAAAGCAAAGATTCCATAAGTTGAAAAACATTTACTTGGCATGTGGGGAGATCACGAGTCCCATATGATCTTTACATTCCTTTCCTACACAAAAGTGGGACTCACTGCAGGAGCAAATGGACACCAGGACCTACTCTGTTGCTGTTACTCTAAGCAGGACATCTGGCAAATACACTCATGATACGAGCATGTCGCCTTTCAATGTATTCCATGTGCCAAGGTTAAGTTACCGAATATACTTGGGGAGCTACAAAAATAATTTTGTTCCTGTTCAGATTTCATTAAATATCCAAATCAGGTTTTGCTGGAAGTCACTAATATATTAAAAATAGGAAAAAATGTTATTTATCTACAGACCAGTAAATCGACCACATAGAAAAGTAGTCAGATAAACAATATCTCTTCCCTCAAAAAAAAAAAAAAAAAAAAAAGAATGTTCCATTTTCCCTCCAGTTTATTTGTTAACTCTCTCTGCCTGAGGCCACATTAACTACCTGTATGGCAGGGGTTACTTAATCTACAGAGAGAAGAAAAAAAAAATCAAATGTTCCTTCTGCATTTGCTTTTCTCTGATTCTCTAGCACTTACTCTGGAACCCTTTGTACTTTCATTTAATCATTTCATAATCATTCATCGATCCCTGCCACTGAGGAATGCACTGAATAGACTGAGGAAACAGTTTTCTGAGGCCCAGACTTACTTTATTCAAATCAAATCAAGCCCTCTGAATCAATCCTGTAGTCTCTTTAAGCACTTATTGAAGTTATCAATATATACACAGAAACTGGGCATTGCCTCTACAAATTGTTCTTGGACCCTTTAAGATTTCGAATGACATTCAGAAAATGTGTTCCCAGGTGAGCTGGCAAAAACAATTTGGGTATAGAAATCAGTAACTTTTTGTTTCACGCCTTTTGATGAGAACGGTACTTATTACTTGCACAGAAGCACACCTTGGGGCATGCTGGTTTATAGTAAAACGACAAGTGATCTACAAATGCATTTTGGAAATCATTCATTTGCATGCAGCAGAGATGCCAAATAAAATGTATTTAAAACCTAAAGGACATTTATTGGCTCCCAGAACTGGAAAGGTGGCAATGTTCTCAAGCACAGCTCGATCCAGGACTGGGGCCCTCAGAATCGGTGTCATGACTGGTTGCCTCCTGTAGGTTCATCCTGGGGATTTAAATGGCCCCAGGCTCTCCCCACAGGGTGCGTGCTCTTAGAAGCCCCACTGTGTCCTTACTGACCAAGACCCTTCTAGACCTAATTGTGGTGCAATAAAAATGAGATACTATGATTGTTTTAAATCAGAAAAATCCAAAATGACATGAACAGATGTGGGGAGGGTTGGTTACCAAAGGAAATTTGGGGCTCCATCCCCAGGAAAAATGGGAGATGAGTTTGGAGGCAGTAATAAAAACATGTATCTATTAAAAAGTGATACATGACAGTTCTTTTATTAGAGCACAGCACACACTGTCATATGGTTATCTAGTGATATGTCCTTTCTGCTTGAAGGTGATGTGTTGGAGGAGACATACGTCTCGCTTTGAACTCTCTCTCTCTCCTTTGAGGATGGTACCTGATGGTGAGAATAAAATGGTCATTTATGAAATGAACAGATGGATGGATGAAAGAAATAGTGAATGAACAAGTATAACATGGACCAAGCTTGGATGAGGGATTTTGTAAGAAGATAGACAACTGTAGGAGGATTAAGGCTGCAGTTGAGGAAATAATACAACCCATTCAGTAGGGCTTCTCTTAGCCCAACTTGTGTTTCTTCAAATACTTCCAGCCAAAGGCAGCATACACCCTTAAGGCTCTCAGGGTGGACCTCCACCTTTCTGTAACAATGGCCCAGGACTTCAGGGAAACACAGATGAAAATAGAGATAACTTAGTTACAGAATTATCGGCCTTAAGACATACCCTGCAGCTTTGGAGTCACTTAAAAGCTGGATTAAATCTCTCTCAGAGATATAAACTGTCACAGAAAAGTAATAAAATCTACAATTCTTATAACATCATATCTTCCTTAATTATCTCTCCTTAAATGTGAACCTCTAAGTATCTGGGTGGAGGAGGGGCCGTTAAGGAGAAAAACAAACAAAACGGCTTTTTTCTGCAACTTTCACCGAGGTTAATTCCATTCTTACCTCTCTGATGACCACCTTCTCTTCGTTTTATACCCCAGCTTAGC
The DNA here is from genome assembly GCF_951394435.1 of Stenella coeruleoalba. Lineage (NCBI taxonomy): Eukaryota > Metazoa > Chordata > Mammalia > Artiodactyla > Delphinidae > Stenella > Stenella coeruleoalba. The sequence goes on along the minus strand of NC_137160.1, from coordinate 5,390,169 downwards.
CATTACCAAACTCATTGGCTACTGACGGCAACCCCCTGAAATCCTACCTAATTCTACCTGATGTAGGTATGTACCATTTTGAGGAAAATACATACTCTTCCTTTTTCACATCTATAATCTTGTTGTAATCTTGTTGACAGGGGTTCTGCAATTTGGCACTCATAAAAAAAAAAAAAAGAAACCTGGCTCTTGTAAACAATCAGATGGGAATAAAAAGAAAAGGAAAACTATTTTAACATAGTCAAAAACATCCATAAATTGGGTTTCAGCAGTTTTTCCAGAGTTCGTAGAATCTTCACTCTCAATATTCAGTTTGCACCTCAGAAATTCTAAAGTGAGGCCGAATGAGCTGTATCCTTTTGTTAGTTTGTTTTGGCATTTTATTTTATTGATTAAAATTTTTATTCATGAACATAATTTTTAAAAACTAAATAATGCTGAAGACTCATGCTAACAGGCAGTGGTCCCTCGCTCTCATCCTTTTTCTCCACGGCCCCTCCCCACCCCAATCTCAAGGCAACGGCTTTCGACTCTTTCGTCCATTGCTTCCCTATTTCTAAGTACTGTGCTTATTTTCCTCTCTCTCCGTTCATCAACCTGTCACAATATTGACTGACTTCTCATGTTAAATGAGGGTCTTCAGCCCTCCCTTCAAATGAGCTGTATTTTTAACAAAAACTTCAGGAGATGCACTTTGAGAAATGTTGACCTATAAACAAAGTTAAAGGCAGACCTCGGACATATTGCAGGTTGGGTTCCAGACCATTTTAATAAAGTGAATATTGCATAAGGCAAGTCACGTGAATTTTTTGGCTTCCCGGTAAATATAAAAGTTGTTTGGTTTCACAGGGCATATAAAAAGTGTACTCTATTAAATGCGTGATCGCCTTATGTCTAAAAACACCAATGTACATGCCTTAATTTAAAAGTATGTTATTGCTAAAAAATGCTGACCATCGTCTGAGCCTTCAGTGAGCTGTAATGTTTTTGCAATAGTAACATCAAAGACTACTGATCACAGATCACCAAAACAGATACAGTAATCATGAAAAAGTCTGAAATATTGTGACAATTCCCAAAATATGACAGAGAGAAATGAAGTGAACAAATGCTGTTGGGAAAATGGCACTGATAAACTTGCTCAATGCAGAGTTGCCACAAAACTTCAACTTGTTTAAAAAAACAAACAATCAAAAACAGTACCTGGGAAGCACAAGAAAGCAAAGCTCAATAGAATGAGGTATGCCTGTACCTAGTTATAAACATTGCTGAGCATTTAAGATCATTTAGTAATCTAGCGATACGGGCCAAATCTATCATGTGACACAGTAAGACTGGACTGCATCTTATCAAGATCCTGGTGTATTGATTCTGGGACAGATACTGACATTAGTTGTAGATTGGTGACCCATCATGACAAGTTCCTACCCTTTAATGACTCTTTTTATAAAAATACACCTACTATAGAGAGTCACCACCACAGAGCAAAAATCATATGCAGCTTTTTTAGAGATTGACTCAAAATTATACCTGGAATAATCTAAAAAGGTGACTTCGTGTCATTCTCACTTTAACACTCAGCCTCTCCTAACTAAGCAACTGGTGAGGCCACTTGCCAGACAAAAAAAAAGAGAATTCTCCAGACTGAGCTGTTTTGTAACATCCTCCTCTTTCTAACCTGGTCCATTTTCAGTGACCGTGCTATTTGTGTCATGCACCATCTGTATTGAATTGATCTTTTTCACAGATCAGAACTATTGGTTTGGTTTGCGCAAAATTCTCACTTTCTCCGTTATTATTGAAATGTCATACTTTTAAGGTCACAGCCTCCCTGACCTGTGTTTACAGTCATCTTTCCCATTTACACAGATACGGTCAATTTTCTCCTTTAAGGTTTTCTTGGTCTCCTTTAAGATATTTCTTGGCATATTAGTATGTTGAGCACTGGCGACATGCCCATGCTTGTAACTCAGTCATTCCAATTCTGTGTGCAGCATCTCTGATTTGTCCGGTCTCCTAGAGGTGCACAATGACAACAGAAGCGGCCGTGGTGCACCTGGACGTGGGTGGAGAGGAACAACGAGTAGGCTGAGTGTGATTCAGACAAAGGTCCCCCGTCATGCAGAAAAAAGGAATTTGGAATAGCTCTTGAGTCAAAAATTCCCATTCATACTTCCTCAATACAGCAGCTTACAGTTTTATCATTTTACCATGTTACGCTCCCGATTGACAAAAATACTTTTTCCCCTTCAAAAGGCTCTATTGAAAAAAACAGTGTCTGTGCTCGAATTTATGTTCACCACAAAGCCAAAGTCTGGAGTGATGTACAAACTTATTCTAAATAATATTTGATTAGAAAATTCAAAGGAAGAACAAGCTAAGGGTGACCTCTTTTGACAACATCTGGGGGGGGTGTGTGCATGTACACATCTGTGTAATTGGCTTAGTGCCAGGAGGCTGAAGAAAGATTGTGGCCTAAAGAAATTATTAAAAATAAAATAAGAAAAGAAAAATAAGCGCTTTTTTCTTCCTAAGCATACTAGTATCTTGAGCATTATGATCACTAGAATCTGTGTAATATTTTAATTAAATGTGTGTATTTATGAGTTAGATAAGTCATCCTCTGGAGTTCTGTCTTCCCTCTACAAGTCTAAGATTACATAAAATTAAGCATGGAGTTTTAGCAATGAAGGAAATGTTCACAGTTAACTAAGTCTGATATCTTCATTTTATGGTGGGAAAAAAGCAAGGAACCAAAAGATTCGCTGTTAAACGTCACATCTGGGACATCTGGGCTGAGAACCCACACTTTTTTTCACTTCAAGAATGGTATTCTTTCCTCTCTCTTTTAACTTTTTACCTACAGATACAAATACATGTTTTGAGTTTTTCTTTGTTTGAGTAAAGATAAAAGTGAAGCAAAATAACAGGATTGTTCATCTCAAAGATACACAGTAAAAAATTCTTCTCCTTGATGAGAGTTACCAGATGTTAACTAATTCTACTTTGGAAGTTCAAAGCCCCAAGACTCTTATGTATTAACATATTTAACTAAGCACCGGACCTCATTGTAGAGACAAAAGACAAATTTGTAATAAAGTGCGCAGAACGGTCAACTGCATTCAAGCAAGCTGAAAGAAGTTAATTCACTCCTGTTCAGTAGCTGGACTCCAAAGATTCCCTCCAACGAACCGGAGATCCCACTGTTCACATGCTGGAGTTGTGCCTCCCACGTGGGAGCTGAATTTGTCTGTTACTCAGGTCAGTGAATCAAATGTGGAAGAAGTGGACCAGTTCCAAGCTATCCTTGAAGTGGACTGACAACTTATGTTCTGCCCCTTTTGGAACATTGGTGTTTTGGGAGCCATGAACCACCCTGTAGGATGGCTCAGCCACTCTGCTAGGTAAGCCACGGAGTGACCATGGGGGACACTGTAGTTTTCCATTATAAAAGAATAACATCCAAACCCTTTACTCTTAGTAAATCAGTGAAAGGCAGAGCAGCATATTCCACAAACGAAAGACACTCAAGTGAGGCGAAGAGGAAATTGAGCTATTTGATAGGTTTTACAGTAAGTGTACTCAACACCTCCCATGAGAAACCGAAGGAATAGCACCCACAAAACAGACACTGGGTTACAAAACACGAACACAAGAAAAGGAGGTTAAGAATTATAAAAGAGCTGAGAAAAGAAAATGCTTAATTTTTTATAATTTTTTTAAGATAAAGAAACCATAGTAGATATATTGAATACAAAACTAGTCACCACTGAAGCATGAACTACTAAACTGTTAGATTTAATTGAGAATGCAGCTGAACACAGAAAGGAGATGAAAAATTTTTGAAAACAAATTTAAGCTATGAAGGCTCGATCCTTTAGCTCTAACATATACCTAATAGAGAGAAGGTTGGGGAGGGAATTTCTGAAGAGCTACTGTCTCAGAACTTCTCCGAACAGAAAGTTACAAGTCCTCCTTTTGGAAAAATCAGTGAGGATGCAGGCCAAATTAATGTAAAAATTACAGCAGACAGAATGAAATAATCTAAAGAAGGAGAGGGATAAAAATTTACGTCAACTAGAGAGAAAAAGCAAGTTGACCACCAATAAATGAGAGTGAGGTGGATATTAGAATTCTCATCAACAACATCAGAATCTTGAAGACATCTATGTTTATCTCTCCGCTTCTATCTATCGATAATTTATCTGCCCATCTATACTCTTATGTATCGATATATAGTTAGAAACAAGCTGAATTAAATTTCTAGACAAAAATACCTTGGGAGATGGAAGTGGAGATATTCAGGGATATTAAAGAATAAGATTTTTGTCTTGTTTGGAAAGCAGCTAGAGATAATAATTTGCTTTAACTCTGGTAATAAAAATTCAAAATTAAAATGTCTATTAAATATTTAAGAGTAACCACAAAAAATAATGGTAGAATGTATAATTTCCAAATCACTAAAGAAAAAAATTAACAGCAAACGTTTTTTAAAATAAAATAAAACATAGAAGCATACCATCAATCCATCTGAAGCTGGAAAAAGGAGAAAAAGCAGAAATAGGACATATGGTAAATAGAAAAGATAAATATATAGGATGACAGAAATAAATTCAAATACATTCATAATAAAAATAAGTAAAAATGATAAACCACCCTAATAAAGACAGTAATTAATCAGTTAGATAAAAGCAACTACAGTATCAACAAGAGAAACAAAATTTATATGTTATCACCCGGTGACCAAAAAACAATAATACCAAAACACTGGGGAAAAAAATCTGAATTGATACATGAAATATACACAAAACAGCTGTTATGACAGACTATTTGAAGAATGGAGAAAATTTGAAGGAAACTTTAGATAGATACATACATACATATATACATACACACATACATGCATATGTATATAGATGATAGATGGAAAGAAAGAAAGAAGGAAAGAAAGAAAAGAAAAAAAGAAAGAAAGATAGGTATCAGATAGATGGGTAGGTACATATACAAAAGATGGAAACAAGTATATCACTAATTCTGAATATGGCTATAGTTCCTTATTTGAATTTTTCTGTATTTTTTAAGTTGATCAAAATTAAAAACATTACTTAATCACGTTTGTCTGTGTCTCTAATCAATAAAAAGGTGACATTTTTAGATGCTTTGCTTAAGTAGGTTGAAAATCCCTCCATTTTTACTGTGTCTGTTCTGGAATAGCTCATTTTGCAAACACTGGGGAATCAGGATAAAAGAATTCGAGTGAGAAGCAGAAGATTTTTCTATGTCTTAGCTTAGGATGCTGTATCACTCAATTCTGCCATAATTAGAGTGAGGCTACTAATCGTCCTTGGTCTGAGGATCAGATATAGGGGAAGGAAGACTTGATCATGAACTAGTCATGGGCTGTTTCATTATCCTGCCAGTTTCTCCCTTCCTGCTTCTGCCATACAACAAAATTATCCTTTCACTTCAAAGAGTAATGGGAGAGACCTAGAGAACAACCTTGTGGTTTCCAAGGGGGAAAGGAGGTAGGGAAGGGTTGGATTGAGAGTGCGGGATTAGCAGATGCAGACTATTGTGTATAGGATGGATAAGCAACAAGGTCCTACTGTAGAGCACAGGGAACCATATTCAATATCCTGTGATAAACCAGAATGAAAAAGAATATATATATGAATAACTGAGTCACTTTGCTGTACAGAAGAAATTAAACACAACATTGTAAATCAGCTATACTTCAATAAAATTTTTAAAAAATAATGTGAGAAAAGAGCAAACATATAATAACTTAACTCAAAATGAAGTATCTGGATGAGGTTCAACAAATCTAACCCCATGAGGCTCCTTCACACCCACAGGTTAATGATGTGTGAAAAAGCAGACACGTTCATACCCTTACTTTCACACCCACTGCCTCTAGGTGAGAGTACAGGACTATTCAGCTCTTTCAACACAATCTAATTGTTCACCCACCACTGATTTTTAACCCTTTAATAATTCTCTCCATCCTCTCTGGCTTGCATGGTTACTGACAAGAAGTCGAATGTAATTTTTATCCTGTTCCTCTCAATTCTGAACTGTCATGGCAGCCCACGCGGCCGTTAAGGTTTCTCCTGCTTAGCTGTTACCGTTTTCCTTCTGATGGGCTCCTTCTGCAGGTGGCAGGCAGGATATTCTGCTCATGTCCTGACCCAGAAAATCTCCTCAGGTGAGAAAATGGTCAGTGGTGTCAGCTCATCTAAGGGTGACTGCTCGCACTTTGGAATTTCAATTCATCTAATCATCTTTGCTCAAAGCTCTCTGGTATCTTTAAAAGTCGTAACTTTTATAATTTTCTTTATTTTGTTATTGGGGTAGCAGTGATGGCTTGCTGCTACCTACGATATCCCATTTATAAGTTGCAGATTATATACATATATATGAGGTTAAATAATTTTGCCAGTTTACACATTTAATAAATGAAACAGTAAATAACTTAAAAGGCCATGTGGAGATGACCTTTAGTGATATTGCCACTAACGCTAGGCATTCATCTTGGCTTGGGACGCTCTGCCTCCATAACTGATTTAGAGTACACAGCCTGCAATCAAAGGGACCAGAAGTACTACATCTTTCAGCAATTTTGCAAGAATGTATTTGTAGCGTGTAGAACAGGAAGCAGCTGCTCCCATCTGCTGCTGTGTAATGTTAATGCAATTCCCTGATCTGAGCATGTTACTCTTGCCATTTAATGTAGACATCCGATTACAAAGAATGGCAAACAGCTGGAATCAGCGATGGCCTTTCTATCCCCACATACACTTAACTTTTAATTAAGGTATTTTTTCCTAGTAATGACATTAATACATAAAAGCATTTAGATCTGATTAGCAAAAATCTTCCCATCATTTAGGGAGGAGCTGTAATTACGTTCCAGCCTCATGGCTGTCATTTAGGAAATTGCAAACACAGTTCATTAAAGGGCATTTTCATCAAGTGATTTGCTTTCCATCCAAGTGATTATTCACAGCAAAGACAGGTCTCCGACGTAGGTTTACCAAGGAAACCAGAATATCTTATTATTGCGTGGTCAAGCTACCGTTCATAACACGTTCACCAGAACTGGTTCACAGAATATTAAATCTCTACAATGAAAAACTGCTTGTTTTTCTGTTTGTTTGTTTTTGTTTGTTGATGGTAGCCATTCTAATGGATACGAGGTGATATCTCATTGGTGGCTTCGATTTGCACTTCCCTAATGATTAGTGATGATGGACATCTTTTCATATGATTGTTGGCCATTTTTATATCTTTTTTGGAGAAATGTCTATTCAAGTCCTTTGTCCATTTTTGAATTGTGTTACTTCGTCTTTTTGTTGTTGAGTTGTAGAAATTCTTTATATATTTGAGATATTAGCTCTAATCAGATATATGATTTTCAAATATTTTCTCCCATTCCATAGCTTGCCTTTTCATTTCCTTGATTGTGTCCTTTTATAAACAGAAGTTTTAAAGTGATGTCTCACTTATCTACTTTTGCTTTTGTTACCTGTGCTTTTGATGTCATATCTAAGAAATCATTGTTAAAGCCAATGTCATGAAACTTTTCCTGTTTTCTTCTAGGAGCTTTATAGACTTAGGTGTTATGTTTAGGTCTTTGATCCATTTGGTTAATTTTTGTATGGTGTTAGGCAGGGTACAACTTTGTTTTGCATGTGGATATCCAGTTTTCCCAGTACCATTTGCTGGAGAGACTGTTTTTTTCCCCATTGAATGGCCTTGGCACCTTTATTAAAGATCATTTGTCCATATGTGTAAGAATTTATTTCTGAGCTTTCTGTATGATTTCATTATATGAGGTATCCAAAGTAGTTGAATTCATAGAATCAGAAAGTGTACTAGTCATTGCCGGCGTGGGGAGGAGGAGGAAATGGGGAGTTGTATAGAGTTTTAGTTTTTCAAGGTAGAAAAGTCCTGTCACTCTGTTACATAACATTGTGAAGATACTTAACGCTACTGAACTCTACACTTAAATATGATTAAGAAGGTAAATTTTGTGATGTGTTTTTGCCACAATTAGAAATAATAACAAAACAAACAACAAAAATAAAGTGCAAAAACTTACATGTAGTATGATTTTTATTTGATAAAACAGTGACCTGACACTTGGTGTGTGAATGCATATATGTGAACTATATGTGGGGTGAATTGGAAGTGATAAGAGATACAACAGAGAGATAAATACTGATAAAAGAGAGAATGTGAGGTATGATCCTGGAGGTAAGTGTGGCTTGCTGTACACCTGGTGATTAAGACAAGGAAACACGTACAAGTGTATTCGCAGCACCATTTTTTTCATTTATTGAAGTATAGTTGATGTACAATGTTGTGTTAGTTTCTGGTGTACAGCAAAGTGATTCAGTTATACATATAATAGCTTGCATTTGCTAATCCTGAACTCCCAATCTACTCCTCTCCCACCCCCTCTCCCCCTAGGTGACCACAGTCTGTTCTCTATGTCTCTGAGTCTGTTTCTGTTTCATAGATAAGTTCATTTGTGTCATATTTTAGAGTCCACATATAAGTGATATTATATGGTATTTGTCTTTCTCTGTCTGACTTACTTCACTGCGTATGATAATCCTTAGGTCCATCCATGTTGCTGCAACTGGCATTATTTCATTCTTTTTTATGGCTGAGAAGTATTCCATTGTATATACATACCATATCTTCTTTATCCATTCTTCTGTCAATGGACATTTAGGTGGTTTCCATGTCTTGGCTATTGTAAACAGTGCTGCAATGAACATAGGAGTGTGTGTATCTTTTCAAATTACACTTTTGTCCGGGTATATGCCCAGCAGTAGGATTGCTGGATCACATGGCAGTTCTATTTTTAGTTTTTTGAGGAACTGCCATACTGTTTTCCATAGTGGCTGCACCAATTTACATTCCCACCAACAGTGTAGGAGGGTTCCCTTTTCTTCACACCCTCTCCAGCACTTGTTATTTGTAGACTTTTTAGTGATGGCCGTTCTGACCATGTGAGGCGGCACCTCATTGTAGTTTTGATTCGCATTTCTCTAATGATTAGCAATGTCGAGCATCTTTTCATGCATGGTACCATTTTCAAAATAGGTAAACTTCTGTGAACCACTTAAAGTTTTATTAATAGGGAACAATTATCTAAAAACTTCGTAAAAAATGAATTAGAGCTACAACAATGTAGTATCTCTCAAAATATATTGATAAGTTAAAAAGCAGATTATCAGATGAGAACAATGAATAGAGGATGATAGCATTTTTGATCAGCTGAATGATATTCTCTATCAAAATTCTATCAGATACTTTTATTGTTCTTGATACCATTTGTGTTTATGAATTCCTTGGATCCTCTTGTAAAGAGAAGAGAACTGTAATACGATTGATTTAAGCCAACTGAAAGTCAAACAATGTCATGGCATGCTGTGCTGATCCTATTTCTCTGAAGTTCATGGAGAAATAAGTGGCAGAATTCAGTCATCATACAGAGACCACGGCACTATGCCCAGATGCATTTTTTGAAGAGAAAGTTTATTTCAGCATCTCTCACACTAAATACATTTGTTAATTTAATTTTGGGTTTTTAAAAAATTTACTGTGTTTTCATAATTATATAAATTTAAGAAGTTTATTTCTCCTTTTATATTAACATACTTAATTAAGATTATAATAAAAAAAAACCTACACTGGGTGTCGATGAGGCCATTTCCCTTAAAACAGGTACATAGATTACTTTGTAATAATACTACTAAGAAAAACTAAATTTATTCAAATTTACCTCAAAGACAGCCACTGAATTAAGTGCTTAATTATCTCACTTAAACTTCACCCCATTCCAGTGGGAGAGCTGAATCTTAAATTGGTTGTGTCAGATAGTCCTATTGTCAACTTGATTAACCTGGGTTTGAAATGACCAAAAACATGCTTATGTGAGATTTGGGAGGTGGAATTGTTTGCTCCCAAAGTTTACTGCTGTTAATATAGTATATAATCTAAATGATAAAAATAGGAGTTTTCTAATATATTTTTATGCATGTCTCTCAAAGATGGAAAACGTCAGTTCTCCTGAACATGTAGGAGGAGGAAAGAGAGGAGGGGGAAGAGAAGAGAGTGTGGTTGATGGTGGTGGTAGTAGGTGGTCCTCGGGTTGGTTAAAGGAGCCTGGGGAAGAAAGAAGAGTGTAGAATCTGTCCTCACTACCACCAAGCCTCTTCTTTTTGATACTGACAATGGGACTGGAAACAATATAGAGAGACATGAAAAAGAGAGAGCCTGCTTCTTTTGCTTTTGATGTGGGGAAGAATTCCACAATTACTAGTAATCCAATGCAAAATGTTATAAATGCAATAATTGAAGAGGCAGTCACGAATTATAGAATTGTGGATAGGAAAGAATCAAGACCTACTGAGAGAATTAGGGAAAGCTTTTTGCAATGAATTGTGATCAAGATTGTTTTCAAGGATGGAGGTAGCCAGGAATTAGGGAGTGGGGGAAATGGGGAGGTATTTTAAATGATAGCTCATATTTAAAATTCAAAGGTATACAACCTTTCCAGCATTTTAATTTCACTTTTGACTCTGTGCATAGCTATTTTGTTATTATCTTCTCTAATTGATTTCTTATTACTCAAGTAATGCTTCTGCCTAACTATAGCATCATACTTTACTCACCACATAAATGCATTTTGTTACCAATTCTAACCTGGAAAATATCAGGTGCTCAATAAATAGCTGCAAAAGATTAGCAACATATCTAGTCCATTCATAGGGAGGGCGTTTGACACTTAAAAAGGTAGTAAGATCACTTGCATTTGATAAAAGTGGAATGTAGTCATTTTATTGTTATTTTACAAACCTCCCAAGATAAATGGAGTGTCTGGTACCAGGCTAAGCATTCCTTATTTCTACGTTATCCTTTGTCACTTTCCTTCTGATGCCTTTATCCACTTCCTAGCAAAACTATACCTCTCAACTCTGACGACGCAATGGAATTCCATATTTTAAGAAAGGATTATAGTTTCATGGCTCCAGGATCTTCCGTGCTTCAGTGAGCTGTTTACTTTCAGCTTAAATCCCTAACACTGCTGGCTTTGATCAGTGACATTTGTAGGATTGGTGAAGTGCTTAGTTAAAAGAAATTGTTTGCTTTGTCAAGTGTTGAAGCAATTTTAGTGTCAACATTTTGGGGGATATTAAAATATCCCCTAACAGAAAGCCGTTATTTGGGTTTATCATTCTAATGCCAATCAGGGTTATAAAATTATATGAATCCAATTTTAAGAAACAAAGCAACTTTTGTGTACAATGAGTCTTTCTTACCTCAAAGAGGTCACGTAGAGAAGGTACATACTTAACCCATCACGATCCCACGTTTTTTGAAAACCTTTGCTTTTGGAATGACTCAACTGAGCCCTCAATGACACTCACCGATCTCTTTAATCATCTTGAGTTGACTTTCTCCAATTCTCCACAGCAGCTGTCCTAATCTCTTTCCACTTTTTTCTGCCTCCGTAATGCACTCATTTGGTTCACTTTCAAACGACCTTGCTTCCTATTTTACTAAAAAAAAAGAGCTCTCTTTACATTCAATTTCTTTCACCTTCTGTCTACTTCAAATAACATGATTTAGTAATTCTTAAACTATTGAATCATGGACCACACTGAGACTCTAATAAAAACCTTTCCAGAAAAATTTTGTGTATAATGTCAACCCAACGTGTTAAGCCAGCTGCTCTAGGGTCCCCTTCACCCTGCCTTCCTTCTGTGCTATCTGAAAGAATTAAGCGCTGCTCAGAATTTTAAAGCCAACCTCTCTGTGTCTTTAGTCCTCATCCTTCACACTTAGAAAGCACAAGGTCCGGGCTTCCCTGGTGGCGCAGTGGTTGAGAGTCCGCCTGCCGATGCAGGGACACGGGTTCGTGCCCCGGTCCAGGAAGATCCCACATGCCGCGGAGTGGCTGGGCCCGTGAGCCATGGCCGCTGAGCCTGCGCGTCCAGAGCCTGTGCTCCGCAACGGGAGAGGCCACAGCAATGAGAGGCCCGCGTACCGCAAAAAAATGAAAGAAAGAAAGCACAAGGTCCAACCTAAATCCACAATCTTCACACTCAAACATGCCCTCCCTTGATCCTGCCTTTATATTGTTTCCTGAGTTTCTGACGCCCCTTGAAACCTTATGCCTGCCTCTCCCCAGCTCTCTCATCGCTCAAGCACCAGGCAGCATTTTACCAACGTGGGAGCCGCCCAAACGCCTCCCTTTCCTCCACTTAAACGTCCAATCAATTGTCAAGCCCGTTAAGTGTAGTCCAAACATTCTGCCTCTTGCAATCCACACGGCCACTTCTCCCCTGAGGTTCTCACCATTCCTCCTGTGGGCTTTGCTTAGAGTTCGATAATTGTTCTCCAAGTTTCCACTGGAGTTCCCTCCTTGAAATGTGTAATTTACTGGAGTACAACTCAGCTTCAAATACTCCCGTGTACCTCCAGCACCACAAGGATAAAATCTAAATGACCTGGTTTATTAATCCATCTATTAAGGCATTCAGGGTCATACTGTTGCCAATGTTTCTGACCACATTTATGGAAATTTTATCATTTTTAATTATTATATAATTGAAATATAATAAAACGCATACTTTTTAGATGCATTTCTATGAGCCTTGACAAATGATACACACATATACCACCATCCCAATGAAGAGACAGAACATTCCCATCATTCCAGAAATTTTCCTTATGTCTCATTCCAATCAATTCTTATCTCACCAGCCAGCATTTTATCATCCCTCCTCTCATTCCCTCCTCCTCATCCCTCCTCTCCAGGGAAACTATTGTTCTGATTTCTATTACTGGAGATTCGATTTATTATGTCTAGAACTTTGTATGTACGTGTCTATCTTTCTTCTCTGACAAAGGGTCAGGATAGGAACAGATCCTCAGAGACCTATGAGGGACATCCACTTCTGACCCGCAGATGGACACAGGTAGGCCCCACCAGCCACAGCAGCAGTGAGTAGGTACCCAGCCCACCTGGGGCAGTGGTGGCGGCACCTGCCAGCATCAGAACCTGGGACACGTCAGCGGCAGGCCCACACTCAGGGGCATGGGTGGCCCATCTACTAGCACCTGCAATGCCAGCTGGCCTGATGTCCCAAGGCCCTTCACTCAACAGAGGAAATTGTTCAGGGCCAGCATCTCTTTGGCCTGCATATAGCGTCTGAAAAGAGACCTGGATGAGAGTTCTTGAACCTCCCATGCAAATGTGCCTGCAGAGGTTCAAATGGGAGACTCAGGGGCACCAGAAGAATGAAGCATAACAGACTAGTATTCCAAGGGCTCTGAAAACTAACTTAATGCTGCATATGAAGCCAGGTATGGAGCCCATAAAAATATGCCAAGACCTACAAGCTAAACATGAACAGAGTGATGGTCTGCTAAAATAGATTGAAATAGATCAAGAGTCTCCTAACATCCTATCCAGAACACAATCGAAAAGTGAACATCACACTCAGACCCAGGAAAAAGCACACCAGGAACGATAAAAGACAACTGATGCCAACATCACAACGAATCCCATGGTGGAGTCATCGGACAAGGATTCTAAATCAGTAGAATCGGTGAGATGCTTCAATAATTCTCAGTTCTCTTGAAACAGATGAAGAAGTTGAACGTCTCCACAAGGAAACTAAAGTTACAAGAAAGGCCCAAAGATCTGACCTATTAGCGTCTGTGTGCAAAGGGGTCTTCTTGTCAATCTCGGGGTGAGAGCTCTGAGAGGGAGGCCAAGGCCACAGACATTCAGAACCCTGTTACATGTGACACGTGGCTGCACAGTTAGGTCAGCCTCTTGGGCAGGTGTCTCATCAGGGAGTGAGGCTTTCTTGCCAGGTGGCAGACGCTGCAAGCCACCCTCTGGTTCCAGGTAAGAGGTGGGGAATTTTCAGACCTTGTTGTGGGGACAGAGACCTACTCGTGAACGTGGCTGAAGCCTCGGGGAGAAAAGGCTTGACCTCAAGTTCTGCCTTGTTTGCTTTCCACGATGGAAATTTCTTGGACTTTTCTCATGTGATGACCCGTTGCAAGATGAGCGTGTCAGGTCTGAGGGTCTCAATTTACCCCTAGGTGAGACAAAGTGTTTGCACTCAGGCTGAGTACACACAAAACTTGCACTCAGAAGGGAAAAAGCCTTTAGGAGTGGGGAGAAGTCCTGAAGTCCAAATGTCTAAGGGCCAGTAAAATGCCAGATAAGTGTCATCACCAAAGGCTCTAATCAGATTTCAGGTTGGTACCAGTCACTTACAGCTCCGCGTGAAAGTTTAAGAAGATAGAGTGTGTTGTGAGGTTGTATGTGGCTTCATCTGGACGTCTAAGCTTTGTGACATATATTTTCTAAGTCTTTAAATCCTCTTTTAAAGTACAAGTGGGAACACATTACACTAACGTGTTACTTCAAGAGGATATGTCAACTCTTCGTCTCTATATTGTCAAGTCTTTATATGTCATAAAATATGTAAATATATTTTTTAGCCTTCTACCAACATAACTGTGAGGTATGATTAAATTATTTATCGTCATTAATTATAGTTAATTAAGGCACTTAATTTTTAATTATTTTTCTAAAATCCTGGAATTGTTTTCTTTTCCAGCTTCCTAAATATTAAAGGTGAAATTATTTCAGTGATGAGGAGGGATAGCAGTGACTCTACAAACAGTCCATTTTCTACTGATTTCTATCTGTTCTGGCATTTTATTCAGAAAAGACTCTTTTCTATTTTTAGCACTTCTCAGTCCTAACTAAAACAAGGATTTGGGGAAAAAATAGTCTTTTGTTTTCATTGCATCTCACTTGCTTTAAGGCATGATCAAAGTCAGAAGTATGAGTCTAGAAAAAGTTAACCTGAATTCTAATGTGTCCAACAATAAAAAGTTTTATTATTTTTTTATCAACTAAGTTCCCTATGTAAAAATCCACTTGGAAAATCTGTTCATAAAAACATTTTGGGGTACTTTTTTCTTAAATTAGGAAAACAGATTTTATTTTTATTATTCTAATGAGATTAGTCAAGATTGAATTTCCCTACTTTAAATAAGTTACTTCTCAAAAATTTATTTTGGGCTTCCCTGGTGGCGCAGTGGTTGGGAGTCTGCCTGCTAATGCAGGGGACACGGGTTCGAGCCCTGGTCTGGGAGGATCCAACATGCCGCGGAGCAACTGGGCCCGTGAGCCACAACTACTGAGCCTGCGCGTCTGGAGCCCGTGCTCCGCAAAAAGAGAGGCCACAATAGTGAGAGGCCCGCGCACCGCGATGAAGAGTGGCCCCCGCTTGCCACAACTAGAGAAAGCCCTCGCACAGAAACGAAGACCCAACACAGCAAAAATAAATTAATTATTTAATAAACTCCTACCCCCAACATCAACATCTTCTTTAAAAAAAAAATTTTATTTTAACCAGGCATTCTAAAATTTAACTAGAGTCCAGTTTTCTTTTGGATAATCTTAACTTGATGCCATGTTTAAAAACCTAATTAAACATCTAAGTCACCCTTTCAGTTACTTAAAATTGCCAGCCCCAAAGTACGACCTTAATCGACATCCAAGAGATTATATCAGAGTTTAAAATAAAATGTATACTGTCCTTGCTATACAGCTAAAGGTCAGCATTGTGAGCATTTTTATCTCAGCTGCAGGAAAGTAAAAATACAATCAGCCTAAGTGGTTTCAAAAGCTCTAAAAGCAAAATGAAGCCGTGTCTTCCTGGAGTTTACTGGGATTGCACATACCGTGATGTAATTAAGAGCTAGTCCAGAGATACTGAAGAAAATGACAGATATAACATTTAAAAACGCCAGTAAAAAATTAGCTCTTTAGCCTTTACATCTGCAATAAACCAAAGTAGCTCAGAATTAGAAGGGAACTTAATTATCTTTTAATCCAGTGGTTCTCAAGGTTCACGGTGTGCATCCGAATCACCTTGGGTGAGCAGAAAACATATATGGTTGTGTCTCATTCCTAGGGTTTCTTCATTGGTAGGGCTCAGGTAGGACCCAAGATTTGCATTTCTAGCAAGTTCCCAGGTGAGGCTGATGCTTCAGGTCCATCCAGGGAGCACACCTTGATAACTATCATTCTAGAGAATTAAATGTGATAACGTCTATTAGTTCTAAAATAAACATAAGGCTCAGAGTAAGCCCTCAATAAATCCTACCTAGCTAATAAAAGTAGTCAAAGTAGCAGCAGCAGAAAAAGCAGCAGCAGCATGGGGAGAAATAGCACGCACCCTTTATCCTAATACTGCAGAAAAAAGTGGGATCTCTCTTCTGTAGACCTTTTCTCTGAACAGGATGGTTTTGTCAGGCACTGGTATTTTCTACAATAATAGAAATTTCCTCTCACTCGCCACACTTATGGCTTCATATTCTCCCTTAACCATTCATAAGAAGGGTTATAGACTAGGAGAACAGGGAGAACTTGAGTTTCTAATATTTCAATAAATTTTAAAATATACTAAAAGTAAAATAGGAGGATGAGAAGAATGAGAGGTTATAGTTAGAAACCTATGTATTCTAGTCCAAAATTATATAAGTGGCAGAATGTTTGGTGATGACAAGACTCAGGAAATGGGCAGAGCAGGAGTTCCAGGCAGGAATGGGTTATATTTTCTTAAGCCATCACTATAAACAGCATTCATTTATAGAATGAATGAATTCAGGCAACCAGAGTTGATTGAAATTGATAAACATTGGATTCTAAATAGTTAGGTGGAGGAACGTTTGTGTGCTGATTGAGAACACTATAGTGAGCTGGGTACAGCGTCACTGCCACATGAAGAGAAGTGACCAGGTATGTTATGAAAAGCCCCAAAAGGAACGCTAAATGAAGGTGCCACCAGATGATCCGATCAGTGAATTGGAGGAGTAGATGAGCCATTGCCTAAGAGAGGAAATGTACAATTAAATCAATAAGGACATCTGTAAAGGCTCACACTAGCTGTATGAACAGAGTATTTATTATGAGAGGGGGCCATCTATGTAACACCCACTGAATTGGGGAATATTTTAAAGAGGTGCAAACACTTGAGGGAGATCTCTAGAAATGAGTAGGAATTTCACAGGTGGAGAAAGAAATAAGATTATGCATGTTGGAGGGAATAGTACTTGAAAATACATGAAAGCACAAAATAATAATTGCTGACCCAGAGGGAAATTAGAAATCATTCATCACAATAAAACAACAAAAATATATGTGTGGGGGTGCGCCCCTTGAATAAATTATAGTTTTATTGTAGGTGGGAATCATTCCCAGTTCCAATTACACAGGATGCAATCATCCAAAAGCCTGGCTTCTCCATTCCTTTGCCTACTCCAAGCCTATCCTCATAAGACTGAGTGTAGTTGAGTAAAAACACAGAACCATGCTGATGTGTCCCTTTTAAAATTATGGACACACAGTTCCAGTGATTCCTCAGCACTTCCTGGTAGTCCTAGGACAATTCCATAGTCAACTATATTTCTACTCACTGAGATGAAAATTTCCCATCCTGTCCTCTCCTCCCCTCAGCTGGTGTCCTCACTTACCGTTTCACTGAGAGCATCAATGATATAAGAAGATTATCTTGTTTCTCTGGCATTAAACCTAACAACCAACCTGTGATGGAACTCTGGGCAGGCTGAACACATGTAAGTGATGCTGAGAGCAGAGAAAGCAATTCCAGAAACACGCTCTTCCTCGAAGTCCAAATCCTAACCCAGGGCACTAGCAAGGCAACCTCTACCTTAACCAGAGCAAAGCTCTGATTGATACTTTTTGAAGTGAAACAGGCAGAATGAAGAGGAGAAACAAAATTCACCCAGAATCTTTCTAGAATTACAAGCTTAAACCAACTCCTTAAAAAATTAATACATAGCCTTCCACTCATGACACTATTCTTGACTCTAAGCCCCTCTTAACTTCTCACCTAACCTCCCAAAATGAAGCTAAGTGCACCATAGATGGCCCTGCTTCTGATGAGCCCTTCCTACCTTTACATGCGATTTTAATTTATGAAATGCCACTGACGTACATTGAGACACAATACAGTTGGAACAACAGTGCTTTTTTTTTTTTTTTTTGCGGTGCGCGGACTCCCCACTGCTGCGTCCTCTCCCGCCGCGGAGCACAGGCTCCGGACCCGCAGGCCCAATGGCCACAGCCCACGGGCCCAGCCGCTCCACGGCACGCGAGATCCTCCCGGACCGGGGCACGAACCCGCGCTCCCCGCATCGGCAGGCGAACTCCCAACCACTGCGCCACCAGGGAAGCCCCAACAGTGCATTTCTGACCAAGACTTTTAAAAGCAACTTTAATGGGACATCATTTATAAAAAATAAAATGAGCGCAATTTAAGAGTACAGTTCAGTTTTGACAAATGCCACCACCAACAACGCCTTCAGTGCTAGAATATTTGCATCACCCTCAAAAGCTCTCCTTTTAGAATTTGTGTCTGACAAGTGACATAATGAAAGATAAGGGCTTTGGGGCTGAGCGAGGATATCCTTTTAAACCTAGTAAGTTTCTCTGTAGTCACACAGGATAAAAGCAGTGTGACGACCGGCATAACGATAATAAACGAGATGTACGTTATTTACCAAACAACACATGAAGTGAACGGAAAAGAAAACAACTAAGTATCCAGCATTGCTAGAGACGGAATGTTTGTACACCACCCTCTGCCCCAACCCACGGCCAAATGCACGTGTCAAATCCGAATGTGATGGTATTAGGAGGTGGGGCCTTTGGGAGGTGATTAAGTCAAGAAGGCAGAGCCTTCACAAATGGGATTAGTGCCCTTAAAACAGAGACCCCTTCTTCTCTTGCCCCTTCTGCCCTGTGAGGTTACATCAGGAAGACGGTGTCGGACTTCCCTGGTGGCGCAGTGGTTAAGAATCCACCTGCCGATGCTGGGGACACGGGTTCAAGCCCTGGTCTGCGAAGATCTCACATGCCGCGGAGCAACTAAGCCCATGCTCCACAATTACTGAGCCTACGCTCTAGAGTCCGCGAGCCACAACTACTGAGCCTGCGTGCCACAACTACTGAAGCCCATGAGCCTAGAGCCCATGCTCTGCAACAAGAGGAGCCACCGCAATGAGAAGCCCATGCACCGCAACGAAGAGTAGCCCCTGCTCGCCACAACTAGAGAAAGCCCGCGAGCAGCAATGAAGACCCAATGCGCCAAAAATAAATAAATTAATTAATAATAATAAAAAAAGAAGACAGTGACTATGAACCAGAAACAGTTCTCACCAGACACCAGATCTGCTGGCTCCTTGATCTTGTACTTACAGCCTCCAGAACTGTGAGAAATAAATTTTTGTTGTTTATGAGCCATGCAGTCAGTGGACTAAAAGAAGCATGGCCTTAGAAATAAAATTCCCTAGCAGTTACCATTTTAAATTTGTTTCCCTAAAACATAAGGCGCTGACAGGGCACACAGTGTTGTAAATCAAGCCACATCAATATTTATTGAGTAAATACTTCACACACACTTTTCTCATTGAGCTTAGCAAGCATTGAAATGTATCACACCATAAAAATGAAATAAATTGCTCTAATCTAGAATGTAGCTCTTAAATTTTCCTACCAGCCATTTGAAAAGCTAAACTATCTGCTTTGGGGGAAGATAAAGCCAGAATTTTAAATATCATCCAGTGAACTCAAGTTGACTTTTTAAAGAAATGTTTTAAATCCTTTTAAACAAATTTATTCCATTGATTGCTACTTGCAGAACGGTGAAATACCACTGTTTTTCTTTGTTTCTGTATTTCATTCTGATGTGGAGAGGTCCTCTTTTAGGAGACTCTCAATCTCTTCTTGAGATGGTTGATCCAAGATGTAATTAGTGCTGAAATTCAGATGTGCTTTGAGTGATAAGTAATCAAAAATGACATGAGAAATTAGGCTAAAGTTAACTCAGAGAAAATATGTAAAATACAAATTACTGAAAGTCCTCTCTTTAATTTTAATGATATGTCTTAGAAATGGTCCAACTCATATAAATTCAGGCAAGACCAGTAGAAAAACCTGAAATATAAAGAGATATATTTGAACTTAGTTTAAAAAAGAAATCATCAAACTCTAAATGTTGAACGAAACACTGACAAAATGACAAAAACTACGGGATGGTGATGGGGGGCAGGGACTCCATGCTCCTAAGTGTCTGAAATTGCTTTTGCAACTAGTATGTCGTTAGATATTCATAAGTATCCTGGAGTAGAGGTAAGGGACAGATAAGGTAAGGGACAGATAACAGTTTCCCATTTTATAGATCAAAATATATGACAGTGATTAATTCAGTGGCTTTCCAGTGTTGACAGTGCTATTTATTGCCGGAGAGAGGACTAATATTCTTCTCATGATACAATACTCTCAGGACATTTTTCTCTTTGTGATAATGATGCAGCATTTAGCACTTATCACGGGCTCAGGCTCTGCTCTCCATGCAACACACGACCAACTATGTGTTTAATTCTATACTGTGCTCATCTGCCAGGCTTTGCACAAGACCTTGAGGAAGCCAAGAAAACAAGGAAAATGAGAAATCCTCTTTCACTGGAATTCCATTCTACTAAGGTGACGGGCATCAGACAAGTAATCATTCCAAGATGTGTTTAATCGACTTAGTATTTGGGCATATTTACAAATAATTCAGGTGTAATTCTAGACCTATCTTTCACCAGCCGTGTACCTGGGCCACGTCTCAAAGCCTCTCTGTGCCTTAATGTGCTCACCTGCACAATGAGGGTAATAACAGTGTCCACGATTTCTTTCTTTCCTTTTTTATAAATTTATTTATTTTATTTATTTATTTTTGGCTGCACAGGTTCTTTGTTGCTGCGCACGGGCTTTCTCTAGTTGCAGTGAGTGGGGGCTACTCTTCTTTGTGGTGCGCGAGCTTCTCATTGTGGTGGCTTCTCTTGTTGCGGAGCACAGGCTCTAGGCGCGTGGGCTTCAGTAGTTGCGGCATGCGGGCTCAGTAGTTGTGGCTCGCAGGCTTAGTTGCTCCATGGCATGTGGGATCTTCCTGGACGAGGGCTCAAACCCATGTCTCCTGCATTGGCAGGTGGATTCTTAACCACTGTGCCACCAGGGAAGCCCGGATAACAGTGTCCACGATTAAATGAAGATTAAATGAAAAAAAAAATGTGTGTGTGGTGTTATACACTACCCTGAACACACAGCAAGTTTTCAGCAAATATTGTTACCACTCAATAATAATAACTATGATTACTACTCTACATAGAAAATACTGTTCTTACATAGATGAGATGGATTTAAAGTAATACCTATACAATTGTTATAGATGAATATACACATTTATTCAAGGGAAGATTATAGTTTTACATAAATTTCTCAGTGAACCATGTTTTTTACACCCTGAAGGGGCTTTAAGAATCACCAACAAGCCATTACATTGTATTTAGATTAATTTAAGTTGTGAGGTAAGGGATGTCCCTGGCGGTCCAGCGATTAAGACTTTGCCTTCCAATGCAGGGGGTGCGGGTTCCATCTCTGGTTGGGGAGCTAGGATCCCACATGCTTCGAGGCCAAAAAACCAAAACATAAAGCAGAAGCAATATTGTAACAAATTCAATAAAGACTTTAGAAAAGTGGTCCACATCAAAAAAAAAAATCTTAAAAAAATATGCGAGGTAAATATATTTCATATATAAAGTCGATTCTCAAAAAAGTCATCACGAACACGGAATTAGCAGAACACTGAAGCATTGCTCCTAAAGGAAATACAGGGTTAGGTTCCTGCAAGATTCTGGTCCCAGTTCCCTCCACAGATCAATACATAAACTTGTTTTGCATGTGTTTGTGTCTGAAGAAACCTTATTGAATAGCTACTGTTGATTCATCAACCTTGACCTCTGGACCAGAACTACGACTCATGCCTGAACCAAGCTTATCTAACGCGCATTTTCCCTGCCAGTGACATCCCAGCCTTCCTGAACTTCGGAACGCTGGGCAGCACTTCGGCAGCATATCTGGGGGCAGTTGTAAATGCAGAATCACCAACCAAAAGCACAAAAATGAGAGAAACATGATGCAAAATCGGCCAAGCAAAGGACACGTGTTTACAGAATAAGAGCTGAAACAAGAAGGCAGAGTGTGGCCTTGTACCTCAGCAGCTGTGGATGTGCACGTCAGGTGATTCAAACTTTTTTACCACTGCACATGCCCAGGAATGACCACCACAAGTACTGACTTGGGGGCTACAAATAAATTTTCTAAAGGAGGCAATTTCACAAATATAGAATCTGTGAAATGAGGGTCTACTGTACTTTGCTCTTGTCATTGTTTTCTCTAAGTGAAACTTGGAAGAATTTAGAAAGAGTTTGGATAACCCTGAGTTACACTAAGTGGCTGGAGGATTCTGTTCCCAGAGGGACCATATAAAACTTCAATGCCAACAGAAAAACAGCATGTACATAAAAAAACTAGTTATAACCACATATGGGCTATGATTCCTTAAACTGGGGTTGATGGCCATAATCATCTGGTTAGCTTTAAAAATATATATGTTACAAGTCTCACTCCAATTCTGCTGAAGTATATGTTTAAGGGCAGTGGGAAAATAGACATTTTATTTTTAAAAACACAGGCAGATTAGGGGATTTGAGGAGGGGGTCAATAATTACAAAAGTATCTCAACATCTCATAAAACGCTGTGGTCATTAATAAGTACATCCGTTATAATTAAGTATGCCAAAAATGTCCCCTTGCTCATTTTATTCCAGAGCATTGACTTAATTGTTTGACACTTAATAACAGATTTCATTTCAGTCGGACCTGATGGCCCAGGTTACGTTGTTTCACATTATTATTTGAAGTTGAAAGAATCCTAAAGCAAGACATTCATCTTTAAAAAGAAGCAAAACATTTTTAACACACAGAGCAAAAACAGAGTGCTGTTTCTTTTTTTGTTTGTCTGTTTCTTTGGGTTTTTTTGCGGTACACAGGCGTCTCACTGTTGTGGCCTCTCCCGTCGCAGAGCACAGGCTCCGGACACACAGGCCCAGCGGCCATGGCTCACGGGCCCAGCCGCTCCGCGGCACGTGGGATCCTCCCAGACCGGGGCACGAACCCGTGTCCCCTGCATCGGCAGGCGGACTCTTAGCCACTGCGCCACCAGGGAAGCCCTGAGTGCTGTTTCTTGAGACAGAATTTTGAACTTCCATTTGATCAATTTATACGACATTGGATATTTACAAATTTCAGAATCTCTCTGTGGCATATACATCTGTTGGCTTGGAGAAAATTATGCTTTATTTAAAACTCTATCATGTTAAACCCTGAATAACATCTCCTATTCTTGAATTTTTTTCTCATTTTACTTCTTAAATAACTGTTTTTCTTTTCTTTTTTTTCCCCTTTCTTTCATTTCTTCCTTCATTTCTTTTTCTATTTGTTAAATAAATTCCTGTGAAACAAAATAAATCTGTCTGGCATACTATAAAAGATTAAAATGTGTTTGTAGGTGTGTGTGCATGCAAACACACGAAGCACACACATGTGCTTCTGGTCAAAACACAAGCACATGTATAATACTACCTTAAAATTCAGGTTGTACTATAGCATTGATAGGCTGGTTAAACACGCCCTTAAAACTATTAATTTTTCACTTGACAGGGCCAATGTGAAAAGCTTAGAAATCATAGGTCAGGTTGGTTTCGTACAACAAGTGATTTTTAGTCAAACTAAGGTATCTCTTTGTGATTACATTCTTTCTGTAAATCAGCATTTAATAAGAACATTCTCACTTGCCTGAAAATGCAGTCTGACTAATTAGCCCTCTGTGTATAGCTTAAAATAAAATCGATTGTGTCCGCAGGCATCTTGGCCCTCATGGAGACGATAGATACTATTCTACCAGAATATTATATTATAGCCCCCATGCTTTTGTAAATGCCTCCACGGCTAATGGAAAACAGAATCAAACATCAATGAAACATTTGTGGTGTAATGATTCTCCGAGGTGGTGGTTTTAGCATTCATTTTTGTCGGTGAAATCTGTCCTTTGTTGATAGGAAAGGATGTGTATCTTTGAAACTCAGCTTGCATTTAAATGAGGACGTAGAAACAATTAAGCGCCAGGCTCTATCATTCCTCACCAGCTTCTCCCGCACAGCTAAAAACTGAACATCTTGAACTGCATGGTACCTGGAGATGGGCCATGCAGCCTGGAATCATTCAACAGATCTGGGACTTGCCAATTACTCCGTCCTCCACATTCTGTCCCAGGAATTTCTAATTCCACCTGGGGAAGGTGATTCTTGCTTAGGACACAGTCATCCATAAACTATAAGAACTGAGATTTTCTCAGTCACTTGAGATAAAGTTCACAAACACTTTTGAAGGACACATCGTGCCAGTCCTCAAAGGTCAAGATACACAAATGGGAAATAGATGAGTAAATAATAAAAGTGTAAATATTGTGATAAAAATAGTAATCACAGGAAAACAGCAGCACCACCAGTTACTAGAACTTGCTAAGCATTTGCTCTGTGCCAGGCGGAACCGGGGAGAGAGTTTTCCTTTTCCTATTTAATCATCATGGAGACCCCTTGAGATAGATACCATTGTCCCTGTTTTTGTCTAAAAACAAAAGCAATAATAGATGTCTGTACAAAGAACAGTGAGAACGGTGAGCATGGAAGAAAGACTCACTAACAGGAAAGAGGGACTTAGCACCCAGTACATGGTGGTGAACGTTTCCCCTGATCATTGCTACAGGGCCTCCACACATAGTATCTTAGATGTATTCTCATGGAGGTTATTGCTCCTATTCTACAGACTTAAGAGCTGAGGTGCATGGAGGTTAGTGACCGTCCCAAGCGCATAAAGTCTAAATGCTAGATTTCACATTCTGATGTTCTGGGGCAGGGTCCTCCACTCTTTCCTTAGTTTGTGTCCTCTCCTGGGCCACCTCATTGTAAATCCTCAATCTGTAAGTTTCTTAAAAGGTTTAGTTTTGCAAAATGACAGTATTACTGGCTCAGAGAAAATCTGCTTGTTTGGTCGGAGCTTACTAAGAATACTGCCTTGGAGGCAACAGAAGGACATTTCCATGCCTTTATCTTTGAAAATCCCCTGGATGTTTCAAACACTAACCTCAAAGATCAGTCACTCCTAGGGCTTCCCTGGTGGCGCAGTGGTAGAGAGTCCGCGTGCCGTTGCAGGGGACGCGGGTTCACGCCCCGGTCCGGGAAGATCCCACGTGCCGCGGAGCGGCTGGGCGCGTGAGACATGGCCGCTGAGCCTGCGCGTCCGGAGCCTGTGCTCCGCAACGGGAGAGGCCACAGCAGGGAGAGGCCCGCGTACTGAAAAAAAAAAAAAAGTATGCTCCAAGAGAAAAAAAGGCTCTCGTTGGAATCATTGTCTTTCTGTGTTGTTTACATTCCTAGGTGTGTTCACACCGTTATTAGAAGCAGCAATTTCTGGATAAGATATGCTGCTCCAGTAGTCTTCCCGTTGTGCCTTCTCTGTCATTAGCCCCTGGCTGTCTGTAATTGGAAATGCTCTTCCAACCATCTGTCGACGTGATTCACACCCTAACGTCTTTGGCAGGCTGACCAACTTCTCCACGGGACTTGTGCAGGGGCCAGACACTATCAAAGTTTCAGATGAGAACCGCCATCAGAAGTGTCAAAGGGAATCATCATCAGTAGCCACTATTTAAATATTAAAAAGTGTTGAGAGTTTATTCGCAAAGAGTTGTTTCAACAGGCAAAATCATTCCTTAGGGTGGATTCTGAACTGGGGTGGCAGACAGAGAAGTAAGAGATGATTAGTAACCGGAGAGAGAGACTGATAAAATGTTATGATTATTAAAACTTTGTTGAAAACAATAGTGAAAAATTCTGTTCTTAGCAGTTATCTGATATAGTATGGTAACATATGCTATTTATAAGGAAATATATGTGTGTGCCTATATGTGTACATATATGTACACATATACATATATGTGTATATGCATATGCACATGTATATGTGTGTATTCCATCATATTGGGAGAGCAATCGGAAGATCCCTAGCAATGTTGGAACTAAGCATGTTTGAGGTACAGTTCACACCTGCTGAAGAATATACTTGGTCTATTAAGTGGAATGAGGTTATAATCGCATCCAACTTCCCCAACAAATGTTTTGATATTAAACTATTCATTTCTGATATCACGACTACAAAACCTTCAAAAGCCAAAGACTTGCTCTTTCTCTGTCACCTGGGATGCAGGCTTATTACAAAGCGCAGCCAATGACAAGCTGCCATTCAGGACTTCATATAGAATCGGTACTCATAAATATTTCATGTGTATTAGAAAAAGATGCACATTCTGCATTTGTGATAGCCTTCTACTTATGTTCAGTTGGCCAAATTTGCTAATTCTATTGTTTAAAACATCTGTATTCTCTTTGAATGTGTTTCTCCACTGGTTTTCTCAGTCTGAAGAAGGTGTGTTAATATCTCCAACTTTGATTTTGAAGTGGTTTGTTTTTCCCTGTAGTTTTATCAATTTTTGCTGTATATATTTTGAGACTGTATGATTAGAAGGATACAATATTCAAATTGTTTTATATTCCTGGTGAAGTTGGATCTTTTATCACTATGTAGTGACAAGATTTGCTGTCCAGTTATTGTTTTTGCCTCAAAGCCTATTTTATCAGAGAGTAATATATCTACACTAACTTTCTTGCTTAGTATTTTGTTGGTAATATCTTGTTTTGTTGTTTGACTTTTAGCCTCTTTGTATTTCTACGTTTTAGATTGATCTCTTATAAATAATTCATAGTTATATTTTTTAAGTCTGACTATACTACTTGCTCTGAATTCCTTTTCTCTGTCTTCTCTTGCCTTCTTTTAGACATCAAAAAATTATTATACTTATTCTCTCTCTTATTCAGAAGTTAAACATTCTTGCTTCTGTTACATAAATTACAGCCAGCTTTTTTTAAAGTATTTTTAAATTAATTAATTAATTAATTTTTGGCTGCGTTGGGTCTTTGTTGCTGTGCGTGGGCTTTCTCTAGTTGCAGCAAGCTGGGGCTACTCTTCGTTGCAATGCACGTGCCTCTCATTGCGGTGGCTTCTCTTGTGGAGTATGGGCTCTAGGTGCATGGGCTCAGTAGTTGTGGCGCACGGGCCCCAGAGTGCAGGCTCAGTAGTTGTGGCGCACGGGCTTAGTTGCTCCGTGGCATGTGGGATCTTCCCAGACCAGGGCTCGAACCCGTGTCCCTGTATTGGCAGGCAGATTCATAACCACTGTGTCACCAGAAGCCCCCAGCTGGTGAAGTATATTTTAATTCAATATTTGTTAAATACCATAGAGTATTATTTTATACAGTTAAATTAATTTAGAGTTACCTGCCCATTTGCCACTTCCTTTTTTTATTTTTATTTTTCAACCCAGAGCTATTATCAAATCAAGCTGAAGTAGGTCCTTCTGTATTGGCTTCAGAGTAAGTTTTCCCCATCCTCTCTTTTTATTCATCCTCGGACTTTCATGAAAGTCATATTAGATCTCCTTTCATCTCTATGACCCTCACTCTATCTTCTATGATTTTTCATTAT
Source organism: Stenella coeruleoalba (assembly GCF_951394435.1). NCBI lineage: Eukaryota > Metazoa > Chordata > Mammalia > Artiodactyla > Delphinidae > Stenella > Stenella coeruleoalba. The sequence goes on along the minus strand of NC_137160.1, from coordinate 5,362,544 downwards.
TGTTTTCTCTCTGGGAAATTTCTTTTGACTTAGCTTAAGTTTCACTATTTCTCTTTTCAGACATGTCTAATCAGTTTTTAAACTCTTAGAGGGAGTTTTCAGTAGAATCTTGCATTATTTCTTGAAGGTTTTTTTGAAATTTCTTGAATCTGTATTGTCTCTTTTTGTAATTTTCACTTTATATATATTCAAGCTTGCTTTTGATTTCTTTTAACACACTCTTTGTGAGTCTGTTTTCTTTATTTGTTGTTGTGTTTTATTCAATGATTCCAGATTGCTTATGTACCCAGTTATTTTTGACTCTGTCAGACAAAATCATGAAGAAATATTTGTTAGAAGTAACATGAGGCTCACAGCAAAAAGTATTTTGCTACCGACAGGATTCGAGTTTGCTGTTATTGGTTACCTAGGAATTTTATTTCAGGACAGTTCTAAGCCATATTCAAGATTTGAGGTTTTCTTATAACACAGGGAACTGTATTCAGTATCCTGTGATAAACCATAATGGAAAGAATATGAAAAAGAATATATATGTATATGTATAACTGAGTCACTTTGCTGTACAGCAGAAATTAAACACAACATTGTTTATATACTTCAATAAACATTTTTTAAAAGATTTGAGGTTTTCCAACACATTTCAAGGCACACAAAACAATGCAAACAAACAAAAACCCCTGTAAGGCGGGGTAGTTTAACTCCAGTTTGCCCTGAAGTGTGGAGTTTAGGGATGTCAGGTGAGAGTGGGAGTGGTATTTATCAGTTTTCCCTCTTGGGTGGGCCCTGGGCTTTCACTCATCACTTTCCGCCAGCTGAGCGGTCCCAGACCTCTACTCACAGGCAAATGGTCTCAAGCTAAATGGCTTTGAAGTCTCATTTGACCTCTGTGGGTCCTCATCTTCTCAGCATTTCTTACTCTGCAGTTCCTCCCTATCGTATTAGTTTATAGAAACTTTTGGGAGGTAAATACATTTCGTCTAGATTTATAGTTGCCCTTAGCAAAACATTTTTCTTAGTTTTCCTAGCTCACCATGAGTTGAAGTAGATGTTCACCTATTTCTAACACATGAACTTCCAGCTACATTTCATGGTTTTTCTCAACTTCAACAGATTATTTTGAAGAGACATATGCTCTCTGGATTTTCCTGAAGATAAACATGCCCAGGCTGACCTCTAGGTATTCTGATTCAGAAAGTCTGTAGTCAAGGTCGGACGCTGATTCCCGGGGGATGCCGACATGAGCTCCCTGACTCCCATCCCCACCAGCAACATCACAACTTGGAACCCCTAATACAAGTCATATGTTCTTCACAGAGGACTTCAATGTTTTCAAATAAACATCCTTGAGGCATTAACCCTTAGTCATCTAGAGAAGTGGCTCACGGCTACAAGGATACAAGGGTTTTTCTCACAGGTAATAGAATCTTGGGGGTAGGTGGATTCTTAGTTTGGAAAAACCCAGGGGGAGATTACAATGTGCTCCCCACCTGATTTGCCTTGCATGTAAGTATCATCCAGTCTGCTATCGTAGCAGACTGCTTTTTGTAGCTAGACTACACTTTTAGAAACCAAGAAAACAAATAATAATGCTATTTTCTGTCCATAAAGATAATTGGCTGCCTTCCCCCTTCGTGTATTCTTTGAGTATCATATTTATCATTATGTTTCTGTTCATTTCAAATGGTGATATGGGCATGCAGATAGCAGAAAAGAGATCTTTAAAGTTCCTTGTTTTCCCCAAACCTATCTGATGTCCCACTTGAAAACAACTTCACAAAATAAAGAGGGAAAGTAGGTAGTTTCTATTATTTTCTCCTCTTGGCTTTTATGAGCTTGGGAGGGGTGGAGGGGCAGGGGGCACACATATCAAACAATGATTTCACACAAGAGTCACTGAATACCCCAGATCACATTTAACGAAAGCACAGTGTTTATAACAGATCTACTACCATCTGTCAATAGCAGAAAATGACAGAGAACAGAGGCAAGACAATGAAAGAAAATGATCTTTATGACACCTCGTTTTCAGGCACTTTTTCCTCACCCACACAGTAATTTCAAGAGAAGCCTAACTCAGATTGGGTGGGCCACACCCTGAAAGACCCTGAAGTTCACTCCAACTCTCCTTTGGGCAAGCGTGAGTAACTATTCAAGCAGAAGAGGGAGAAACACAAATTACATCCCAAAGAAGCCCTGGACAAATGATGGGTTGAAAATTACATTTTTATCCTCTTCTAACACTCTCAGCACCTCATACTGTGCTGTATCATCTTTGACAAAGTGTCCCCGCTCTGAGGGAAGGACTCCCAAATGTTCCTTTCAGCAGTCAGCGCACACAAAATGGCACGCTAATTTGGCAACAGGAGGACACCTCGACAGCCATCATTTCACCCATTTTGTTGAGAACAATATATTATTTATGATAATGTTGATAATGGTTGCAAATGTTCTTTACTTTTTAGACTTGCAGCAAGACCAAGAATTTTATACCATTTCCTTTTTAAAAAGAAGTACATGTGATATGACGTACTTAATGTGATGTGATTCTTAAAGTTTTGAAATGTATTCTTTTGACTCAGCGAGATGATTTCTAACAACATTTGCAGATATATCTCAAGTTCATGCAACCCTGATACAAAAAAACAAAATCAGGTGTCCTCAAAGTAATGTAGCAGGAAAGACAGCTTTACCAAAATATCACTATAGAATTCATTTGAATAGCAAGTTCTCTTAATTAACACTGGCTAGGATGGTGAAAAAGACTTGGCTTTCTGGAAAAGAAAGGATGAAGGTATTGTAAACTGCTAAATGGAAGTTGTGGGATATCCACGGGAATCAGTAGGAAACATGTTGACCAGAGTGGACAGCCGACCTGGCAACAAATGGTCCTTCAGTATATTGACTATTAGGAGGAACTGGGGAGATGGTTACAGTTTGAAACCACAAAGGAAATTTAGAGACTGCTGCCCACACGATGCTCTGGCTGTTGCTGTCTCTCCTCTGGGTGGGAGGACTTCCTGGTTAATTAGGCCATAAGTCTCAGGCTCATCCCACAGTAATGACTAGTACTGAATGTTTTCCTGAGTGGGCAGGACATTCTAACTCCACTCAGGCTACTGTTACAGAGATACACAATTGCACTGTGCATGATAAAATGAGAGGAATTCATGACTGCCATGGGCAGACACTAGATGAATGGTTAGAACTTTGATGGTTCGATTGGAGGATGACAGGTTGGGTTGCATAAACCTCTTAAAGGAGAATGGCCACACCCATGGCATTTTACAGTTTATGATAAACCCTAACATCTTTAAAAAGGCTACAGATGAACTTATTTACAAAACAGAAGTAGAGCCACAGATGTAGAAAACAAATTTAGGATACCAGGGGATAAGCGGGGGGAGAGGGACAAATTGGGAGGTTGGGATTGACATATACACACTACTATATATAAACCAGATAACTAATAAGGACCTACTGCACAGCACAGAGAACTCTTCTCAATACTCTGTAATGGCCTATATGGGAAAAGAATCTAAAAAAAGGGTGGATATATGTATATGTATAGCTGATTCACTTTGTTGTATACCTGAAACTAACACAACATTGTCAATCAACTGTACTCCAATAAAAATTAAAAAAAATAAATCCTAACAGCCAATGTGATGGGACCTTAGGAGGTGGGGCTTTTGGGAAGTGATTAGGTCAAGAGGACAGAGCCTTCCTGAATGGGATTAGTGCTCTTATAAAAGCAACGCCAGAGAGCTCCCTTGTCCTTTCTGCCACATGAGGTTACACAGGGAAGACAGCTGGCCATCTACGAGCCAGGAAAGTCTAGGTCAAGAAAATGAGAAGACAGGAAACTGACTGGAAGAAAATATCTGCAACAGACACGTCTGATAAAGGACTGTCATTCAAAATATAAAAGGAATTCTTAAAACTCATCAAAAAACAAAAACAAAACAAAACAAACAACCTGATTAAAAATGAGCCAAAGACCTTAACAGACACCTCACCGAGGAAGCTATACAGGTGGCAAATAGCACATGAAAAGATGCTCCACATCATATGCTATCAGGAGGATGCAAATTAACTCAATAGAGAGACACCACTACATACCTATCAGGATGCCCGAAGCCGAGAACACGGAATGCTGGTAGGGATGTGGAGCAACAGGAGCTTCATGTTTCGCTGGTCGGAAGACAGAATGGTACCGCCACTTTGGAAGACAGTCTGGTGGTTTCTCACAAAATTAACCGTAATCTTGCCGTATGATCCAGCAACCGTGCTCCTTTATGTTTGCCTAAAGTGTCTGAAGGCTTGTGTTCACATAAAATACAGGCACATAGATGTTTACAGCAGCTTTAGGCATAATTGCTAAAATGTGGAAGCAACCAAGATGTCCTCCAGAAGGTGAACGGATAAATAAACTATAGGACATCCAGTCAATGGAATATTATTCAGCAGTAAAAAGAGATGAGCTATTAAGCCATGAAAAGACATGGAGAAATCTCTAAATGTATATTCCTAAGCGAAAAGGTGATTTGAAATGACTACATATCTTTGAAATTGATACATACTGTACCATTCCAACTCTATGACATTCTTGAAAAGGCAAAACTATGGAGACAGTGAAAAGATCAGTGGTTGCAAGGGACTGGGGTGTCAGGGAGGGATGAATCAACAGAGGACAGAAGATTTTTAGGGTGGCAAAAATGCTCTGTATGATACTGTCAGGATATTTACGTGTCATCACACTTTTGTCCAAACCCACAGAAGGCACAACACCAAGAGTGAACCCTACAGTGAACTATGGACTTTGGTTGATCAGGTTCAATTGTAATAAATCAATTATAACAAATGTACCACACTGGTGAGTGATGTGAATAATGGTAGAGGCTTTGCACCTGTTGTGGTAGGTGATATATGGGAAATCCCTGCACCTTCCTCTCAATTTTGTTAGGAACCCAAAACTGCTCTAAGAAAAGGAAGTCTTGAAAAAAATGCAATCTTTACATAATGTTGCCTTATTTCTCTCTAACGTTTTGGAACCAATCTCACATAATCCAACACAAGCGTATATGTAAGAATAAGAAAGAGTGTGTCATTCATGTTCATTCTAATGTACCAGCAGGGTGTCAAACCAAATATATGCTTTGCATGTCAGAATGTCCTCATGCTGACAGGTTTAAACTACAGGATGCTTTTTTTTTCATAAAAGACGTCTTATTTGCTCAGCAATGGTTGCCTTTTCCAAATGAATACCACCACAGAATTTGAGCAAACCCAGGAGGGTTTCTTCTTGTTTAACGAGTAAAATTAATTCAGCTCTATATGGAGTGATCATTATCTAATTCACTAGGCTAATACGAATTAAACGAAACACAGGTTAAAATGCATTGTAAGCTACAGGGTGACAAACGTATAGCACGATGTCAATTTCTTGGCTATATCTATTATTTCTGGGTAGGTAAGTAAAACTATTCTTACCAAAAGAAAGGTTAAGGACATATTCTTGAGTTTTGATCTCTACAGATTTTCTACATGCGTCAGACGCCTGGGGATGTTAGCTTGCTGTTGAAAATCACCCCTCACATGTCCATTTGCCCTCAACTTCAGTAAGGAGAAAAACATTACAAGCTTTATGAAAAATATATATGATCAAATGTCCTTTTCATTAAACAGTCAATCAACTGTGTTAAAACTGTCAAAAGTAATGGATGGCGAACATACCAATTCACCACAGGCTATATAGAAAAAGTCACTGAATTTAGCTCCATAGCAAGGGGCCAATTTGAAATGAAAGAAAACATGTGCATGACTGTTCATAATGTTTATAGAGAAACTGATACTTTGGTATACTGTTCACCAGTCACTTGTTTTTTTCTTCAGATTGAAAACGTGAAAGATAGAAGCCGTACTTCAATTTAGGAAACACAATGAGAGAAAGATATCATTTCCCAATGTACCCATAAGAGTTCCCCTATTGCAATATAACATCTTGCAACCAACGTCACATACCCAACACAAGGATAAACACGAGGATAAGAAATGGTGGATTTACGACTGATGGTTCCATAGTTGGGTGCGCCCCAGCTAGGGTGGTCGAACTTAGTCAAGCATGTGACACTTAATTAGTTCAAATTTCAGACAAAAATTTTTAGGACTATGTCTAAATAGTGCAGATGTAGCCCATGCAATGTTGGGGTCAAAGCTCTACTAAAAAAATTGTTCGTATGTGTATCCGAAATTCAAATTTAACTGGGTCTCCTCTATTTGATCTGACAACCCTAAACCCAGTGAATTCCAAGTATTAGGTTAGCTTTGAGAAGAAACATATGGTCCACTGAATGAGGAAAGTTTGGAACGTTTGATCAAATGCTCACAAGACACCTGAAGCAAAACCTCATATAAAATTCACTAGCCGCTCACACGGATGAGCACACAACATAATCTAGTTTTAGGAGAGCATATTGCAGGCAGACATTGAAGGTCTATATTCTGTGCTCCACCACTCGCTAGGTGGATAATACAGGCCAATTATATCCTCTTTCTTAGCCTGTTATAGCATCGTTAATGTGGGAAAAATAATAATAATGGTAATATTTTGTCTTTGTTATTACCATAAAATTGTCCAAAGAAAATAGGTGTGATATAAATTATTGTTCCATTTCTTTTATTTTTATTTTGGTGAGAACAGGAAGGCTCTGGTGATTCCAAAATATATCTCTATTACTACATTTTATTTAAATATACGTCACTAGAAACTTTACTGGCTATAGAAGCTTTAGTCCCTTTGAAAATGGAAGTAGTCATCGCAACCTGATAACCCTTGGAGTTGTCTACATCTTAGTGGAGAGAAACCTGGAAGATGTTTCAGTCTGCACTGGGAGAAGTCACCATTTTACAGAATCCTTAGGCAAAAAGAGGAGCCCAGATGGAGAGGCGAGATAGGAAAAAAAACAAGCTTGGGTTATCTTTCGATTTAGGAAAAATACAAGCTTGGTTTATCTTTCGATTCCTACCTGATCCACTCTATCTGTGACTATTGAGGTGTGTGTCTAGACAGCAAAGTGACTTCTTGGCACAATTTTATTCTGTGAAAGCTCTAACCTATTTAAAGCAAGAGATGTATCTAGAGGCTCATTTCTGTCCAGCCCACGTGAGGGTCCTGAGTTTTAAAACCATGTTGTGTGGTGAACCCTGAGCCATTACAATTCTAGGGCAGCCTAAGATTTCATTCCATTTTATCAGAACTTTACACGATCCTGTCTGGTTGTCTAGCAAAGTTTTCAGGATTTGTTATGTATGAGACTACTCTGTGAAGAAGAGGATTGAGAGAAAGAAAAGAGTTTTAAGAAATAAAGGTATGGGTTACAAAATGGATCACCTGTAATTTTCTTTCCAATATGTAAATAAAATATTGTGACTCTGGTTAATACTTTTGTTTTCTGGAGTGTGTATGCGTGTGTGTGTGTGTGCGTGTGTGTTAATGGAATTCTTGAAGATATGGGGGCAATGGTCTCAAGTATATATTAGAGTTACATCTGAAAGTTATATTCCTGAAACTTCAAAGGATTTTGTACAGAGAGTAAAAGTAGCCAGACCTAGGAAAGAAAATAAAAGCTAGAGCATTTTAATTTTGTTTTCCTAAGGCCTGAAGAACCTAAAATAAGATCCTAAAATGTTATGTTCTATAGGTAAGATACAATGAGTATAATTTTCACTTGTTAGTGTTTAAGATGTATGAGTTTTTAAAATGTGTTTTCTATCCAATGCCTATATATAATTTTGGAGGAAAGGTACTGAAATATGTATTTTCTACATATAAGTTGTATTGGTTTGAATGTTTGAATAAGGACACCCTTATGATTAGAGAATGTGGAAATTAATTGCTATAAATCTAATTGTGGATTTAAAAAAAGCTTAAACAAAGAGAGTTATTTAGTCATAAAGATATTTCTGGGTTTCTCATCATTGATTGCCAGTGCTAACATCCTCTGAGAGGTACCATGCTTAAATTATTGGAGCCATTTTTGAAGTGTAAACAAATATTCTAGGACTTTGATTAAAGAAAAACGAGCAGACGTTTCACCAAAGAAGACATACAAATGGCCAACAAGTATGTGAAAACATGCTCAACATCACAAATCATCCGGAAAACACAAATCAAAACCGTAATGAGATATCATCTCACACCTGTTAGAATGGATATTATCAAAAAGACAAAAGAAAACAAGCGAGGATGTGGCGAAAAGGGAACCCTTGTGCACCGTTGGTAAGAATGTAAATTGGTGCAGCCACTGTGGAGAACAGGATGGAGGTCCCTCAAACAATTAAAAATAGGACTACCATACAATCCAGCAATCCCACTTTTGGGTATAAATCCAAAGGAAATGCAATCAAGGTCTTGAAGAGATATCTGCACATCTATGTTCATTGGAGCATTAGTCACAATAGCCAAGACACGGAAGCAACCTAAATGTTCACCGGTAGATGACTGCATTAAGAAAATGTGACATACAATATATACATATACTGGAGTGAATAATGGAATATCACTCAGCCTTCAAAAAGGAGAAAATCCTGCCATTTGTAACCACATGGATGGACCTGGAGGGCAAGATGCCTGGTGAAATAAGCCAGACACAGAAAGACAAATGATGCAAGATCTCACTTACATATGGATCTAAAATTGTCAAATTCATAGAAGCAGAGAGTTGAAGGTGGTTTGCCAGGGGTGGGGATGTTGGGGAAAATGGGGATATGTTGCTCAAAGGGTACAAAGCTGCATTTATGCAAGACAAATTAATTCCTAAGATCTTATATAGAAGAGCATGGTGACCACAGTTAACAAAACTGGATTATATACTTGAAATTTGCTTAAAAGGATAGATCTTAAGTGTTCTCACCATGAAAAGAAAGAAAGAAAAAAAGGGATGGATGGAAGGAGGGAGGGAGGGAGGGAAGGAAGGAAGGAAGGAAGGAAGGAAAAGGTAATTCTATGCAGTGATGCGTATCTTAATTAACTTTACTGTGGTAATGATCTCACTTTGCATACATACTTCAAATCATCATATTGTACACCTTAAATATATACAATTTTTATTTGTCAATTATACCTCAATAATGGAAAAAAAGATAAATGTGCTGAGTTTTTAGGAGCAATTTGAATTTAAATAAATTCAATAACATTAAATGTCGGCAGGACATCAGTTTCTCAGAAAAGTATTACTAGGTATGAAACTATATTTTGTTAATTTTTTATATAAAATACATGTAATCTGCTGTCATCTTGTCTATTCTAATGAGACTGAAGAGCTACACAGAACAGGACACTTAGCGCACTCCCGTGTTCACAGTGGGATATTTGTAGGACTCCTTTAATCTTCGTCTAATTATTCCTTTGACTTTTGAAATAACTAATTAGGTAAATTTTTAGTAAAGCACACTTTTCATTTTACAGACAAACAATTATGGATTCCAAGTGGAAACCCCCTTTTAAAATAACTTGTGTCTACAAGATAACTGAAATGCACGTTGTATGAGGTAGAAAATCTTCGGCAGGGTATTTAAGGGAAAACAACTGGGACACAGCCGCAGGTGGATACACTCACAGTTATTCTTTTATCAAAAATGCTCTTTTGGCTTTAAAAAAAACTAGCTAATGAGAGATGAATATTTCTTTACAAAGAAATGTAATTTTTAAAATATTATAAAAATAGGGGATTTATTTCCTACCTAGTGGGAAAGTCAACATGGAAGTTGCAGAATTTTGTCCCTTTCCATAAGAAATAGGACAGCTAGGACATTTCCTCTAGAAATCACACCTTTTATTTAGAGCATCCAGTTCAGAGATAGTTGAGCTTTCTGCAAATGGAAACGTACAGCAAGGCTGGGAAGCGAGTACTTTTTGATTGACAGTAGTTCATGCTGGATTTCTCTCTGCTTCCTGTTTTTAAAGTAGAATAGTATTGTCTTTTTTCCCCATTTCCATCTCATTCTGACCCATCTATTACTAGAATTATTTCTGAGAAATTCAATTTCCCTTTTTTTTATCAGCTTATCACAGCCTTGGTTAGTAGGATGAAATAAAAATAACTTCTTTTTTTTCCCCCCTATTCCCCCAGCAAAAGGCTCTACTTCAGTAGATTATATGGCAATGGACAACTCATGTCATTGGGAAGGATTTCACTATACCATAGCAGTATTTTGCAATAAACTTTACAGCAAAAAATGCATTTCCAAGTGTAGTACTCTAACTTCTGGACTGCTTTTATTTTTTAATTTATTTCAATTTTTTTGTTTTTAATTCAGGCTATATATGACTATATAATTTGAAAAGAAATCATCCAAAGATAGATAAGATTTTGAAAAACTTATCAAAAAATCCTAAATATACTTTGTGTTTAATAGAAAATATTTAATAACAATTTGTCACAGTTTAAATAATTTTTTCGATTATTTGCTGACAGCTAACATCCCAAATTGAAAATTGAGGGTTATTACATTTCTTTATTTTTAATGAATGTATAGCAATTTTATTTTTTTAATTTAAATTTTTAATTTTATATTGGAGAATAGTTGATTTACAATGTTGTGTTAGTTTCCAGTGCATAGCAAAGTGATTCAGTTATACATATATCCATTCTTTTCCAGATTCTTTCCCATAGAGGTTATTACAGAATATTGAGTAGAGTTTCCTGTGCTATACAGTAGGTCCTTGTTGATTATCTATTTTATATATAGTAGTGTGTATATTTAATCCCAAACTCCTAATTTATCCCTCCCTACTACATTTCCCCTTTGGTAACCATAAGTTTGTTTTCAAAGTCTGTGAGTCTGTTTCTGTTTTGTAAATAAGTTCATTTGTATCTTTTTTCTTTTTAGATTCCACATATGGGTGATATCATATGATATTTGTCATCTCTGTCTGACTTACTTCACTTAGTGTGATGATCTCTAGGTCCATCCATGTTGCTGCAAACGGCATTAGTTCGTTCTTTTTTATGGCTGAGTAATATTCCATTGTACATTTATTATTACATTTGTAATCCTGCATTACACCTTCTATTCTCTGAGATCCCTGAAACATTATGTGCAACATTTCAGGGAAATCAACCATCAGTGTGCTATTTAGCCAGGATTTCACATCGTGCAATATCATTCCTCATCAGACAGCAACTAAAACTGGGAAATAAGAGACTCAAATTTTACTCATGATGGTGATGTTGGCTCAGATGCTTGGGCTGAGGCTGTAATTCAGAAACACAGTTTCATCCAAATATGCATCAAACACATAGATTTAATTAGGGTTTTTCAGCATTGGCACAATGTCTTTCACACCATAGAGAGTTAGTATCTACGAATGATGAATGAATAACTTAAAAAATATGACAAAATATTAATGCTTGTATGTTTTGCATGGAAAATCCAGGGTATCATTTTATTAATGCATTCATTAAATGAACTTGCGTTGAATCCCAACTTTCTACAAATCATTGTCCTTGGCAGCAAAACATTTATATTCTATTAAGTAAAATACATTACTTCAGAAATTGTGTGATACCTGGGAACTGTGGCCCCCTGACTCACTTTTTTTTCAATTTAAGAATTTTAGTGTAGATTAGCAAAACTTGATAAATGATTTATTTTACTTTGAGTGACTTGGAATTGCAGACTTTTTTTCCTTCTGTTTTCCACTCTAGACCTTGCTAATCGGGCATAACTAATGTCAACTCAGAGAATGGGTTTGACTTGATTAGAATTAAATTAGAAGTTTCAGGTGGGAGCAGCCATTTTTCCCTCCAATGGGCCCACTAGCTAATTTTATAAGGAGGGAGAGGGAATAAGAAACCAGTCATCAGGCGGAGACATTATATGTGTATTTTATACTCTCTCCACAAGCCCTTATTAATGCCAGAAAGCATCAAAGTTCATGGAAACATTCTCTTATCCCCCAGATTATACTGAGAATGTGTATTTACCACAAGATTAAAATTGTCATCATTATTTTTCCAATAAAATTGCATTATAATCTGGAGAGAACAGTCATTTAAAATGTAAACTATATTAATAATGACTCCAATAAAAATTAGAAATAATGGTTATGTTGATGTTTAATAGTTGGCAATTATGCCATAATTATGCTTCAGTCATTTTATTCATAATAATGTCACCTTAATTCTGAACCTCACTAATCCTAAAGTATAGTTTAATGAAGTGCAAAATGCATTTTTTATGTTTTAGATGGTTATAGAATAGAAGAAAAGGACATATGAAACAAAGTTATTTAAAAGCTGAAAAATCAAAAGACACAAATTTTGATATAATAAATGATCTAACATCCTCAGCTAAATAGATCTAAATTTATTTCCACTGTGAAACGCAATTTTTATGAGTAAATATTTTAAGCTCTGCCTTGGGTTACATATTGCTACATGGTTCAGTTATAGCTCAGGTGAGTCTATGAAAGAAAAATGCAGTGGAGAGCTACTAGGTAACCAATAAATTCAGCTAAAAGCTTGGGTCATCTGGATAAATCTAATTTTTTTAAAAAAAGTAAAAGTACACTTGAGTTTCAAGAAGATGGATTTTGTCTGTGTCACTCTTACAGTTACCTTAAGTTTTTCATTTATTCTAATCTATATAGAACACAAAATTCACATCCTAAAGTATGTCAACTCAATTCGTATGATTCATGGACTTGGAAAAGCTGGGAAAATGACAGCATTCAACATTATTCATCTGATGGTTGGCTCTTAACAATACATAGCCTTGAGATTCTTTTTCTGCCAAGGATGTACAAAGACAGAGCGAGCGCCCTTCTTACCCTGAGTAAGAAATCATCCTTTTTCTTGATCCTATTGGAAAGCTGAGGGAAAGCAACCAAGTCGTCTGAAATTCAAGAGAAGATGGAGCCCAGTGAAGAGAGAGAGGACCCGTGAACTGGATCGTGTATGCATCTGTGCTTGGGAGGAAGAGGAAGGAACCACACACGTACGTAAGGATGCTCCTAAATTTGAATGAATCGGTACAGGCTGAGTGAAGGATAAAGTCCCAGCAGAGAAACCATGGAAACCCCAGACATGAGGGGGCACTCCCGCTTACCCTTGGACCACGGGGATGCACAAGGGGGTCGTTGTGGACAGAGTGGCCCACTGGACAGGGCCTCCTGTATCTGTGCAGGAACAGGGGAGGGGATGGTGCTACCCGGGAAAGGCACAAGGTTTCTCCTCCCTGCGGATCCCTTTCTTCCTCTGGAGCAGGTGCCTGGAGGTGGTGATGGAGGCCCAACAGATCCTCGACTCCCAGTTCCCAGAGGAGACCGGCAGCAGCTGAGGAGGGGAGAGGTGGAGGACACAAAGCCCTGACAATGTCCTGACCTTCTCTTCTTTCAAGAAGCCTTAACTGGGGGTGCAAGGGGGAGCAAAGCCTCTTTCCCAGACATCACAGGGTCTGGCTGGAGGAAGAACGTGCTGCTGTCCACCTGGGGGTGGCAGGGGAGCAGGCAACTATCCTGTGGTCAGGTAAGGGGAAAACAAACCCGCTACCCTGCGGGAGGGCCGGAAACATCCTGGTGCCTGGGATTCTACTTCAGTGCAGGAGGAGGCCAGCAAACACGGGGCAGGGGTAGGAAACTCTGCCCCTGAGAGAGACCCAGCAGAGGCATCACTGTGTGGCCACTGCAGCAAGGAGAGGCAGGAAGGGGGAGAAAGCCACACACACACACACACACACACACACACACACACACACACACACACGGAGCCTGGCTATGCCCCTGAGCTGCAGCGCGGTCAGGACAACAGCAAACTCCCTGACACCCCACCACCAGCCCAGAAGGCTACGGATGGGAGATGGATAAGAACATGGAGAAAAGAAACCCCTCCTTAGCGCAGACACTGAGAAAATGCTAAAGGCTGCGGGTAGAAGAGAAACAGAGACAAACCCTCAGGTGCCACCGCCTCCTCCTTAAACACAGCACAGAAGCAATGACCTGGGAGAGGGCTTTGAAGATTCTGATGCACTGAACATAACCGAGCATAACGGTGAACCCCAGATCTAGCCCAGATCCTGACCACTTCAATTCTAATAGGACGCACGCTCATTTCTAGGTGTAAATACTACTTATCTCAGTCTCTGATGTGCTTCATATGATATTCAATATTCAACCAAAAATGATGAGACATAACAAAAAGCAGAAAAAACAACTCATTGTCAAAATGAAACAGTGAACAGACCCAGATGTAGAAGTGGTCCAGAGGTTGAAATCTAGTGGAATAGATGGACTTCACACAGGAACAGATGCTGGATTTCAGTGGAGGAGTAGGCAGAAGGAAAGTGGAAGGCAAATGCTAGTGATGAAGCATGGCTTTGACAGCTTCATCAGCAGACTGGACCCAGCTGAGTCAGTGAACTTGCAGCTAAATCAAGAAAAATGCCCAAACTATGACCCAAAGAGGAAAAAACAAAAAGCACAATGAAGAACAGAGAAGCCGCGGTGGTGGCTATCAAAAGGTCTAATATGTATATAAATTTAGGTTCCAGAATGAAAAGAGAGAGAGAATGGGCAGAAACAATATGTATATTCAAAAGATAATGGCAGAGAAACTTCAAATATAATGAAAAATGTCAAGCACAAATCAAAAGTAGCTCAGAGCCCGGCTCAAGCAGGGTAAATAGCACACAAACAGATAAATAAAAACTAAGAACCAAAGATAAAAAACGATAAAGAAAAAATTCTTTTGGTTCTGTTTCTCTGGAGAACGCTGATAACACAACACTTAAATTAGAAACAATTCAAGTCTGAAAGAATATTTTTTGGAATGATTAGAAAATAACAGATATCCAAGCTCTGTGTTTTATGCGTTTGATTTTTGAATTAGTAGATAAGAAGTGGCATTAGTCTCAGTCTGTGAGATGCAGAATATCATGGTGGACAGATACACTGGCTCTAAAGACAGATTTAGCGCTTTTAAATCACAGCTCCAAAATGTCCAGTTATGTGCTCACGAGCAAGTTACACGATTTTTCTGTACCTCATTTTCTTCTGTGAAATGGGATAATAGGAGAACTCGTCTCATATGGTTGTTATATTGAATGACTTAAAATATAGTCCTTCAAATAGTGCCTGGCATATAGAAAACACTAAAAATTGTCAACTAGATATTACTTATTATCACATACTGTGATATTGGTTTAGCAGAGACCATTGAGTTTCCTTTTCCTTTATTTAAATACATTTACCTTACATAGCATATTTCAGGGGATTATTATCTAATATTTGATCAATACTGTCCAGTACCTTTAAGAAAAGTGATGCTCCGGTTTGTAGCAGCTTCTAGTATCAGGGAAAAAATATACAGCTAGAAAATAAACCCTCTCTAAGAGTATTTATATCTTCCTGCAGATACTTTACTAACCCATAATGTAATTTGAGCATAAAGTAATAAAGGTGACTCTTACACTCTCTCCCAACTTTGAGTTTTGTTTTGCTTTTTAACTTCAGAAGTAATTACTTTCAAAAATTACTCTGATTTCATACTATCTCACTAAAAAGTTTCAGGGTCATTGTGTACACTAAATTGTGTACAATTCCGATTTTACAGTGCTTTACAGAGGGCTGAGGAACGCGCTTCATCTTAGGAAATTGCCGTGTTCTTCAAAAGGGTGCACGTTTACAATTATAACTATAGAATGCAAGGCAAATCTTCAGAGAATAATTCTGCAGTGACTATGAGGCATGGAATGATGCCTTAGATAAAACATGAGACCACCTCCTGATGTCTGCACTTAGATCTCACGTATCTAGTTACCTGTCCTTCTATGAGTCCACTGTTTATTCCCACACTCTACCATGTAAAAAGAGTTTGCTAACTTTTGTGAATTTCTTCTTTCCAGTATTGTGAAGAGCCAGAGCCCTTCAGGGCATTTTATAACTTATAAACCACGATCCAAAGACAATATCTTATTTTGAATCACTCTATAAAACAAAGAAGCATTTATTTCCGATGTGGTTTAGGCTTATGTGACAACGGAAAATCCCAGATTGCAAAGCCGTCTTTAAGCAAAGCACTGAATGTTAGTTTTAAAACTTCACAGAATTTCAAGTTTAGACGTTATTTCATGAAAGCAGAAGTTCTAGGGGTGCCAGTTCTGAAGTTCTTACTTTGTCTTCATAAAGAAAACTGATGGGTTTAGCTCCAGTTGGAATAGGAAAAGTCCTAAATTCATTTATTTTTATCAGTAAATGGTAGTTTCATTTAGGGACGTTTCAGATGTAGTTTACATTCATTTGTCAGTCTTGTGCTGGGCACATTCTCTGATTTAGATACCCTGCCTTCATTTGTTCTGTGCTGGGTAATAGAAAGGGAGAGAGATTGAATACAAAGTTGTAATTTAACCTGTAGATGGTGATGATGTTTATGATATTATCAGTACCTCGAGATTAAATTACAATTTGCAATCCACCTTCCCTCTCTTTGCCCATTTGTTTTCCTACTATAGGGGAAAAAACTCAAAGTTTTGTAAGCCCATAGGAAAATAAAAAGAAATGTATCCTAAAGTTTCTGAAATGATGTAGCATTGTTATGGGTAATTAAACCACTTTTTCTTCAAGGAAACAAACTGATAAATTAGTGGAACATAAAATAAAAACACTAGAGCCATCACGAGAGTGATTTACTATCATTAAAATTTTAAGCTCTGAACTTCCCTGGTGGCGCAGTGGTTGAGAGTCCGCCTGCCGATGCAGGGGACATGGGTTCGTGCCCCGGTCCGGGAAGATCCCACATGCCGCGGAGCGGCTGCGCCCGTGAGCCATGGCCGCTGAGCCTGCGCGTCCGGAGCCTGTGCTCCGCAATGGAAGAGGCCACAACAGTGAGGGGCCCGCGTACCGCAAAAAAAAAAAAAATTTTTAAGCTCTATGAAAACTGTACTAAGACGTAGAGCAATGATAACTTTTAACAACTCCGCGTAGCTTTCTCTGCACAACTGTAACTGATGGCAGCTAATACTTTACAGTCTCTGTAAATGTGAGGTTCTTCATTTGCACCCTGAGCATCTAGAATCCTAGAGACTCTGTAAGGCTCTCCTTGGTCCTTCATTGCTCACTTGCATATGAGGAAGCTGAGAACAGGAACCGCTGACGAACTTGTCCAGGAAGGTCTTAAATCTTCTAGCTGTTTTATTGCCGTCTGGCTGATTTCTATTTAATAGTCTTGGGTAGGATACTGTCTCTCAAAATTGAATGTGCATAAGAATTGCCAGAAGTCCTTTTTCAAATTATACACCACCTCCAGACAGGGGCTCAGGTGTCTACGTATTCAACAACCATGTTAACAAGTGATTCCAACGTACCACATTTGGAGAAACATGAGTGTAGAAGTATAGCACTTAATCAAAATATCATAAAGGGAGTGTTGAATTAGTTCTCAACTCTCTCCCCATTAGTAACTGGAAAAATATGATACAGGATGATAAAAATCTATTTGTCTTCTAAATCTAGATATTGTTTTTGAAGTACTCAATGTTATTTCTAAAGATGAAAAATTATTTCTCTTTGCTGAGTAAAATACATTTAAATGAATTGACTTATTCTCCACACTCTTTGGAAATGTGTCTGCATATTCACTCTTGATATTACAACTGCTTTAATGTGTGTCTCATTTGGATTTCCTTTTTTATCTTTTTAAATAATAAAATTGAACCATCCATATGTCCTCATATTTATCATATATCCTTATACTTATCCATATATTATATATTCTTTATACTTACTACTAACTAAGTCATAGAGTCTGGCTTCATTTAAAGTTCTTTGTCAATTGGTAGTTTTCTATCAGGATATTTTATTAAACTGAGTGCTAAGTAAACTCTCTCCAAAGCATGTACACCGAGCACTATTATGTTCCCATCTGTGTTCTATTCCATAGGTGAGCACCAGAAAGAAATGTAAAGAATGTGTATCTAGCCTTGCCTCAATTATCTAGAAAGTAGAGGAAAGACAGTGGAAGCTATAGAAGGATCTGAAAAAGCAAGAACAAGATACAGAAACATAGACCCAGGAGACTAATAGAGAAGATAAACCAGATTTTTTGAAAGGCCTCTTTTAGCCCTGGACTTGTGGCCGGTCAGAGGGTCTCAGCAAAAATGCACACTCAAAGGTTTAACTGAAAAAAGTTAAGATAAAGAGAATCGACCAGGGCCGCGATGCGCTAGCAGCAGGGAAACTGTCTCCCCCCAGGACTGAAGACACAGGGAGAACATGTATTTCTGGAGGGACCCTCAGGGGGATAACATGGCAGCCAGCCTCTGATGCACAGAGCAAGACAGAAAGGGGCAGAGAAGCGATCTGGGGATGGATGCAAATGGACGATAATCTGTAGACGTTCTAATTGTAATTGATGAGGCAGAATAGGTGGCTATTTAACAGGGTAAATTAGAGAGTGAGCTCCTCAAGGGGCAATATATTTAGTCACTTTTGCAAACCCAGTGTCTACCACAAAGCTTGGCAAACAAGAGGCGTCATGAAGCTACTTACAGGGATGACCCAGCTCTGTCAGTACACACTATTTATGCCAATTAAAATTACTTGAAGTCAGAATATATGTCATCTAAAATTTTGTACACTCAGCGGTAGGATATTCGGCATGTGGCATATGAAATGTGACTGCCAAGTAAGTAGATTTACTACACGTGTGAGGAATACTTGATGGTCCCAGTTGGCACACTAGGTAAAAGCGTTTGAATGCACGGCTGAATGAATAAGGATTTCTCTTAGCTGTGCTACAAACTCCTGCAGGTACTGGGAAAACCCCAGGTCCAGTATCCTCCTGGCTCATCCGAGCTGCTTGAGGAATGCTCTGTATTTTTCTTATAAGAACTGTTTTCAAAGCACAGAGAGGCATTATACATGCACAATTCTCAGAGACTCGGGTTTTTCAATGCAATAACATGGAGTAGCCAGGAGCCCAGCTAAAGGTGGATTCTCTCGTCATGCAACACCTTCACCACAGAAATAATTTATCTCTCTTTCCAAGCAACATCTCCTTCCGGATGATCAGTGAAGCGACATGTGCTCTGTAGGTTTAAAGGGAGAGAATATTAAGAGAAGGTACCATACATAGAACTGGAGTGGAAAATAGCATGTGAAGGGGAATTTAGGTGGAAATGAATTAGAAAATCGGTTAAATGTTGAAAGGAAGAAAGAAGGCAGCACACTCACTCATTTCACCACATTGAAAACGAAAACAAAACCAAAATCGTTAGGTGGATTCAGCCTTGACCCTTTAGGCCATCATGTTCTAGAGAAAGGCAAAGTAATGGAAGTGTTTAAAAGTGGCAGCTCCCCTTCCTCTCCCCAGGGGAGTTCATCATGATGAGTCCAGGACAATTAGACCAGAAAGTGTAGCAAATACATGAACCTATCTACAAAACAGAAACAGACTCAAACAGACATAGAGAACAGACTGGGGTTGCCAAGCGGGGTGGGAGGTGTGGGAGGGATGGAGAGGGAGGGATGAGCAGGTGTAAACTATTCTGTATAAAATGGATAAACAACAAGGTCCTACTGTATAGCACAGGGAAACATATTCAATATTTTGTAATAAACCATAATGGAACAGAATATGAAAAAGAATATATATGTGTGTAACTGAATCGCTTTGTTGTACAGCAGAAATTAACACATTGTAAATCAACTATACTTGAATAAAATAATTTTTTTTTAAAGTGTAGTAAAAACTCCTACACTTAATTGTTTACTACTGAATACGACAGGAGGCCTCTCACTACTTTCCTGTGATCAGGTCATTCATTCAGTTAGCGAGCATGTATTGAGACCTACGGGATGCTAAGCACTGTGTGAAGTGGAGAATGAAACCGAATGTCCAATTCATACTCTGAAGGATCTCTAGTCTGTGAATGAAAAAGATTAGTAGAACATTAATTAAATGCAGTTTACATGTTCAGATAACATCTTCAGGGTGATAGTGATAGAGAAACAGAGAGGCCTGACTCAGCTTCAGGAAGCCTGGATATACTTCCAAGAAGAGGTGGCACTGGAGGTGAGATGGAAGGATGCACCTGGTGGAGAAATTAGCATGAACAAAGACAAGGTGGGACAAAGGGTGTGGTGCTTACAGACAGCTCAAACGGGTGCATAGGGCTGTGGTGAAGGGTAGAGTGGTGGGTGGGAGAGGCCATAGAGAAAAGGCCTCTTTTGAGGCCTTTTGAGAGGATGAAAGAATATAAGGCTATCAGTAGATGGGATAAGAAATACGTAACAGAATGTATGAAATAGAGAAATGTCTAGCTAAAGAGGTGAAACCATTCTGAAGGTAACCGAGTAAGACCAGAAAGTCTGTACGTTAGAGGAATCTCTAGCCACCGTTTAACAGATGAATTGAAACAGGAGGATTAGAGGGAAGGGACGAAACTGGTAACTACTGAGTAACCCAAAAAAGGAATATAACAACCTGAACTAAAACAGTAGCAGTGAGAGTGGAGGGGGGATGACAGATCATCCTGAAAGATGATGAGCAGGGTCATTTAATGTCACTCAAGCCCAGCCTCGTCCACGCCCGGGGACCCCCTCCACGGCAACAGCTGCTCCTTGGTCACCTCTCCAGAGTCCCACTTCTGGAATCTTTAGCTCCATTAAGCCACCTCTTGCATAAACAATTAATCCTCAAAATCTCTCCCATTACATCTCTTGTTTGGCTTCATCAAGACCACTTCCGCTCTGCTTACCTCTTACGTGTATTTTTTTCCTAATTCTCACATTGGCTGCAAAACCTTAGAAATTGCAAGTTTAGTATACTGTGGCCCCTGAAACATGGATTGCTGCTCTGTGGAACTGTGATACAAATAGCTACTTTTCAGAAGTATTTTGAAGACTAAACAATTTATCGTGGGCCAAGTTCTCACCACGGGTCTGAAATAGTAAAACTTCTTTGGTGAACTGTAGTTGCGATGATGGTGAAGTGGAGCTGGGGGCCTTTGAAGCAGGTGGTGGCACCCATGGCAATAAAGAAGGGAATGAAGCAGGAGAAGGAGGAGGTGGCGGAGGACGGGGGAGGGAATAGGAGGGAGGAGGGGAGGGGAGGGGAAGGGGGAGGGGAGGGAGGGGAGGGGAAGAAGAGGGGGAGGGGAGGAGCCATATGTTACCTACCCCTAGATTATCCAGCTACCTAGCTGTTACCTAGAGCCATGAATTTGGAACTCAGGGTGAAGTGGAAATAACCAAGTTTGTATGTGAAGGAAAAATACTAGCATGAATATTAACGAAAATTGTGGTTTGCCAAGGAAAAGAAAAAGTACTTTATGAACTGAAATTTTCCTGGGAGTAATCAGTTAATCTTTGGAATCAGAAGAGAAAATATATACGAGTTATTATTTCAGACTCTCTATAAAGCTAAGCCGTGGGTACTCGTTACAAACATCCATGGCTGGAAAAGGAACGCATAATGTACGTGTGACTTTTGTGTCTTAAAAACAGCCACAGCCTGAGAAAAGCCCTCTGATGACAGAAGGAACATGAGGTGACGTTTTCACACCTTGTGATTAACTGTTATGTGACTTGAGCACCCACAACTGGAAACTAAGAATGTACAGTAAGTGAAAAGTTTTGCGCTTAAAAAATCTAACAGTTTCAGATGTACAACAGAGTATATAGAGTCAATATTTTTATACATTATGAAATAGTCACCACAATCAATCCAGTTACCATCAAGCACCATACAAAGTTGTTTCAATATTATTGACTCTATTTCCTAGGTATACATTACATCCCTCTGAAACAAATATAATATTGTGTGTCAAGTATAACTTAGTAAAAAAACAACTCCAAAATACCTGAGGCAAAAGTAAGTAAAACTAGGAGAAAAAGACTACACACACACACACACACACACACACACAAATCTAATGGTTGTCAGAGGACACAAATCAAAGCTAACTATGAAGAGGGTTTCTGTATTCTTTCCTCAGCCGAACTCAGTACATTCAACAAAAGATTAGAAATAGTCATGAGAATGAATTTTTCTTTTTAAGATGTCATCCTTATAACCGAGGACGGTTCCTCCCTTCTGTGCTTGTGTGCTGTGTGTGTGTGAGTGTGTGTGTGACTGTGACCTCAAGGGCACAATACTGAGTGCCAGACTGTTTGGATTCGAACTCCATAATTTACTAGCTGTGAAGCCTTAAGGAAATTAACCCCTTTGAGCTCAGTTTACTTTTATATAAAATTGAAATAGCAATAATGCCCACCTATAGAAATTGTATACATCTACCTTATATTAAGCAGTCCATAACTGTTTTATTATTATTTGTATGTATACCTGTTTAATAAAGACACACTTGTAACTCATTAATTCTTGTGTCATAAATGTTCAACTCAAGAAAAAAAATACCAGGAAAAGAGAATAAACAGCACAAGATATATATGATTATATACATACACATATATTTATATATATATATACATATACAGAATACATATGTAATGCACATATGCGTATATAAAATGTAAATATATACTAAAGAAAACTTTTATAGTTATATATTTTATGTATAATTATACATAAATTATGATTTATGTATTATATGTATATATATTACACTATGAATTAAAGGGGATTCACACAAAAATGATGAAAGTGGAAACTTAGGAATTGAAAAACACATTGTTTTTCAAAGTAAAAATGAGGTGGTTTGTAATGAACAGCTATCAAGTAGATTTTCCTTTTTCCCTTTTACGTGGCATAGCATTATACAAAATGATCAAACACTGTAATCAGAAAAACATCAAAAATAAAAGTAAGTTCCTTTAAAACTCCAGGATCAAGTTAGTCTAACATAAAAAATAATTTTCAATTCAACCAGTTTCAATCCACTTGACTGCAGAAACTAACAAAAGATTCAGATTAGAACGCTCATGATTTTTAAATTTGCCTTATTAGGGGAAATGGTAACCCTTTATTTTAATCTTAGTTATTAATTCATAAAAGACAATATATGATTGGTTTCAAATAGGAGGAACATTTTTTATTTCAAAAGAGTTTCTATCTAGACCTGCGTTAAGCTGTCAACTCCTTGTATTCGATACTAGACTCCATGCAAGTTCAAAGATGTGTAAGGCATGTGCCCTCCACAGGGTCAGATACAGTAGGAAAGAGAAAAAAGTCACAAAATAATGAGAACACAGAACTACATTCCCCTGTTCCTTGGTCCACTAAACGTCTTCCAAGATAGAGAAGAGTTTAATCAACAAGCTAGAAAGAGTATAATTAAAATCATTTTAAAATTATTGTTGTGGAATGTTTTTCATAATATACTTTTTCCCTTAAAAATATCAATGTGGTCTATTTTTTCTCTCTGGGGAACAAAGAGTATAAATTACTACACAATGAAGGAAGCCAGTATAAAGTGTGGGCTTACCACAACTTTTGCTATTTCATCATTAAGTATTTCTCAGGCATAGGACAGCAGTGGAAATTAGCCCATGCTTTTAGGTAAACATCAAAATAATATTTTTTTAAAAAATAAAAGGTCAGATAATGAACCTAAAAAGATTTTAATAATCTGTTACTGGGTTAATGATGACACGCTCTACGCAATCATCTCCACGGCCACCGGGACACCGCAGGACCTGCTGACTGCAGCTGCTCCACCAGCCCCAGCCCCGCCATGGCTGGGCAGCCCCCAGCTCTAGCCACACTGCTCCTCAGGACTTTGCATAAATGTCCTTCCTGACTTCGTCATCTGGGCACCCTAAGGCCCTCTCCCTTTTGCTCCCTAAACCTGCCCCTCCGCCAGACTAACTCCTGCTCAATCTCCTGGTCTAATGAGGAAGGAAGAAGACAGAGGTCTTCAGAAAGACTTCCAACCCCTCTGAGAGGGCTGGACCCCTCGTATATGTTCACTGTGTCCATTGGGCATTACTGTATTGTAATGACATAACTGTTTCTGCAGTGGCTTTAATTGTTTAATGCTTGACCTCACTGACAAACGATGGATATATCCTCGGGATTACAGATAATCCCTCCAATCTACAAACCTCTAAATTGCAGAAACACACCTAACAGTGTGTGAACACTTAAGGGGTAGTTTTCTCTCTGTGATGTACACTGCGATGCACAAGAACACGTGTGAATACCCACTACACTTACAATGTTTGGAAAGCTCATTCTCTCCCTTATTTCACGGAGAAGTAGGTCTGGCCTGGGATACAGGAGTGCCCTTGCAGGTTAGTCAGGACTCCACAGGACTTCAGTTAGCCGGCTAAGACACGTTTCCTAGCGGCCGTGCACCATATCATGTATATGATATGATTATATCATCCACAAGATTCTGGGGTGCGTCGCAGAGAGAACCTAGTCCCGGCCCCGCCTCAGAGATGGCCAGAGCCCAACAATCACTGGGATTGTTGCCGTTCCCTCTCCTGGATTCTAGTCCGGTGTCCTTGCTACTGACCCACCCTGTGTCTAACCCCTTGGAACCTTCAACTCTCGATCTGATTTATCCAGTGTTTTTGGAAGACAAAAGAGCATTAGAGGAAAGGACATGCCTCCCTCAGTTTCTATCATATGATTGCCAGAATTTCTGGTGGAATTGGACGGTGGTAATGTCACGTGGCTGTTGGCATGCATTTACATGTAAGAAGCTCACATTAAAATTTGGTAAATATTGGTAAATAGAAATAGATGCTCAGAATACTGTCTTTATTTCCTTCCAAAGTTCGGATTGAAAAATGTACGTAAGGAAGGGTTGCTTATTCCAAATAAGTGTATATTGTAGACAGAATAACTGATGAGCAGAATATTAGTGTAAATATCTATATACTTCATTAACATCTATTTCTCTTTTCTATCTATCCATTTGCCTTTACAATAAAACTGCTTCTTGAGTTATTCTCAGCATATTGTTTTATCCAATAAAAACACAAAACCAAGTCCAAAAAGCCTAGAAAATTAATTTAGCTTGTTACTAAAAGTTACCCAACAGAATGATAAGCAAGACACCTGCCTTCATCGAAAACACAGGCTCTGTGCGCTTTAGAGTTCACGAGACACAACTACTGAACCCGCACACTGCAACTACTGAACCTGCGTGCCGCAACTACTGAAGCCCGTGCACCTAGAGCCCCTGCTCCGCAACAAAAGAAGCCACTGCAAACAAGAAGCCCGTGCACCATAACGAAGAGTAACCCCCACTCGCCGCAACTAGAGAAAGCCCACACGCAGCAACAAAGACCCAATGCAGCCAAAAACAATTTTTTTAATAATAAAAAAAAAAAACACAGCCTCTGAAATCAAACTTCCCAGGTTCTTACACCTTCTCTGTCACTTGAGCACTTGACCTCTCAGTGCTTTAGTTTCCTCATCTGTAAAATGAGGATAATAACAGGTCCTGTCTCATCAGTGGGAGTGTTAAGTGAGTTCATTTAAAACTGCTCCTGGTGGGTTGACTGCGGTATTGGTAACATGATGCACTTTGGTCAAAATACACAGAACTGCACACTTAAAATCGTGGCTATCCCCACATATAAATCATACCCAGTAGTCCTGACATTAAGAACTGTTCCTGTTTTATATATAGGAGTTTGTATCTCTTCATCCTATACTCCTTATCTATCCCTTCCCCCTCCTTTTCCCCTTCGGTAACCAAAAGTTTGTTTTCTAGGTCTGTGAGTCTGTTTCTGTTTTGTATACAGATTCATTTGTATTATTTTTTAGATTCCACATATAAGCAATATCATATAATAACCTATAATGGAAGATAATCTGAAATATATATATCAATCACTTTTCTGTATACTTGAAATTAACACAACATTGTAAATCAACTATACTTCAATAAAAATAAATTGTTCCTGACACAGGTAATAACTATATTCAAATTACTACATCATCATCATCCTCACACAACTCAGAAAAAGGCTTCTGGTATGGACTGAATGTTTGCATCCCCCAAAATTCATATCTTGAAACCCTAACCCCCAATGTTATGGTATTAGGAGGTGGGGTCTTTGGGAGGTCATTAGGATTAGATGAGGTCACCAGGCTGGAGCCTTCATGAATAGAGTTAGTGCCCTTATAAGTGCCTCCAGAGACCTAGTTCTCATTCTCTCTCTCTCTCTCTCTCTCTCTCTCTCTTTTTCTTTCTGCTATGTGAGCACACAGAAAGAAGACAGCCTTCTACAACCAGGAAGAGAGCTCTCACCAGAACCCAACCAAGTTGGCACCCTGATCTCTGACTTTCCAGCCTCCAGAACTGTGAGAAAATAAATGTCTGTTATTTAAGCCACCCAGGCTATGGCATTTTGTTATAGCAGCCTGAACGGAGTAAGGCAGCTTCCTAAAAATTCAATTTGTGTTCCTCTTTCCTAAATTCCGTATCT
This sequence comes from Stenella coeruleoalba, assembly GCF_951394435.1. Lineage (NCBI taxonomy): Eukaryota > Metazoa > Chordata > Mammalia > Artiodactyla > Delphinidae > Stenella > Stenella coeruleoalba. The sequence continues at coordinate 5,336,140 of NC_137160.1, read as the reverse complement.
CGAGGCTGCTGATCACTTTCTCTCCTCTCTTCTCACTCCCACTCTTGCTGTCTTGCCTTCTCATCTTCAGGCTGATCCTTCTCTCCCCATCATGCCTCCCCGCCTGTCTCACTCCTCATGCACGACAGCTTGGAACCAGACAAGAGGAAGGAGCATGCTATACATGTAGTACTGTACCTTCATATGCGTATGTGTGTAAACATATATGTCCAAGCATTTACATTGAAATAAACTGTGAACTCAAACAACCTCAAGCAAAGAGGGGAAATTTTTTAGAAAAGTCCTCTGTTATTGCATGGAAAAATGAAGTAATGGGAACATCTAGGCTCTTGGGTACATCTTCTACTACCAGTCCTTCAAAGTCAAAGTATTTCATTCAGCTCTTCACCTTCATAGCCTAACAGGACACCTGCTAAAGAAAGTTAAAACATATTTGTGGAAAAGAGCTGAACATGCGTAAATACTATTATCTAATCATATATAATGGAAATAAATAATGATGTTCACTGTTTTCCTTTAATTTTGTCTTAAACTTTTATTAACACTGGACCCCCCAACACTTCACTCATCTTTATTTTCCCATAACATTGTTTCCTTTTCTTTTTCTTCTCTTATTTATTTTTTTTCCACTTTCTCCAGCTTCACTTTTTTTTGGTTTCTCTTTACTGTCTATATTTTTGCTTTAAAGGAACTCCTGAAACATATTCTTTTCTGCTTCGAAAAGTGTCTAATTCAGAAAGCCTAAAGGTGTCTAAGTTATTCAGGTATGCAAAATTATTTGAGAAAATCCACATTCTTGGTGCTGCAAGAGTGCACAAAGAGTCTTATGATTTTAAAGATGTTTTAATCTTTCAGTTGATTTTCTTCAATCTCTCCTATTTCTCCTAATTCCCCTCCTTTGGTGCTGGACTATTTTTATGTTTAGCTCCTATATAAAAACCCATAAAACAGGCCTGTGGAACAATATATTTTTGATCCTTATGTGATAACAGTATCAACCATGGCTTTTTTTCAGTTGTCTAGGGAACAATGGGATGTGTCTAATATTCCCTGGAGGATTTTCTATCTTCCTTTCTCATTTTCTAGAAGCATCTTTGGTAACCTTGGAGATGCAACACTCGTGAGTAATTGCCAAATGCCAGATCTCTATTAGAAGTAACATTTCATGAAAATATAATCTCACATGAGACACTTAACAAGAGAATAAACACTAATGAAAAATCAAGGTTAATGGTTTAGAAGTTGCTGTGACATACCCATTCTTAGAGAATGATTAAAGTCCTGGGGTAAATAAGCTATTTGTATTAGAAACAGCAGTCCTTAACCTATGGCATTTAGAATGTAACTCTAAAAGCTCTGCATAAAACCTCTTGTCCACTATTTTACCTGCTGTCAGAAGAAATGAACAGAATAGAGATTGATACCTTAATTACAAAGCTAGAATAAATGAGAAAGCATTTTGTTCAATAGTGAATAGTCTTTGGGAAGAAAGACAATCAGATGAGTGTATACACTTTCTTAGTAGAGAGGTGTTGAAGAAAACCACAGATAAATTACTGGTGCTTACTTTTAACAAAGCCTCATTGAAAAAAATGTCCCCATAGCCACTTCTGAATATGCAGGTACAAATACAAAGGTGAATCAGTTTCAGTTTGTACTAGGAAGTTAGATTAAAAAAATGATCTCTTGGGCTTCCCTGGTGGCGCAGTGGTTGAGAGTCCGCCTGCCGATGCAGGGGACGTGGGTTCGTGCCCCGGTCCGGGAAGATCCCACGTGCCGCGGAGCGGCTGGGCCCGTGAGCCATGGCCGCTGAGCCTGAGCGTCCGGAGCTTGTGCTCCTCAACGGGAGAGGCCACAACAGTGAGAGGCCCACGTACCGCAAAAAAAGAAAAACGATCTCTTTTCTCTCCTTTCTTTTCAGCTGTCTCTTCCCAACTGTCACTTCTCCTCAGAATGTAAACATATTTGTCTCACTTATCCTAAAATTTAAAAGTCCTCCTTTATCTCTTATTCTTTCATTTATTCATCCAGGAAATAGTTATTGAAAACCAGCCACCTTAACAGCATTATTGAAATATAATTCACATGCTACAACTTCACCCAGTTGTACAGTGTACAAGTCAATGGGTTTTAATATATTCACGGAGCTGTTCAACCATCGCCACAGCTGACGTTAGAGGACACATAACTGTAATGGGGTTGTTTGCAGAGAACAAATTAGAGAAGAACACGAGTGGGGATGGGAAACCGAGTCATGAGGCCTGACCCAGGGAAGATGATGATGGTGTGGGTGTTCTGTCAGGGAGACTGGAGAGACATGTCCTGGATTTGAGAGAATTAGGAGGTAGAATTAATAGTTTGTTGCCAAAACAATGGGCTTCCCTGACTCGTGAACATTGCTCCAGGATTAATCTCTTCTTCCTTCTTAATATCTTCCTCTTGTTCTTCGAGGTTGTCCTACTTTAACGGTTCTCTCCCACCTTCCTGATCATTTTTCTTCATGAATTTTTCATCAGGTGGATTCTGTCTTCAATCCACAGTTTCTCTCACTACATACACTCCCGGCCAATCCAACCCTTACATCCAGATGCCAACAGCTATTAAGTTTATGTCTCCATGTATATCGTGCAAGAGAAGGGTGCTTTCTCGGGTGGAACCAAGAAAGGTTTGAGGACTGGGGGGGTTTCTCTTTCTCTCCAGAGGGTCTCATCTCACATGTCAGCTACCATTTTGGAAATCCGTTTCCTAGGTCCACCCCTGGTAACAAACGCTGCATCATTCATGGGCCCAAAAGAAAAAACGGCTAATTCAGAGGGACAATTAATTAAGTAAGAGATTATTTACAGAGTTACATAAGATTTAATGGAACCAAGAAGGAATAATGAAGCACTCAGGGACTAGCAACAGTAGGAAGCCATTATTTCTGCAGAACTCAGGGAGAATGACAGCCATGATCCAAAGACAGCTGCGGCCACAGGGAGGGAAGAGGTGAGAACGATGCATTCTCTGACCTCATTCTCTTTCCTCCTTCTCAAATTCCTCTGCTATCTCCCACTGACCAGCTCAACTAGAAGCCAGAAGGTAGGGGGGGTCTGCGTGATGTAAACAATAGAGGACATCATCTCAGATCACAAAGCAGGTGAGAAGAAGAGGAAACAAACGTAAGATAACAAGCACATGATTTAAGCTACTCACCAAACCTCTGTAGTCAGTGATTGCTTATAAACGATGCCATAGCAGAGAATGCTGTTTCCGTATGTGAGGCAAGTCACTCAATATTCTCATTCCTCAATGATGACAATAAACAGAACAAATAAGCCGTTTATCCTCCATCATAGAGCTTTTCAGATGGTAACTATAGCTCTGAATTTCAGATGGGGCAAACGGATAACAGGAAGGAGGGGTTTGGATTGTTGTTCAATTTGAGCTCCCCATTTCCCACTCAGTCCAGAGGACAAAGAGGAAGTTTACAATAAACACAAGAAAATTAGTACCTGGGTAAAAGTATCCCTCAGAACGGTATTATTATTTATGAATTCTTCATAACAGTATGGGCAGTCCCTAAGCCATCAAGGTATACAAGGTTACAACACTTGAAATTGGTCATTTCTCAACTTGCATGGGACCTGGGAGAATTAAAATGCATTTCTCATAAAGTATGTGTGTCCTCTTCTTTAGTATTAAAAATTTGCATCCCCTGTAAAGGACTAGGAAGTTTCTAAATTATGTCTTCTCCAGAACCAGGAGCACGTGTGTCCTGGACATGGGAGCCTCTTCTCACTCCCTCCTCCATCCTCCCCCAAGCCCTTCCCCGTCCATAAACCATTATGAAATCATCCCAAGAGAGAAATAAGACTGAAACATCAAAACCTCTTTTGATCTAGCGAATACTTTTGTAGCACAACACATTACACGTTTAATTGCCTGAAGGAAGGAAAGGAAAGCAAAAAGGAAAAGGAAACTATTCCTTTAACTATTCTAGTTAAAGGAATGTTCTATTGCAGTTTCTGCTTTCACTACGCTAAAACCAGATGGCAAGCTGAAGTGTTCAGAATACCTAAGAACTACAGATAACCAAGGCACAGTCACATAACTTTTGGCTGACACATAAGTGTTTAATAGGAGGGCTGGGCCCAGGCAAAATAAAGATGGCAAGTTTTGGTTTTGATTGCTTTACTGTTTTCAGAATCCCATCTTTTTCAGCATTGACCCTCCAGAAGTTCCTAACTTCTTCACTTATACAGATATCCAGATCTCTTGCCTCAGCTCTTTACAGTATTCCTAACCTTAAAGTCATTCAAAACTGATAAGCAACTAATTCATATTGGGTGTTGTGATTGCTGCAGCCCCTAACTTAAAGGATGACATAGCAGGAAATGCGGACAAGAATCAATAAAAATGCAAAGTGATAAGAAAAGTGAAAGCTATGTACCGAGAGCATTATAAACATACAGAAAAGGAGAAAACAGAAAACACAAAATAAGTGATGCATGAATATGGTCTTGAAAACGAAATCATAGCCACAGCGCCACCATTTTTTGGAGTGACAAGATACTACTGATTTTATTTAGTATACATGATCATTTGTTCTTCACAGCAGCCCTATGTGGTAGATATTGATATATTCACTTTACAGATGAGGAAATGGAGGTACAAAGAATTCATTAAGCATTCTGCTCAAAGTCATAAAACTGCAAATTAAAGTTGAAGGGCTAGGCTAACGGAAGAATGTGTCTTAAAGAAACAAACAAAAGGGAGTGTGATAGTAATGTGGTGTGAAAGGAGAACTTTGTATGCTCCCTAGACCTAGGACTTAATTATGAATAAAGATAAATAAACCTGGAATCAGAGCTTTACTGAATTTTCAGTAGAGTCTAAATTGGATTTTAGAACCATTAGTTCCGGGAAGTGTGATCTCGTCAAGAGTGGAGATGGGGAAGGTACGTTTCCTTGGCCGTCCTTAAACCATCCCTTTAGGATCCTCCTCAGGTTCTCATTCAAAGGAAGATATTCGTTGAGCTCATAATACATTTCAAGCCCTATGCTAGGTATGAAACACAACAGTGAGACCAAGATGAAGAAAGCACTAAGACGTTATACTAACTTGTACAAAATTATATTCGTTTGTTCCTGTATCTCCTCTTCTCTCTAATGCATATTAGACATTGGCTCCCTGAAGACAGGACTTGCCGGTTTTGTCTAGCTCATAAAAGTGACTTTGATGATAGAAATTAAAGATCAGGTAAGGACAACAGTGACAATTTTATTATAAAGAGTTGCAATGGGGATATTTAAGGCAGCTGAGGCCAACTGGTGACCTTGGGTCACATCTCAGATGAACTCCCTTTTCTCTGCTACTCATTAAATTGGCTTCCTTGGGCTGCTGTACAAAGTGCCAAAACTAGGTGGCTCAAGACAACAGAAATCTATTGTCTCACAGTTTTCAAGGCTAGAAGTCCAGACCAAAGTGCCACAGGGCCATGCTGCCTCCGAAGGCTCTAGGGTAGAACTTCCTCACCTCTTCCACTTTCTGGTGGTTCCCAGCAATCCTTGGTCTTCCTCAACTTATAGACGCATCACTTCAATCTCTGCCCCTGTTATCACATGGCATTTTCTCTGTGTTCCTGCTTTCATGGTCCTGTCCTCTTACAAGGAAATCTGGTCGTAATGGATTAGGGGTCTACCTTAATCCAATATGAGCTCATCTTAACTAATTACATCTGCAATAACTATTTCTAAATAAGGTCACATTTTAAGTACCGGGGTTTAGGACTGCAGCATGTCAGCCTTCACTAGTTACTTGATAAACATTTGTCAGCTGACTAAATGTGATGAGGTATCATCATCAGTTTCCTTGAGAAGAGAAAGTGTTCTTTTTCTTTCTGGAAAATGTTCTTTTTTTAGCTTGATACTTTTCTAATTGTAATTCAATTATTCTTATCTCATATTGGGCATACTAATTAAACAATTAAACAATTAATATTCTTTTAGGACACAGAAAGACTACTATAAATAACTAGGTGCATATGATTTGGAAGCATTTTCTTCAGCCACTTTGAACGAGTTGTACATTTTTTAGTGAATTGCAAACTCTATTTTGTGTATGTAAAATGTATATCACACAACCAAAATATGAAATATTAAATAATGGAGCAAGGATACAGAAATTAATGATCCCTATACTAGGTATCCTTATAAAAATATAATGATTGATGCATTTGTTTTTAGACTTTTTATACATGTTGTATATGAACGTGTGTGTTGTTTCTAAAGAGAATCACATCTACTTAACTTCTCTTTTATAGTTATAGTTGGCAGACAAACGAAAAGTAAACAAACAAAAGAATTCCATGCTTTGGGTGAAATTCGACTTTTAACTTCTTTATCAAGTACTGTTTCTCTTTATTCTATGCCCTTCAGTCAAATGCAATGCATGAATTATATACGTTGGTAAAGACAATAACCGCATATCAGAGGTACAAAGGGCAATATATATTTTTTATTTTTTGGCCATGCCCCTCAGCATATGGGATCTTAATTCCCCGACCAGGGATCCACCCGGCGCCCCCTGCGTTGGAAGTGCGGAGTCTCAACCACTGGACTGCCAGGGAAGTCCCCTAAAGGGCAATATTTCTGATACTGAATATAGCGTCCTTTACATACGTGTTAAACCAAACATAAGAGCTTTATGAGATTAGCAGATAAGTGATAACATTTTCAATCTCAAGAACTGGTTATCTCAGGATTCTAATTAAAATTAACTCAGCAGTCCAATAAAGGGAAAAGGTTATAATAAAATTATGCCTGGGAATATATATATGAAAATTTTTTTTATAAATGACGGTACTAACACACCTTTTGCAGCACTGAAAAAGGGTAACTAAGCAAATAATTTTCTGTGTGTTACGTTAAGTGACTTCTTGAACTGAAGAAGTTGGTGCCGCATACATTTTAGACCAACTCCTAAAATTGCCCTACTCCACTCTTAACAGCTTAAAATAATTAAAATAGAAAAATGTTAAAAGAAAGATCTAAGAGTCCATCTCTGAGTTTAAAATGTTATGACCCTGATTGAAACTCTGAAACTAATACATCAAATGTAATAAAGTAAGTGATCAAAAATTATGGCAAAAGCAAATAAAGGTTAAAATGTAAACTCTAGGGTCAATACTCTAGAAAATGAAAAACAACACGGAAAGACGTGGGGCTGTGGAGAGCTTTGTTAAGTTGCTGATAGAAGCATTGTTATAATAGAATGACTTCAATAAAAGACCTCCTTTGCTTGTAGGAGCTATTACTTCATGACTTAATGGACAGTGATGTAATTATTAAATAAAGTTATAGCATCAGTTATAATAATATTTTCAAATTTACTAACTTGTTTTTCAATCTGGAGTTTTTTCTCTATGTACCCATCTGAACCCATCTAAACAATATTGAAAGTCATCTTTATTCAATATACGTATGTATAAAACTCAGTTTAGTAACACCTTGGCTAGCAGAGCTAAAGAATAGGATATTTGATTAATGAATTTTTTCAACACAACTGCCATCATCACGTGGTCACAGACCTTCTAGTAGTTCTCTCATCTCATTTACTTAATGGTAAACTACTTAGCAGCTTAATTATAGCAAACTTCTAATCTAGAAAAATACTAAAATTTGGAATGCTTATCAAATAATAAGGTTGATTTTTTTCTTTAAAATAAATGTAGGGGGAAAACCCATGAAGCATTTTATCACCTAATTCAATATTTTTTTTTTGATTGGTTGTGTTGCTAAAAGAATATTGATTTCTCAATGTCATTTTTTTCTAGCTCCTCACCTGCAGGCTTCAAGGATTGTATTAGGTACTGGCTATAGAGTAATAAACTATCTGCTTGAAAGCGTCTGAGGTTCACACTAGAACTGTATCTAGAGTCAGACATCGTTCCCTTATCTGATTTAAGCAAAAATAAACCTTGCTAGGATTCATTCCTTCTGAATGAACCCTTCTTGTTGATCAGGTAGCAAGGTCAACAGGAAGGGTGTCACGTCTCCAGCTGACACATCAATCAGTTTATTCATACATGGAGAGGAAATAAGGTGTACTGCATTCAACAGCCAATGTCAAAATTTGATCTGTTCCGCCTTCAGCTTGAGTCAATATCAGATAAGTCATATCACTGAACGTTTGTATTAGAAGAGGTTATCTGAACAAATACATAAATGCTAGAACTAGTAAAGACGCACGTATTGTATCTGGAAAGGGAAAATACAAGACTCATTTTTATTTCAAACAGAGGATATGTTGATTCTCTGCAGTTGTTTGAGATTGAAATCTTCATTATGATAACTGCATTCTAAATTTCTATATTCATGGTGGATTAAAAATGACAAATTCTTTCCACCTCCTTCTGTGAGGAAGTGAGGTCTATCCCTCTCCCTTGTATGTGGGCTGACCCTGTGACCTGCTTTGACAAAGAGGATGTGACAGAAGTGATGCTGTGTGACTTTCGTGTGTTGGTCTCACCTTCCCACCCTCTTGGAATGCTGCCTTTCACTTTGTGAACAAGTGAATGCTAGTGTCAACGAGGATGAGACACCAAGGGGAGAGACAGGTCTCTTGGGGGAGAGGTCCAGCAGTCCCAGCCACTCTAGACACAGAAAGAAGGTCCCAGACCCTCCGAGAGGGACCAGCCATCTCTCGACTACACTCTGACTGACTGCAAGTGCATGAGTGAGCCTGGCCGATGCCACCTGGAGCAGTAAATATACCCACTTGAATCCAGACCAGACTGTCAGCTCAGAATCTTGGACAACCAAATGGTGGTGGCTTTAAGCCAGGTTTTGTAGTGGTTTGCCCCGTGGTTATAGATAACTCACAGAATATGTTTCACAATGTCAACACGAACACACTTGTAAAACGCTTCAAACATCCAGATAAATATCTGTGATCTTAAATGAAGCTCAACCATAAACAGACACACACACACACACACACACACACACACACACACGCACACACACACCATCAGCACCACCAACAACAAAACTTGGAATTTAACAGTGATTCGTGCTTTTAGTGTGTAGTCAGGAGTCCTTAGTTTAGATGCTAAACTTAGGAGTTCAAGTGTCAGAAACTTATAGCTACGAGGAGCAAGCTTATAAAAATGACCAGGATGCAGTAAAATTATCTTGAAAATGAATCCATTGCTTCCTAAGCAGATGTGTGAAAGGGGATGACTTTATATAGTGAAACGGGATGACTTTATATAGTGAAAGGGGATGACTTTATATAGTGAAAGGGAATGACTTTATATAGTGAAAAGTTACAGACTTTGGAATAAAACAAACCCAGCTCAAATGCCAGCATTGCCTTTCTCTAGCTTTGAGAGCCTGCTTCTACTAGGTCTGCTACTTAGTATCTCTGTCCCATCATTTGTAAAAATGAAGATTACAGTGCCTACTTTAGAGAATTAGTGTAAGATTTAAAGATACAATGTATAGAGTTTGCCTAACATTGCCCCCCACACACAACACAAATATTAGTTTCCTTTCTTGGCCCTGCTATTTAACTGCAGTGCTGAGAAATATTGGAAGCTCTCTTTACATAATCTATTATAAATATACCCTTTAGAGATCTAAGGAAAGAAAGTGAAAATACGTAAGAAATATGTAAGATAAATGCATAACATAACAAAAGATATATAAAATATGTAATAAAAATTGATTATATGATAGCTTGCCTGTTTTTAGCAACGCCCTATAAATAATAAATATGTTAGAATAATAAAAGTTGTTAAGATTACCAAGAGCTCAGGAGCAGCAGGTGGGATGGCTAAAATTTGGATGGTAGCCTCAGACCTTCCAAGCCAGGAATCAGGTAAATTGATTAAGTCTTGTAGTCCATTAAGCCATACAAGAGGCTAGGAGAATATGAAAGTCCCGCCATACGAGTGAAAATTCTAGACCAGCTGATAGATCTACCTGTGCTTCTAATCTGTGTTCTTACTGTTATCTCTTGCTAAATCTCTCCAAGAAAAAAACTGTCCCCCCTGTGGTAAAGGTGAGCTCTTCAGAGTAATGACCTGCTTTAAACACCGAACACCCAGGAAGCATGTACAAATCCTGTGTGAATAACGTACAGATGGCTCTTGGACAGCACATTCTGTACTCTTAAGCAGTTGTGTCAACCAATTTTTCTTGAACATCTTTCACTCATTTAAAAATGTAGACACGTCTCTTCTTCACAGACTTAAGCAAGTGTGAAGGTCTAGATTTTTTTATATTGTTTTACATCCACATAAGGAACCAGAATTACAGAGAAATGCACAGCCTATTAGTTTGCAGAAGAAACAAACTGTAGAGATTTTTCAGTTTTACTTTTTGATCAGTTTCTTTAGATTATTCATAAACGTCATTAATAATCTGCAAATAACAGTAGCAAACAGTTTATTAAACAAATGTTATTTATATAATAAAATCTTATTGCAGAAGTGATATATTTACAAATGTTAAACAGTGCTTTTCACCTCACACTAAACTCTGCAACTTATCTGCAGCTTTTAAAGCGTTTTCAAATATAGTCTAGACATACAGCCAGATATTTATGCTAATTTATTCATATTGTGGAAATGCAAAAATAATAATTAGCATGAAAATTGCCATGAATGGAGATGGGAAGTATATTTTATAAAAGGAATTTAGATGTATCACAAGTTGATAAATGTGTGACCTATTTAAACATCCCATTTGAGAACAGAAAGGCATACATATACATTGCACAATTTACATCATTAAAACAGCTTATCCAAAATATTGGTTTGTACTTTATAAATTATCACTTATAAAGGAAGTAAATTTTTTTCCTTACTGAGTTATCACCATATTCACAGTAAATACTTTAACAGTCAAATCATCTTAACCATTAAAATACTCCTTTTTACTACATTTTGTTGTCTTTGACATCTGAAAGAAAATTTAATAGAACATACGGCATTATTCTTATGAGAATATTATATTTTAGGGTCTGCTCACTGTAGAAAACTGGATAATAGCATTTGAAGCAGCAATCAAAGTTTATTTGTAATGTTTATGCTTTGGTTTTTGTAGCTCTCATAAAACATGTCTAGTTCTTTTAAAAATAGTAGTTCCCTACTTAATGTAAAGTACTTATAACATTTGAGACACACTTAAGTTAAAAAAAAGATGCAGCAACACCTTCATTTAGAATGTTTGATAAGTATGTTGCAGATTTTTAATTTAAATGCATGTCATTTCATTGCTCCAGGCTATCTAAAGAAATGATGTTGAATTCCTTACGGCAGAAATATGGAAGAAAGAAAACTTCCAACTTTTCTCTGTCCTCCTTGGATGTGGTTTCAATTACCATCTCTCTAGCTCTCTCAGATATTCCCGCGAAACATTTCTTTTTTCTATGCCTTTCACAGTCCTCTCTTCCTAGTTTCAAAACAGTGAGATTGATTTGACTGATCCAGCTTCTTTATCTCCAAAGCATGGTGGTCTCTAAAGTGTGAAGGGTATTTGTACAGTTCAGGGAGAGCCCAAAGCGACCCACTGAGATACAGGAAGGAAATGTTAAACCTCTGCTTATATTATTTCATCTGAAATATGAGACACACATTGGGCTTCCCAACTGCATGAAGTATAGGTTGACACTGGCACATCCACTTGGTTTAAGTATCAGATAAGCTCATACCGTTCGGGTGCAAGGTCCTTCCCAATAGAAGAATGTGAGCACCCAGGGCAAGGGTCTGCCTATTGGCTCAGCTGCCACATATGTCTGTTACCTTAAAGTTTATAGTTTAGATGCAACCACTTAAGAGGATTTAAGATTTTGTATGACCTAATTTTTTAATGAATTTTTTAAATTTATTTATTTATATTTATTTTTGGCTGTGTTGGGTCTTCGTTTCTGTGCGAGGGCTTTCTCTAGTTGTAGCAAGCGGGGGCCACTCTTCATCACGGTGCGCGGGCCTCTCACTGTTGCAGCCTCTCCTGTCGCGGAGCACAGGATCCAGACGCGCAGGCTCAGTAGTTGTGGCTCACGGGCCCAGGTGCTCCACGGCATGTGGGATCTTCCCAGACCAGGGCTCGAACCTGTGTCCCCTGCATTAGCAGGCAGACTCTCAACCACTGCACCACCAGGGAAGCCCTGACCTAATTTTAACTAAAATGATCTCTACAAAATAATTTTTAGTTTTAGAAGATTCTTGAAAAGAAACCATGGAAGAAAAGACTAAAAGTGGAAACCTAGGCAAGGCTGATGCTCCACCGGGAAGTACAGAGTCTTCCCACTAGTGTGACATCTATTCTGCAAAGTCGGGCATCATTTTGATTGAGTATTAGAGATGTTGCAGCATGAAAAAGGCAAAGTTTGACCTGCTACATTAAAGGGAATCTTCATCAGCTCCACGGTGAGTTTAAACCAAGTGACAACCTAGTCTTTAACAGATCTGATACAGAATTCTGAAAAAAAGTATCATCACTAATAGAAATGTGGGTTTACATCCAAGATTATTAGCAATGATAGGGCCCTAAATGTACGTTACGTTGTGAGATATCATTACCTTTTGATGTACAAGCCATCACAATTAGAGCACAGAATGAAGACAAACCCCTTTGATTTTTTCAGTAATGTTAACAAAATTTTGTGACTCAATGTTAAATATTTGCAAGTGCCTGTTATGATTTTTTTTTAAAAAAACATATTATTATGGTCCTACATGCATATCATTTGTAAGTAACAAAAGGATACTATCACAGGTAACCAAAAAGAATATAGGGTAAGTAATGTTTCAGGACGCTGTCCTATAACATTGACTATCGAATTTTGGTGTAAACGAGGTGACCTTGCTAAAAATAAAGATTCCTGACCTACTCTTAGAGAATTCCAGGGCAAATCATTGGAAGGTCCCACGCCGAAATTTTTTTTCCTTGAAAAACCTCCTGATTGGTCCCTTTGTAGCATGTTTGTTTTTGGAGACAGTAGAGGTGTTTCTGTTGCCATTTGTCTATTGAAAGTCATAAAAGTAAGAACAGAGTATATTTAAAGTAAGATGAAGAAGGACGTTCTGGCAGAGATCTAACAGGAGCGACTGAAATGGGAGAAACAACACACACAAGGTTCCGAAAGGAATCTCTTCCAAGATCCCAACTATTCTGTAGACTGTTTACAAATACTGGTTAAGGATACCCCACGCGGAGATAAGACCATTTTCAAATGGTAGAAATCCATCACACACATGAGCATATAAAATAACCCAGCTGGCTGCTTTCCACTGGAAGAGGCTTTGAAAATGATTTTGCTTCCTTCCATGTGTATTAGAAAGTGCTTAAATGCCAGGCATGGTTTGTAAAGATATTTTAAAATTCCGCTGAGAACCCTTACTGTGATACCTGAGTCTGATCCATTTCATGCCCCTTATCTCTGCCAAAATGAAAATACCTTTGGGAAGTTATGTGAAATCATAGGAATTCAAGTTGAAGTTAGAAAATAACTTACAGACCTAAAATATATATATTTATGGCCATCAGTCTAATTAGGAAAACTAAATTTAGGGTCAATTGCACAGCTATGGAAAAAATACAGAATTACAAAAAATAAGCTATTATGATACAAAAAGCATAATGTTTGTACTTCTCAGCTTTATGGTATAATTATCTTTCTGAATCTGATTTCCCCTAAGAAGTTACATGAGGTTGGCAAGTCACAGTGTCTTAGTTTGCTTATTTTTATATTGAGAATAATGACACCCAACCCACAAAATTGGTGTGAAGATAAAATGAGGTACTGCTTATAAAGATATTCTGAAATATGCACATATATATAAAGTTCTATGGAAATATTACAGACACATAAAATTTTATGTAGACAAAATGGGAAGATTGGGATAAGTTATTCGTAATATTTTTGAAATAATTTTGCACACTATAGATCTATTTTGAACTCATTTGACTTGAAATCAAGAGAAGACCTGAATATTATTACACAACTTGCCTTTTGCTAACTGTGGAATGCTACATAGCTAACATTCTTGCAGTTTTCATTTGTAAGTATGATGGGTAGTATATACATTATAAATTCTACAAATTTCTTGAAATTCTCCAATACTTTACTCTTTTTTAAATTTAAAATATTTTTTATATATTACCATGTTGCTTTCATTATTCCATTAAGAAGCTTTACCCTGAGAACTTGCAAAGCTTAATGGTTAATAAAAACATTTGTGCGAAAGACTATTATTTCAATGGATGACAAGTATTTGCTTAGAAGAAAAGATGCTTAAATCTATCAGTGCCCAATTATAAGGATGAAGTTTTAAGGATACTGTGCCATGGCAAAAATTGCAAATTTTTTGACTGAGAAAATTTTGCATTTGTCGAGATTCTCGCATAAATTTTATATCTAAATCAAATCTAGGTCTAAATCATCATATTTCATGAGTGCCTGCTTCTGAGTTCTCCTGTTCTGCATCGTGACTTACGCACATCTTGCTACCAGGGTTACTATGACATATGCAGTGTAAAGGTGCTCACATATCTTTCTGCAGTAACGGTGACACACAACACGTGCCCAGCACAGTCATATGTGGAGGATGATCATGTAGTCCTTAGTCCATTGCCCAAGTGCTTAGTCACTATTCACTAAAAGAGGAGAGAGAGCCTCTGATATCAAGTTGTTTATCTCTAGCCTGAAAAGGAGGCCACTCCCAAAGAGTGTTAGAACTTAAATTCCTGCTTGTCACACTGCTTTTTCTTCAGTTTTTCTTTTTTAAACCATGTTATGTGAAGACCATCGCCCTTTTGGGTTTTTTTTTTGTTGTTGTTTTTGTTTTTGCGGTACGCGGGCCTCTCACTGCTGTGGCCTCTCCCGTTGCGGAGCACAGGCTCCGGACGCGCAGGCTCAGCGGCCATGGCTCACGGGCCCAGCCGCTCCGCGGCATGTGGGGTCCTCCCGGACCGGGGCACGAACCCGCGTCCCCTGCATCGGCAGGGGGACTCTCAACCACTGCGCCACCAGGGAAGCCCCACGCCCTTTTGTTTTGATCTGTGCATTTTTAGACAATTCGGTTTATTTAGTGTATAGTTAGATGCATACGTATCAGAGTTTTGTGTCTTGTTTTTTGTAATAGTATTTGTCTGGCAAAACAGTTGTCTCTTGTTTAGTGTATTTTATTTATGGACCAAAAAACCTTTTGATGAATTGTAGCAGCATCCAATTCATAAATTGCATTAGCATTGGTTGGAAAAGAGAGCTGCTATTTCAAAGGCCCATATTCCATGATGCTCAAATTGGTATCGTTTGAGGTAAGAAAAAAATATTGTGTAACATCCGTCTATCATAAATAATGCATATTACAGCCAGCTCACTACACACATGCCAGTGGAGATAAGAGTCAGGATTTTAGTGCCGAAAGGACCCCTACAGGAGTTAGGAGAAAAGAAATCTTCAATTAAAGTAGCATTAAGGTTAATAATTTCTCTGTGGACCAATAATTAGAGAATAAAGAAAATCACAAAAAATTTGAGTCGGACCTAATGGGCCATCCAGGAAGCAGCTGTAGTGCCCTTCAAACAGAGGATCGTCTCCTCTCTTCATCTCTAACGAGCATCCACGGCCAGATGTTGCTCACATTGCAAGATTGAAGTGCATTCATTGTCCTATGATTGGCAATTACTTCCATTAGTTAATGGAAAATAAACGGAAAACCCCAAATAAGGTCAAATTGCTACATTAACTAAACCATTCTTCTGGGTCTGAGAGTTGAGATAAAATTTCTCTTATTCACGCAAATTACCCAGCGTTTGTCTTTTTTTCCGAACCGGGAACGCTGCTGCTCTGCGTATTTATTTTAGATTTTGCTAAATCAGTGGTCCAGCTCTTCCTCTGTCGCGAAAACTGAGCCATGGCGCACGTCGGTGGCTCTCGCTGCATCCCCGCTGCGCGAGGCCACATGTGGCTTCCGGAAGCTGAGGTCTGGGGCGCTTTCCCCCAAAATCTCCTGGATCATGTCGCCCTTCCCTGCACTTTTGAGGATCCCAGCATCCACGCCTAAACACTGCAGGCGGATGGAAAACACGCTGGAATCCACCCCGAAGGCCTCGTCTCGTGTTGCATTTGTAGCAGGTGTGTGACATTAACCTCTCTCCGTGCCTAATGTGAAAAATCTCTGGTGCAGTACCCAGACCTCACCTCCACACGCTATCGCTCTCTGTCTTTGCTCACCCCCAGGTCCCCAAACTAGCTGCGCTATTCCAACCACAACATATTTTAAAGGTAAAACAAATTCACAGTTTTATCCTCTGAGTCCTTAATAGTTGCCCTGTGCTTTCCTCTCCAGCACCAACTTGTTTCTTCTCTATTTATTATCACATCAATCAGGCACTTGGATGACACACCCACAATTTTCATCACCTTCTTCTGCCCAGGATGTGAATCGTGGCGAAAAGTCCCCAGATATCACGCCAGTAACTTAAATTATTGATGCCACCAGAAAAGTGCGTTTAAAGTCTTTGTCTATTTCTCCTTCAGACATTTTCAGAGTGGAGGGAAATCCCTCCAACTCTCTTCCTGAATGACTCCATCCAGGGAGTTGTCTTTGGTGGTGTTGTGTTACCTTCAGGTGCTTAACCACATGGGATAAGTACATACTAAGTACGGTGTTCAGATGGTATTTTGGGGCTTTTTTATTGAAGGAGCCAGGCATGCATTTATCCAAGGTCCCAGAAACAGTGCAAGGAAAAGACAGGACTCCAAGCTTCCCCACTCCCAATCCCCGGACACACTCGAAGGATGAGCTCAGTGTCCCAAAAGGCACACACTTACTTCAAAAATAGTAGATAAAAAGTTGTGGTTCTTTCCCTAAAACTACCTTGTCAATTATTCAAGTCATTTCAGGGCCTTAGCAATCTCTTCTGTACAATCAGCAACCGGGATTGTCTCACTCATCCTTTCTGCAGGTAACCTGTCAGCGTAGAGATGGTTTTCACATCAGTACCACAGCTCGGGCCAGATCAGAGCTCCTGCAGTGCAGATGGCAGGGGTTATACAAGTCACAGACGCCTGAGGATTGGGTTGAAACCCACGGGTTCTTGGGCAGAGAAACTCAGGCTGTGGGTACTCAGAGTGAGCACAGAAAGCAGTACTTGGAAAAGTCCAAGTGAAATTCATGAAGTCCATTCTTACTATACACAGCCCTCAACTTCTCTTTTTTGAAATGTTCTCCTATTGGGGAAGGAACACTTAACATGAGCTCTACCCTCTTTTTTTATTGAAGTATGGTTGATTTACAATATTGTAACATTGTAGTAACATATAGTTTCTGCTGTACAGGAAAGTGATTCAGTTATACATAGGTATACATTCTTTTTATATTCTTCTCCATTATGGTTTATCACAGGCTATTGAGTGCTACACAGGAGAACCTTGTTGTTTATGCATTCTATATATAATAGTTTACATCTGCTAACCCCAAGCTTCCACTCCATCCTTCTACTCCCCCCAACCTCCGAGCTCTACCCTCTTAATAAATGTTACAATGTGCAGGGGATCTTTGTTGACTCCAGTGCGTGGTGGACGGGATCTCTAGAGCTTATCCATCTTGCTCGGCTGAAACTTTATGCCCTTTGATTAGTAACTCTTTACTAATGGGTTTGGGTGATATTTTTTAGCCCACGTCCTTATTTTAGAGCTGAAGAAAATGAGACTCAAAACGGAGAAGTAATTTGCCAATCAATTTAGTGGCAGAAATGGGACTAATACACAAATATGAATTTCCAACTCCCAGTTCAGGGCTTTCTCCAATACCCAGAATAAGATGGTCCTGGCCCACATATATGAGGAGCACTTTCTTGTAAGTAGGGGGAAATGACAGTCTATTAGATTCCAAATAATTTATTAAGCTCTGCTGGGTGTGCCTTCCAAGCTCTCTTAGAAAATTGTTACCTCTTATTTAGGAAAAAAAAAAAAGGCATGGTGTTTTAATGCTACTAACAAGCCCATCGGAACTCATAGGGTACTTTTTAAAATATCTGTCTGGTTTTTTTTTTTAATAAATTTATTTCTATTTATTTATTTTTGGCTGCGTTGGGTCTTCGTTGCTGCGCGCGGACTCTATCTAGTCGCGGTGAGCGGGGGCTACTCTTTGTTGCGGTGCGCAGGATTCTCATTGTGGTGGCTTCTCTTCTTGCCAAGCACGGGCTCTAGGCTCGCAGACTCAGTAGTTGTGGCACGTGGGCTCAGTAGTTGCAGCACACGGGCTCAGTAGTTGTGGCACGCGGGCTCAGTAGTTGTGGCACGTGGGCTTAGTTGCTCTGTAGCACATGGAATCTTCCCAGACCAGGGCTCGAACCCGTGTCTCCTGCATTGGCAGGCAGATTCTTAACCACTGTGCCACCAGGAAAGTCCTATCTGTCTGTTTTGATATAGCAAATAGAAGACACAAAATTTCTCATTTTCTACATATATGCATACAATATATGTTCCGTTATGTATTTGGTATTTTCTTTAGATATATTCATGAAAAAAATCAGTGTAATAACTTCTGGTAATCAAGTAACATGAAATCGGCGGGGGTGGCTTTTTTCTTCATTTAGCCTTATATAATTTCCATTTTGAGAGTTAATCGCTATTTTTTTAAAAAAATCTCATTTTAAACCAGAAAAAAAATGTTCTCTTTTTCCGCATAAGTTATAAATATGTCAATGTTTTCACCACAAGTTATTGCAAAACAGCTGGCTATATTAGCAAACATGTAAACCTAATGCTATCATTTCTTTTCAGGTAGAAATTCAGAAGCCAGATTGATTACGTTTATTTCTATCACACTCTGCTAAATCTGATACTTAGCCTTTAAAGCAGAAGCACCAGGAGAGAGAAAATGTCTCGGCCAGGCCACTTCCTCTCCATTAAAATCCTCCTTTTAAACAACCCACGGGATGTAATCGTTGGATCCAGATGGTCTGTCTACAGAATGCTGTCGATCTCCCAAGCATTACCAAGCAGGTGACAGCACTGACTATGCCTAAACCTTTAGATTGAAGATGAAAAGAATGTCATCAGGAATATGGTGTGCAAGACAGATGTGACACGAGTTTTGAAAAATAAACACCCGGCGAGTACTCACGCATGAAGAATTATGTAAATATAAGAAGAACTTCACATATCCTCGGTTTAGTTTAAATAGTCATTGTAACAGCTGCTTTTTAAAACATCAGTGGATGAGAAATGCTGAAGCCTCTCTACTTGGCAAGAGGTGAGTTTGCAACAATTCTTCTTTAAGGAAGAAGGCGAGAA
Organism: Stenella coeruleoalba; assembly: GCF_951394435.1. Taxonomy (NCBI): domain Eukaryota; kingdom Metazoa; phylum Chordata; class Mammalia; order Artiodactyla; family Delphinidae; genus Stenella; species Stenella coeruleoalba. The sequence goes on along the minus strand of NC_137160.1, from coordinate 5,316,840 downwards.
TTTTAAAAGTCTATAATGGGTAGGTCAGCTATCACTGTGGGGTGAGCAAAGGACTTCTGGTATTTTGAATATATTGGCTTAATTTGGAAGAAAGGTGTTGTATGCATTTTCTTTAAGGGCTTTTGTTGGCTTAACTTGGATAATCTAACTTGATTTTGTCCAGGAATGGAAGTGGGGTTATAGGGGAGAAGTGTAATCTTCAGTACATTATTAAAGTCAATATTTTATATTAAGAAATACTTTCCAAGTTATAATAATGTTCTAAGGCATCATTTATTTATTCCTCAGGTAGTGGTGGAGCAACCTCCTTATGTCACACACTGTCTTGTGAGCGGCATGCAGAGATGGGTAAGATGGCCGCTTGCCCTCAAGGAACTCAGAATTTAGTGGCAAAAACAGACACTGAGTGAATAATGCCACTGCTGTGGTGGAGTCCAAGTGTCACAGAACATAGAGAAGAGAGCTGTTTATATGGGAGAATTAGGGAATATATGTATATATATTGTATATAACATCCCTTGGAATGTTATCAGTCAGGGGAAGGAAAGCTAGGGTGGCGCCCTGAAGATTAAGCAGAGGTATTTGAGGGTGGAGTGGCTTCAGCTTAATTGTAAGCAGAGAAGTAAATAAAAGACGAGAAGAGCAAGCCTGTAGGAAGGGCAATCATTGGTGCAGGAACATCCCAGAGAGGAAAGGGATGAAGGCGTAAACGTAGACAGACTCATGTGGACACACAGAAGAAGGAATGCGCAGGAGGATGGCTGGGGGAGTTTATGCCCATGTGTCTATTTCTTCTGAGAGAAGGCAGCTGGGACCACCGTCATGGGGAAGGGAAAACAGTTGAGAGCAGGAGACTGGTAGAAGGATAAACATACAGAAAAGTGAGTCTGGGGAGTGGGTGAGAAAGGCAGCTCCATGAGATACAAGGTAGCTGAGAAGCCCTGAAAGGTCACCTCAGATGGAGAAAATGTATGAAATCAGACTGCTTATAGGAAGGTCATCAGTGATGCCCATCTTGTTCTATTCAATGGACGTGTTTCAATTCCTTTCCGAACTATCAGTAACATTCAACATTTTGACTTCTCCTCCTTTCTTGAAATGCTTGTTTTTTCCGTGAAATCGTACTCTCTTACCTTATGGCTCACTCCTTCTCAATCTGTTACTCCACTGCACAATCTCTGAAATATTAACGTTCCTTCAAGTTTGGTACCAGAAGCTTTTTAAATCCACTTTTGTCCTGTATGATTCCAACCACTCCAATAGCTTCATATCCCATCCAAACGCTGATGACTCCCCCACTTGTATCTCCTTTTGCCCAATGACCGCGCTGACATCACCTTTTGTGAAGGTCTCACAGGGGTCTCAAATAAAATATGTGCCCTTAATATTTTGTCTCAAAATCCGATTCTCTTCCCATCTTGTGCATCTCTGTAAAATGTAATTCCATCAACCTTGTTGGTAATACCAAAAATCTTATAGCTACCCTTCAATTGTTTATCTCCCTTCCTTTCCATCCAATTCAGGTATCAATTTGAATTCCAGAATATATCATCACCCATCCATTTTGCCCATTTCCACAGCTGTCACCCTACTCCACGTGCAATTCTCTGAAAGCTATAGTTTCAGGCAATAGCTTCCTGAATGGCCTTCCTGACTTGCCTCAGTCTAACCAAATTATGTCGCTCCTCTGCTAGATAGGAAAACGAACATCCGTGGCTTCCCAGTACGTATAAAATCCTGAGTCTTTTGCTTGGCTTCCAACATCCTGCATCTCTCCCAACACCACCTTCTCAGGCTCATCTCACAAAAATACCCACCCACCACCCCCACTATCCTTTGACCACATGGGTCTTTAAGCTCCTCCAGGGTACCATCTTATTTGCCACCCAAGAGCCTTCTCACACCTGAGCTTTCTGCCTACGACTCTCTTCTACTTGCCTGGCTCACTTCTACGTGTGCTTTAGCTGTCAGCTCACGTTTTCCTCTGGACAGTTGTCTTCTCTAATATAAGCTATATAAATTAAATCCTTCCTTTATTCTTTGTATTATTATCTCTTATTTGTGTGATTACGTGCTTCTCTCTCCCACCAGACGGTCAGAAATGCATGTGTTTTGCTCACCACTGAAGCTCCAGTCCCAGCACACAATTCCTGGCATAGAGTGGGTGCCCAGGAATATTTTAAAGGAGCAGGAAAAGAAGAAAAAGAGGGAGAGAAAGAGAGAAGGGAAAAGAAGAGATGAGAAAAGAATCAGACAAATATTTTAGGTCAGATAATAAGTTCTGCTCTGATCAAACAAGATAAGGGACTAGGTAGCCCTAAGGAGTGAAAGCTGGAAGGAGATTAAAGTAAGTAAAAGGCAAGATGAGGGGATTTACTGGAACAAGAGCTAATTTCCCTCATGGATTAGAGGTTCTTCATTATTCATTAGACCTGATTATTCCAGGATCTTCCAGAATACTAGGAGAACCTGGTAAAGAATTGAGCTCAGATAAGAGTATGGGACTAAAATTAAATGATGTGCATATTTTATTTATCCTTATTTCTGGGGAGCTGGATAATTTTTTTTATGTTTCACTGGGGGTATTTCACTAAGTCAACATCCTGTGGATATGACGGGATTGTAGAGACAGAGCATGTTCGTACATGATGGTGAAGTGTGTGGCCCAGAAAAGAGTATTACAGTTTATTTGATTAGGACTCTTTCAGATTTCGTAAGTTGTCTGGGCCAGGTTGATAGTTACACCCTGCAATCCAAACACAGACAGTATCACCTCTTGGAATAATTGTCTAAGCTTATCTCTCTTCTGATCTGACAGTTCATTAGAGATGGAATTCCAGAGACTTCAACAGGTCTGAAGACAAGAGAAAGGAAGAAAAAAATCAAGTGAGAGTGAGTAGGGCCAGTTCAAGGCTTTAACTACACCTGATTTCTGTTTCGCCATGAAAACGACTGAAAAGCAAGGTTTGACACACTGTGAATACAGACAGTGGATAGTACTTGGCCTAAAGCTTTTGATAGTTCTGTAAGTAAAGTATGTGGTTTCTCACTTTATCCTTATCTTCTTTCTATCATGGACTGTATCCTCCGACACGATTTCTTTCCTTATTGACTCACCTATGGGAAAGCTGTCTTTCAGAGTGACAGCTAAAAAGCATAGGCTGTCCCATTCCAATTCTAATGTCATATTAACATTTAGCTATTATTAATACAATCACATCTATTTTCTCCCTCCCACTTCAAGTAAGTCTGAGAATCAGGTAAAGGCTGACATTTCAGGCAGAGGTGTTGCCCAAAATAAAATCCGATTCTCTGAGAGTCAAATGATCAGATCTGGTGCATTAGGACCTTTCTGTTACCATGAATGAGGGAGAGAATAAGGGGGGATTTGGCGATATTTCATGCAATTTCTTCTCAAACTTGTAATTTTGGGAGCAGGGTGCTCCTGTCATTTTACATAGGAAATATTTTCAAGTCAAAAAAAAAAAAAAAGCAGAGAAAAATAAAGATGGAATAATTTTGGAATCAAGCTTATCTTCACATTTTAAATAAGCTTTTAAGCTCTCTGGCACACCACAGTTTACACCCACTGACATGTCACTGCCCACATTTCTCTGCACTTTTATCTTTAAGAGCATATTTAAGAAGCCACATCTTACAAAAGTAACAGCTAAAGGGTTTATTATTTTTTTAATTCCATGCCACTTATTAAAAAAATAATGTTTTACTTTTAAGACCAATAAATAATTTAAAATAAACTATTGTAAAAATAGAAACTTAGAATTAACATGTATAGGTATGAGATAGTTTGGGCATGGTTTTGCCTGAGTTTGTCTGTGTGCGTGTGTCTGTGTGTTTGTGTATGTCTTTGTGCCTGTGTGTACGAAAGAGAAACAGAGACAGAGATTCGATGGACTTCCACAATTGATCCCAAAACCATGCTCAGAGATTAGGTCTTGAGTAGGTAACACTGGCACAGAATAAGATTTCCCAGAATACTATTTTCTTAAAGAAATTATTTGGTATTTTCTAAAAAATTATTCTTTAGTAATCCAGAAAAAGTACTTTTCTCATTAAAGTGTTTTTATTTGCTCCTTTATTATTTATTCATCTAGTCCAGTATTTAGGTTCTTACCATGCTTACAGGCACTTTTCTTGGGGTAAAAAGAGGAATAAGCCATTCTGATCCCTCAGTGCCAGCTGGGGGGCAGAGAGCCGAGTTTCAGTGAGGACAGCTGCGGGGTGCCGTGACTGCTGCGGAAGCAGCTCCCATGCCATCTGGGAGCTGAAGAAGGATTCGTGGAAAAGGCACCTTGAGCTGGTCCTTGAAAAATGGGTAAGAGTTTTCCAGGGAGGCAAGAAGAGGAGTGTGCTCAACTCAGAAGACCCCACATGTGGAAGGGCCCCGAGTGGAGAAAGTATGATGCTGGGTTCCGCCCCAAGAAGCAATGAAGAAAATGGCAGACAAAGAGGGTGAAGGACCTTTATCCCATGCTAAAGAGTCCTGTGAGACAGAGGGTGGCTCGATCCAATTTCTTATCAAGGGAATAATTTCAAGAGCAATTAAAAATGAAACTGGAGTGGGAAAAAGACTGAAGGTGAGAAATTAGAAAAAGACACAGACTTCTCATTCAATATGCAATGACCCCATTCTCCCCAATCCTGACAAAGTGGCAAAGAGATAAAAACTCAAATTAATATATAGTAGCACTGGGAATCTTGCAGCGATTCTAATCAGAATATCAGCATAGTTTTTAATTTCTGAAGTTATGTAGTGTGACGTATATGGTTAAATATCTACCTAAGATTCACGTCCTCCTTCTCCTCTGATGATATATCCCTGCTGCGTTTGTGAAGCTATATGACTATCTCCAGGCGGGACACTTGCTTTCTCACTCTCTCCTGTAGATGAGGGTGGCCATGGAGATGTAAGCAAATATATCTTGCAAGGGCTCTGGGAACATTGTTGTCTTTCTGATAAAAGAAACACCCATGTGGTTGGTGCTTTCTTCTCATCTGGAATGTGGATATGATGGTGGATGCATCAGCAGCCACCTTGTGACCATAAGGAAAGGCCTATACAATCATACAGATGCTCAGTCTAGCATCATTGGGCTATCATCAACCACTGCCAGAAGACACTAACCTTTGAGAAAAATAAACCCATATTTGATTGAAACCCTCCAAGTTGGATTTTCTCTTACTCAAAGGCAAAAGCAATATAGACAGTGAATGGGAACAGTGTGAATACTCGGAAAACATGAGAAATGTAATCTCATAAATTAACTAAGAGCATTTCCATAATGAACTAATTACAATCACCATGAAACACAAATTTCACACATACAGTTTTAGCTGTCAGCCAAACTATCAGTTAAGTATGTAGGAATCTAATTAAACTTTATGCTTAAAGCAGAAAGGAAGAGAAGCTGCTGGTTGGGAACTGGGAAATAGAAGAAGAAACCCAGCATGAGGGAAGGTTTCATAAAATTAGAGACGGGAAGGGGTTGGGGAGAAAGGAGAAGGAAATGTGTCACAACAGAAAATACAGGAAAGGGTAAAAACAAACTCCTCTTTTACTTCTAATAATTAATGAACGATATTAAAGACTTCTCATAAAAGATGAAAACTATCAAATTGACAAATACAGCTACAAACAAAAACAAAATTGTGGCAGACACTGCTAATTTTCATCTCCCTTCTTCCTTAGTAATGTGATTCTGTTTGGAGTGAGAATGTGCTCACCCAAAAGGCAAGATTACTACTAGACTTCTTATCGTGTCTGATAAATCAGCGCTTATTTGGTTAAGGGACGCGTATTCGTCAGGTCTAAACAGGAAACGGAACTCGTTCTTCATGTTTCGACAACGAGAATTTAATAGGAAAAAAAGGGAATTAGCCACACATAGATGATGAGAGCACGTGGAGAGGAGTTTACGAGCACCCTGGACAGAGAGAAGGGAGGGCCAAGTGTTGCTGCGCCCCCGGCAGAAGTGGGAACCAAAATGGGCCTCCCCAGGAGGAGCTGGTGCTCCAGAGCACGTGCAGCCCAGGTGGAATTTACACAAGAGACTGAGATGGGGGTACAGTGCCCGCCACTGTCCCCTTCCGCCTTGGGCACCAAGAAAAGGATTCAGGCTTCTGTGTCATCACATGCCCTTTCCTGGGGGCCTGCGGAAGGATGGGGTGGTGGCCGGGGGCGGGTAGACACAGGGAGAGAGCACACAAGCTCTCCGGTGTCTCTTCTTATAAGGACACTAATCCTGTGGGGTGTGGCACCACCCTTTTACCTCCTTTAATCTCAGTGACTTCCTCAGAGGCCCCTTCTCCACATACAGTTACACTGGGTATCAAGGCTTCAACCTATGTACTTTGAGGAGACACAAACATTCAATACACAACACAATGAGAGGGAAAGCAATTTTCCCCAACTAATTCAGAAGGTATCTAGCTTAGAATTCCAGATGCACAAATCATCCAATTAAATATATAGCACAGTAACTCCAGTATTACAATAAAAGATAATTGCAGGTAGGGTTTATCTCAGGATGGTTCAACATTAAGAACTGTACAACTCCAGACTGTGATAAAATTATCCTTTGTATTTCCCCACAATAGACATTTTCTTAGTTTTTAGACAACGACAGAGACAAGGATGTGTAGATAAACAGGGGAAGTAAACGCTTCCCGCCACCTTGACAACTGCAACGCGTTTGCCTTGGAGTTTGCCAGGTCGTTGAAGGTGTTGTGGGTAATTCGTGCTTCACTGCAGGCTTTTGTCCCCTCAGTCAAGGCACTTCCTTTCTGCTGATGTTCCTTATGTGTAAATGCTTGAATCTGATATCAGCACTTTGTGGATACTGTTCCCCTTAAATGCTTAAACTGCACTTACTTGTATAAGTAATGGGTTTAGTGGGTTGGCATATTAGCTGTTAAGCAAGAATCTGTCATTTCTAATAAAAGAAGGTAAAGGCCAGTTAATTGCAGATTAAATAACCTACCAGCAACTCACTTTACATGGAATTTGAGATTTCAGAGTTCAAATGGAACTTAGTATTATACAGAAAGAGTCATTCTCAAGGTGATTGGCTTTTTTTATACACAAGTATTTTTTTCTATTAAAGGTTGAAGATCTTCATTTATTCTTTATCCCTGCAGGCAAATCCCTGATCCAGGCTTTAGTCACCTTCATCCTGGATTACTTTAGAACCTTCTGTACTACAAAACTAGCACTGGCTCTCATGTTTTTTTGTTTTGTTTTGTTTTTTTAATTACTGTTAAAAGCTACCTGTTTATTTCTTCTTTTAAATGTATTATTCAACTTTAAAACCAGTGTTGGGGTTAGATACTGTCCTTTGTCCTCTCTATAAATCTATAAATTTATAATGGGAAACTGAGACACAGAGAGTTCAGGGGTTTGTCTAAGTTCTCAGATACAGAAAGTGAAGGACCTGGGAATCAAAGGTAGGCAGTCTGATTCCTAATCCAAGCTCACAACTCTGTTTTCCATCACCAGAAGAACTTTAATTCTAGGGGAAGCTAACTGCTTTCCCCAACCCAACTTTACCTAAGGAGTTGGAGAAACTCAGTGATGATCAGGGTCAGCGTGGGTCCTCAAGGGGTTCCCAGCTGTCTGGTAGGAAGCAGTGCACTAATTCAGTTGCCTGTCTTTAAAAGATACTCTTATTGAGCTCTAGGGTTTTGACCCCTTAATTACTGGAGGCCGAGACCATAAGTTTATGAGTTTCTCTGTTAACATGTGTTTGTTTGTTTGTTTGTTGCCCTGGTGGCTCTTACTGTGGAAATAAGAATCTGTTTACATTGTAGACATCTTTTCATTCTGGGAGTGATGCTCAAGATGAAGCTGAAATAATGCAAAGGCAAATCTATCAGCCGAGGTGTTGTCCGGACCATACAGATAGGGGCTGTCACTGCCAGTCTCGGAATTGTGAGTGGGGAGAGGAGGCCTGGCAACTTCCATGCTTAGGAATGCTTCTGGCTAAAACTTTAACGGTATGAATAAGAGCTTGTACATGGGCATCCTCTTACGGTAGAATGACTGGGCGCGTGGGACTGAGACCAGTTTGTGGGCACAGATAAAAGGAACTGAGGAGAGAGCCCTCTCACCTGTCCCTAGAGGAGCCCTGCCCAGTGGACTTGCTCCAGGTCTGGAAATGTTCTCCAGCTGTGCTGTTTAACGTGTAACCACTCATCAGAGGTGGCCATTGAGCACCTGAAAGGTGGCCAGTGGGATCAGAGAACTGATTACTTACATATTATCTGTTTATTAATTTAAATTTAAATAGACATGTGTGTCAAGTGGCTACTGTATCATATAGCGCCGGTCTAGAGCACAGGTTCTCAAGCTTCAAACTTTTCTGTGCTGGGAGAGAAGTGAAGAGAAAGGGATGGAGGAAGGACACTCCAGGCCCAGGAGTTGGAACCCAGCATCTGGCAGTGAAATAACAGCAAGGCTGGACCTTCTCAAACTTGTTCAATTAGAGTGTCCTTGGGGTCTCGGCTTATTTTTTCTTCACCGCAGCCCTAAACCAAGAGAAGTACCTAACCATCCCCTGGGCTACATAGTTAGGTCCAAACAATGCAGTCATGTTCATGGGATGCTCAACAGATGTCCCTGTGCTTCCCTCAAACGTTTAAACTATGCTAAGGTTCCCTTGAGAGTGTGTTGTGAAGCCTGGAGAGACCCATGAAGCCAGGCCATGGGATCCCCTACTGGATGGGAACAATTTCACAGAATATGAACATCAGACACAGTCACTCCAGGACCATGTTGGGACAAGACCAAACCCAGGACACCCTGCTTCCACAGTAGCGACCAAACATCTCTCCCTCCTGACCAGTACGAGCCCTACTGCCCGTGACACCTTCAGTCCCACTTCATTGCCCTCCCTCCTACATAAACAAGGCTAAGATGCTCAGTCATCAAATCACCACTGCTTCCTGGCAATTAATCCAAAATTAATTTCCTGACATTCTCCCCCCAAATCAAAATTTCAAACTGCATGACAAGCCCACCAGCACACGCTTCCTGAGACACCCTATGGTTGCCCACAGTGTAGGAGCACGTTAACAGACCTAGCTTTGGCCGCAAGTGTGTTTCTGGTGGTCTCTGGACACTAGGGTTTATCAGATGGATTCTAAAACTTCCTGTCACATGACAGTTTATATGAGAAGCATCCTTGTGGTGTACTAAAGGAATGATGTCCCCCTTTGTAACTTCACTTGTAGAGGGATACATGGGTCTCTGTGTGAGTCAAGAACCATTGCTTTGGGACGTCCCAGCTGGCACAGTGGTCGAGAATCTGCCTGCCAATGCAGGGGACACAGGTTCGAGCCCTGGTCCAGGAAGATGCCACATGCTGCGGAGCAACTAAGCCCGGGTGCCACAAGTACTGAGCCTGCGCTCTAGAGCCCACAAGCCCCAACTACTGAGCCCGCGCAAAATTACTGATTCCACATGCCGCAACTACTGAGCCCACGTGCCAAGAGCCCGTGCTCCGCAACAAGAGAAGCCGCCGCAATGAGAAGCCCGCGCACCGCAATGAAGAGTAGCCCCCACTCACCACAACTAGAGAAAGCCCGCGCACAGCAACGAAGCCAAAAAAAAAAAGGAACCATTGCTTCAGTCTTTTGCAACAGTAGATTGGAAGTAATAGTTCTCACCTCTTTCCATTTTGTGAACTAACAAATACTTTCTTTAATAAAAGGGTTGTTCAATTACCTCCTTCAATGGATTCTTTTGAGAGACTGAATATACAAACAAACAATATCCAGGCCGTATATAAAAACAAAATCTGACCCACAATCTGCAGCTACCATTGCAGGAAATCAACCCATTGTCTATGGTAACCATCCCAGGAAGCCAGCCTCTAATCCAGAAGTAGGACTTGTAGGAATCAGACCATTTTAGCAATATGGTCCAGGAAGGCAAATAATAATCCTGTAACAGTCAGCCTAAAATGGCCAGGAATTGATTAATAACTGACAGCTGCCCTAATTTTTGTCCCGGCTCCCAACTTTGGACCAATGAGAGAAAGCCAAATATGCATCCCTAACCAATCACAAAGGATGCCCCCCTTGAAGCTCACACACCACTGGTTCTCACCCCCCAGCTCCACAGCCAACAGCCTCTACGCAGGGCACGCCTGAAGCCTTCCCTTTGTTAGACAGCTTTTCCTCTCTTCTGAGTCTGCTCAAACACAAAGGATGGGTAGCTGGCTCCCCTGCCATAGTGAACTTGAATGAATAGCTTTTGCCTTTTCTCATTTGGTTGGTCTCCATCTATTTCCACACCTATAATTAAAATCCTACTGTATATTTCAAAACCCACCCCCAGGATGATTGCACCAACTTATATAACCACGGATGTGCTTCAGATTTCTGTTTCCCTACAGCCTCACTAAATCCTAGGATTTATCAATGTTTTCAATCTGGCCAATCTGTTAATAGGCATTGGCTCATGATTTTATGTGAATTTATTTGATTCGCAGGAGGTGAACATCTTTTCACATGGTTATGGGCCATCTGTATTTCCTTCTTTGTAAATTGCCTGTTCTTGTATTTGGCCCATTTCATGGGAAGATAAGAACTTTGAGGCCAAGTTCCAACTCTATAATTACTGCCTATTTCATCTAATTGATTCTTATAATTTTCTACTGTACGCCCAGTAGAAATCCAGCTGAGAATGTTGTGTTTGAAGAGCTATGCCTTGCAGGGAATTCCCATCAAGAAACTGGGTATTACTAGACCTAAGAAGTAAAACCTATGTCCATAAAAGAGACGTGAAATCCAATCCCAGGGAGAATATGAATGCCAGATCTGGACAGCCCCAGGGGACATTTTTGACCAAAGAAACATGCAGCTTTAGTGTATGAGGCTGTATGGATACCAGGGCCTGTTAGAGCTCATCTGAGCATCAGACTTCAGTCACTGGAGTTCATAATGGTCCACCCTGCCATGCAACAACGTCCTGCAGCCTGTAAGGATGAGTAGGAAGCCCTAGACATTGTTCAAGGCATCATTTAACAATCCACTGCACCACCAGCCAATCCTGATTGATTCTCCAGGGAGGGGAGACAGGATGGAGCAAATGCAACAAGGAATTGAGCTAAGGGTGATTTAGCTCCGGAAATGATGGCGAATACAAAGGGATTTGGCTTTGTCACACACTATAGAATGAGATGCTTTCCAGTTGCTTGTAAAATTACGACACTGTCAAGTGGGTTATCATTTCACTTCATGGTTTCAACTAAATGAAGGAAGTTCTCCTCTCGGATTCTGCTGGTCCTCTATGAGCTGAACCATTCCTTCCTACACGTACTGGGTGAGTTTCAGAACCTTGGCACTAATGGGATTCTAGATCCTAGTAAAAAAAAAAGAGTTTAAACCACAAACACAACGTGTCAAACCTTATGTTTTTGATCTTATTTGAAAGAATAACTCCCTTTTTCTCTGGCTTCCCTCACTTTCCTCCCCTTAAAGAAGACTCTCAGGCCCTTTGCAACGTCACATTTTTGTATACATTAGGAGATATTCTGAGTCTTCTTTCTAAAAAGGCCAGACCATTTTCACGAATAGAAAGTTAGATTGAAACTGGTACCTGAAGGAAGCAAATGAAACGGTAAACCTGGCTCATTAAAATATATAAAACTCCACCTAAATGGGCAGCAGAAAAAGGAGTTAGGCCATATGAACAGATAAACCACAACTACAGAGAAAGTGATGGGTTTCCCTGGTGGCGCAGTGGTTGAGAGTCTGCCTGCCGATTCAGGGGACGCGGGTTCGTGCCCCGGTCCGGGGCGATCCCGCATGCCGCGGAGCGGCTGGGCCCGTGAGCCATGGCCGCTGAGCCTGCGCGTTCGGAGCCTGTGCTCCGCAACGGGAGAGGCCACCACCGTGAGAGGCCCGCGTACCTCATCAAAAAAAACCCCAAAACAAACAAACAAACAAACAAACAAAAGAAAGTGCTGTTTTGCCTGTATTGGTGTGCTGCAAATTCAAATTGATTAGCCATATCCTGTCAAGAAAACGGATTGAACAAATCAATGAATTATGAGTAGAACTGATTAAACCGGCATCATAATTACAGTGAAGTATGTTACAGAAGCTCGCAAGTGCTTGGGCTTCACAACAGAACCGTCAGCAGGATCCTGGATCGTGTATCTGCTTACTGTTCTTTCTGGACACAGAAATCTTTTGCTAAAACCATATCAGAAAGGTAGATAATTCAGTTCAGGCTAATGAGGAGTTAACTGTCATTTTCATTAAGAAAACTAGATTAATTAGTAAAAAAAATCATTCTCAACTTTATAGTAATTTAAACCATTAAAACAAAAGGAAATATGTGCTCAGTAAAAACAAACAAAAAATCATTCATGACCAAATTCTCCAGAGATGTTGACGAATCCATCTACTGCCCTTTAGTCACAGAGTTCGTGTGTAGGTCTCTCAGCTGAAAGATGCTGAAAATCTCAAACGACACTTTTAAGGCCCAGGCGGCCACGTTTCTGAAGGGATTTGGAAGACGGTAAGTTTTTCTACTTAAGGAATTCATGCCCAGCTAGAGAACTGAATGTACAGAGTTAAAACCACACTGTTGGGAAAAGGAGAGCTTAATTTGGGGAAGGACCATGAGCTAGTTTCCTCCAGGGCCTACCACTGGCTGGTTTTCCTTGGACTCGGAGCTGTCTCTGATGTAGCTATGATGAAGAGCAGAGACATTTAATTCAAAGTTGTCTCTGCAGCCATACTCTGACATTTTGTTTTACATCTTTATTGGAGTATAATTGCTTTACAATGGTGTGTTAGTTTCTGCTGTATAACAAAGTGAGTCAGCTATACATATACATATATCCCCATATCCCCTCCCTCTTGAGCCTCCCTCCCAGCCTCCCTGTCCCACCCCTCTAGGTGGTCACAAAGCACCGAGCGGATCTCCCTGTGCTATGCGGCTGCTTCCCACTAGCCATCCATTTTACGTCTGGTAGTGTAAAGACGTCAGTGCCACCCTCTCACCTCGCAGTACTCCGACACTTTTAAATGCACGCACTGAGAAGTCGTGCCGAGTCTGTTTTTTCCCAGCTGCAATAGCCACCCTTTCTATTTGCAATTTACTTTACACAAATGAAGGTTTCCTAAATTGAGAAAATTTAACTTTGTTGAAATATCCTGGAAAGCGCTAATAAAAACTGTACAACCATCGTTGGAAATTAATTCAAAGAACATAATGAATAATTAAGAATATCTTTCTCTCAACCTTCCAGAAATGCCCCATGGATCCAAGGAAGACCATAGGCTTTGTCCCGTCTCAGGAGTAAAAATGGGTCAAAATAAATGTTATTTGTATTTAAGTTATTTATTTGGGAGGAGGGAATCTAGATAAAATAGAAACAAAGTAAACTATTGGAAGGGACTCTTTAAACAATGTTACTAAGACAGACTGGTTAAAGAACAACCTCACATACCGCCCCAAATAAGCCAAAAAATGATTCAGCAACTTTGACGCCAAGACTGTGACTTTACATAATTTAATGAACTTTAAGTACAGTGAAATGGTAAAGCATTTTTACTCAAATATCTATTTCAGCAATTTGAGCTACTGAGTGAGGGAAAAAAAGAAGTCCACAATGACCTTGCTTAGGTGTTAATCTTGAGCTTCCTATTAAATTAATGGGTGACTGTTATTTATCTGCATTTGTAATACAAATCCAACTCTAGAAAGGTGTTGGCATCTTCACGTTTTCTTTACAAAGTAAACAAAAAGCTTATATATTAGTCAAATGACTGATTCTCCCCAATCTGAATATTGTAGTCTATTCTCATCGCTCCTTTTCCCTTTCTCAAAGTCTGCCTCTGTGAAGAGAGTGAGGGAATCAATGAACTGTATTCTTTTAAAATAATAATAGTAACAGACAAGCCACAACAACAAGAATTTCCTTCCCTGAGCACCTTGGCTGTCCCTGGAGGGAACTGGGGAGAAGAAAGAGATGCATGATGAGGTTTTCCTTTGGGCGTCATATAAAGAGGCTATTTTAAAAGACTTATTCAACTAACATCTTAGTTTTTAAAAAAATCGTGTGTTTATTGTTTAAAAAATAAAATATAGATAGACAAAGAGAGTAATAGCAGGGAAGAAAGAGGAAGCCACCCAGCATCCGCCCAGCCAGAGAAAACCATTTCTAAACATGAAAATAAAAATACTGCCCATTCTTTTTAATTTCTATATTTCTATTTAACAGTATATTGTGAATATCTTGCCAAGTCAGAAAATTTATTTCTATCCCTGCATTTTAATGAGCACATAGTACAACCTGGCAGGCATTTCTTCAACCGTCCACCTATGGTTAAACCCTTAGAGCATTCCCATCTGCAGTCTATCACAAAATGACAGTGATACTTTCTCTGTAGCTGCTTTATTGTATGAACATCTTCAGTTATTTCCATCTCTTAATAAATACGGACAAATGGCTTTCAGAAAGTTTATGCAAATTTATATGCCTACCAGGAGCATAAGAGAGTCCTACATCCCCATATCCTTATCGACATAGTTAGTATTCTTATTAATCTTCCCCATTTTGTAGGTAAAATGTATCTCTTACATTTCATTTTCACTTCCTAAAGGTAAGCTGGAACAACTGCAGGTATTTATTAGCCACTGAGTTTAAAAGAATCTGGTAGCATATATGTGGGCGACTGTCCTCTAATTGTAGGTGAGCATACTGAGGGTCTATTTCCCACCAAAGAATAAGAGAATACAGAGCCTACAGTTTTATTAGGTGACAAAATTATGTTAAAATATATTTCATTTTGGCAACAAAAACATAGACACCCCCCACATATGTTTAGCAGTTTAAAGAACAGATGAGCAGATGAACAAAATACAACTATTCTCCCTATCAAACGGATTTATAAACTGAAAGGCAGTAAAATATTGATCAATGAATGGAGACCCATTCATTGGGTCATTCCAGCCTCGTAATACTTCCAGGTGCATCTGCTGGAGAAGATTCATGATTCTCTCGGCACATTTTTTCAGGATTCTTAACCAATTCTTAACCAAGTAAGGAAGACTAGCAGATTAAGAGCAAAAAATATCACATCTGCTGTGCTGTGGAAAGTGGGATAAGGATGCAGCTTGCAGGACTCGATACCTGACATGCCCAAGCCACAAGGGAGTAAACCGGACAGCAGGAGACCAGCTGAGGAAGGGCTCACACCATCAGCTCCTAAGTAAAGAGCATCAAGGGCAGCCCAGCCCCTCAAGGGAAGGGAAGGGCAGGGGCTCTACCCAGTTGCTATGAAATCAGATGACTAGAAAAAAATAAAACAGACTAAATAAATTGTCTCAAAAATAAAAAAGGAGCCACAATTGTTCCTTTAAAGTTTGTTTAATTAGTAACAACTTTGTTCTATAGAATTTTTATACATCTAGAAAATATTCAACTAGGCGAAAATAAACATTCTTTCTTAAGCACCTCCTAGCAAATGTTTGACATGCTTGTATTAAATGAAATTATAAGAACCAGAAAGTGAAAATAAGATGACAAATGAAAATAGACACATGTCTTGGAATGAACTTGTGGTGAACAGTCCCACAGGACGATCACAAAGGCCCAGGTTGCCTTCGTGGGTTTGCTTGCCTTGGTGGATGTCAGCAGCACAGGAATTCAGGAGGGCTTTTGACCACTCCCTGGGTTCCCCCAGGATACACAGAAGGAAGGTTTCTCATATCAAGAAGCTTTAAAAATGTTAGGCTTGAGTGGAGCTAAATCTGATTATTTGATGGCCTGGAAATCTATGGACTTTTTCAAAGAATGGATGGTAGCTTTCAATTTTATAACGCTGTAATTAAAAAATACTTTCACATGCATGAATTGTCAGGGGGCATTGGGTCATCATTTCTGAGCTGGAGAAACTGAGTCACAGTGTTGCTATGTGACTCAGCAGAGCCATGGTTTTATGACAGAGTTAGGACTCAGATTCACACATTTTGATTCCCTCAATCCAATTTTACTTTCATTACATCTTAGCCAATTCACATTCAAGTTGAAATAAATTGTGTAATAAACTTCAACTTTTTTCCTTACCCTTTCCTTCTACCTTCAACCAACCATTTACAAAGTCTATCAGGGTGTTTGTTGAACACCCCAATTTTCTGACTACTTAAAAGGCAAGAGTTTGCTTTTATCTAACCCCGATTATTTGGAGGCAAAGAAATGAAATTTGACCTTCAGAAGTTTTCTAAGATGACAAGCAGCTCCAAACTACTACCCTTTTTCCTTTTCATTCTTTTTTTTTTTCTTTTTTGGCATCCTTCTCAGAGGTAGAGGGGTAGAGGTGAAATTAATGTAACTGCTGGCTATATCAAGTGGCTAATGGAGGAAATCAATTTCAAAGTAAGATTTACCTTATTGATGAATTCCAAAGATAAGAGCATAGTCTTTCATGATTAATATTTGCTGGGCGCAATGTGTCATTTTATAAATAATATAAATTGCATCTGATTTGACTGAAAATGAAATCCATATCATCTAGCATTCCACTAAAACATAAGGACAGCCAGATTTGAAGGAGAGATTTTGTTTCTGTTTTAATAGAAAAAGAATTCAATTTCCACTTTTATAGACATCTCCCGAGACTTTCATAAGAATGTAATAGTTACTATGAATGAACCTGAGGCAAACTATTTTTAACTAATTAAGGCAATTTGATGGATTACGAATAAGGGGAAATTTCTGGAGGGTTTTAAGCATGTTGGGTAATATTATGAGTTCAATTTTAGGATACTGGGATGGAGATGCTTCTAAGACATTCATGGGAAATACTATATATGTATCAAAAACACTGACCCAGCATTCAGAATAAACATCTCCGCAGGAGAGTAAAGTAGGAAATACTCTGTATTTCAGTAATCGAGGCTGTAGGTGTATATGAGATTGCCTAAGAGGAGGGTAAAATGAAAAGAAAAGGCAGCCTAAAACCAAATCTAGAAAAACACCAATGTTTAAAGAATGGACAGAGACAAATCACCTGGTTATGGGGGAGAGGGAGGGAGAGTGTGGTAGGAAGAGAGTCACAAAAGCCAAGAGAGAAAGGAGTGCTCACCTGTGTTGAAGATGATGGAAAAGCCAAGTCTGCAATTAGTGAGGGCCCCCCGCTGGCTTCATGGAAGTCGGTATTATTGGGTCCCCTAAAAATGTCAGGATCAGCTGAGGAGTGGGGCAGAAGCGGAAGAGATGAGTGACATTGAAGAGTGAGTGACATTGAAGAGTGAGTGACAAAGAAAATTAGCTGCACCACCATTCTTTGTTATTGTACTGCTCCACACAGCTTGCAGAATCTTGGTTCCCAGGCCAGAGGTCGGGCCCGAACTCCTATGGTGGGAGCTCCGAGTCCAAACCACTGGACTAACAGAGAACCTCAGACCCCAGAGAATATTAATCAGAGTGAGGCCTTCTGGAGTTCCTCATCTCAGCACCAAGACCTGGCTGTATCCAACCGCCTGCAAACCCCAGCACTGGACGCCTCAGACCAAACAACCAGTGAGACAGGAACACAGCCCCAGCCACCAAAAGGAAAAAAGGAAGCGACAGAAAATATGTTACAGGCGAAGGAGCAAGGTAAAAGCCTACAAGACCAAATAAACGCAGACGAAATAGGCAAGTTACCTGAAAAAGAATTCAGAGTAGTGATAGTAAAGATGACCAAAAATCTTGGAAACAGAATGGAGAAAATACAAGAAACATTCAACAAAGATCTGGAAGAACTAAGAAGAAAACAAACAGGGATGAACAACACAATAGCTGAAATTAAAAATACTCTAGAAGGAATCAATAGCAGAATAACTGAGGCAGAAGAACGTTTAGGTGAGCTGGGAGATAAAATGGTGGAGATCACTGCCAGGGAGCAGAATAAAGAAAAAAGAATGAAAAGGGTTGAGGACAGACTCAGAGACCTCTGGGACAACATCAAATGCACCAACATTCTAATTATAGGGGTCCCAGAAGAAGAAGAGAAAAAGAAAGAGTCTGAGAAAATATTTGAAGAGATTATAGTCAAAAACTTCCCTAACATGGGAAAAAAAGTAGTCAATCAAGTCCAAGAAGCGCAGAGAGTCCCATATGGGATAAACCCAAAGAGAAACACGCCGAGACACATATTAATCAAACTATCAAAAATTAAATACAAAGAAAACATATTAAAAGCAGCAAGGGAAAAGCAACAAATAACATACAAGGGAATCCCCATAAGGTTAACAGCTGATCTTTCAGCAGAAACTCTGCAAGCCAGAAGGGCGTGGCAGGACATATTTAAAGTGATGAAAGGGAAAAACCTACAATCAAGATTACTCTACCCAGCAAGGATCTCATTCAGATTCAATGGAGAAATCAAAAGATTTACAGACAAGCAAAAGGTATGAGAATAGAGCACCACCAAACCAGCTCTAACAAATGCTAAAGGAACTTCTCTAAGCGGGAAACCCAAGAGAAGAAAAAGACCCACAAAAACAAACCCAAATCAATTAAGAAAATGGTAATAGGAACATACATATCGATAATCACCTTGAATGTAAATGGATTAAATGCTCCAACCAAAAGACAGACTGGCTGAATGGATACAAAAACAAGACCCTTATATATGCTGTCTACAAGAGACCCACTTCAGACCTAGGGACACATACAGACTGAAAGTGAGGGGATGGAAAAAGATATTCCATGCAAATGGAAATCACAAGAAAAGTGGAGTAGCAATACTCACATCAGATAAAATAGATTTTAAAATAAAGACTGTTACAAGAGATAAGGAAGGACACTACATAATGATCAAGGGATTGAACCAAGAATAAAACATAACAATTATAAATATTTATGCACCCTCCATAAGAACACCTCAATACATAAGGCAAATACCTAAGGCTAACAGCCATAAAAGGAGAAATTGACAGTAACACAACAATAGGGGGGACTTTAAAACCCCACTTACACCAATAGACAGATCATCCAGACAGAAAATAAATAAGGAAACACAAGCTTTAAATGACACAATAGACCAGATAGAATTAATTGATAGTTTTAGGGCATTCCACCCGAACGCAGAAGAATACACTTTCTTCTCAAGTGCACATGGAATGTTCTCCAGAATAGATCACATTTTGGGTCACAAATCAAACCTTGGAAAATCTAAGAAAATTGAAATCATATCAAGCATTTTTTCCAACCACAACGCTATGAGACTAGAAATTAATTACAGGAAAAAAAAACAGTAAAAAACACAAATACATGGAGGCTAAACAGTACACTGCTAAAGAACCAAGCAATCACTGAAGAAATCAAAGAGGAAATCAAAAAATACCTAGAGACAAATGACAAGGAAATCACGGTGATCCAAAACCTATAGGACGTAGACAAAGCAGTTCTAAGAGGGAAGTTCATAGAAATTCAAGCTCACCTCAAGAAGCAAGAAAAATCTCAAATAAACAATCTAACCTTACACCTAAGGCAACTAGAAAAAGAAGAACAAAGAAAACCCAAAATTAGTGGAAGGAAAGAAATCATAAAGATCAGAGCAGAAATAAATGAAATAAAAACAAAGAAAACAATAGCAAAGATCAATACAAATAAAAGCTGATTCTTTGAGAATATAAGCAAAATTGATAAATCTTTATCCAGACTCATGAAGAGAAAAAGAGAGAGGATGAAAATCAATAAAATTAGAAATGAAAAAGGAGAGATTACAACTGACACCGCAGAAATACAAAAGATCATAAGAGACTACTACAAGCAACTATGTGCCAATAAAATGGACAACCTGAAAGAAATGGGCAAATTCTTGGAAAAGTACAACCTTCCAAGATTGAAGCAGGAAGAATTAGAAAATATAAACAGACCAATCACAGGTAATGAAATTGAAACTGTAATTAAAAATCTTCCAACAAAAAAAAAAAAAAAAAAAAAAAAAAAAAAATCTTCCAACAAACAAAAGTCCAGGACCAGTTGGCTTCACAGGCAAATTCTACCAAACATTTAGAGAAGAGTTAACACCTATCCTTCTCAAACTCTTCCAAAAAACGGCAGAGGGAGGAACACTCCCAAACTCGTTCTGTGAGGCCACCATCACCCTGATACTAAAAGCAGACAAAGATGTCACAAAAAAAGAAAATTATAGACCAATATCACTGATGAACATAGACACAAAAATCCTCAACAAAATGCTAGCAACCAGAATCCAACAACACATTAAAAGGATCATACACCATGATCAAGTGGGATTTATCCCAGGGATGCAAGGATTCTTCAATATATGCAAATCAATCAATGTGATACACCATATTAACAAACTGAAGGATAAAAACCATATGATCATCTCAACAGATGCAGAAAAAGCTTTTGACAAAATTCAACACCAATTTATGATAAAACCTTTCCAGAAAGTGGGCATAGAGGGAACCTACCTCAACATAATAAAAGCCATATACAACAAACCCACAGCAAACATCATTCTCAATGGTGAAAAATTGAAAGCATTTCCTCTAAGATGAGGAACAAGACAAGGACGTCCACTCTCACCACTATTATTCAACATAGTATTGGAACTCATAGCTACAGCAATCAGAGAGAAAAAGAAATAAAAGGAATACAAATTGGAAAAGAAGAAGTAAAACTGTCACTATTTGCTGATGACATGATACTATACATAGAAAATCCTAAAGATACCACTAGAAAACTACTAGAACTAATCAATGAATTTGGTAAGGTTGCAGGATACAAAATTAATGCACAGAAATCTCTTGAATTCCTATACACTAACAACAAAAGATCAGAAAGAGAAATTAAGGAAACAATCCCATTTACCATCATGACAAAAAGAATAAAATACCTAGGAATAGACCTACCTAAGGAGGCAAAAGACCTGTACTCAGAAAACTATAAAACACTGATGAAAGAAATCAAAGATAACATAAACAGATGGAGAGATATACCATGCTCCTGGATTGGAAGAATCAATATTGTGAAAATGACTCTACTACCCAAAGCAATCTACAGGTTCAATACAATCCCTACCAAACTACCAATGGCATTTTTCACAGAACTAGAACAAAAAATTTCATAATTTGTATGGAAACACAAAAGGTCCTGAATAGACAATGCAATTCTGAGATAGAAAAACGGATCTGGAGGAATCAGGCTCCTGACTTCAGACTATACTACAAAGCTACAGTAATCAAGACAGTATGGTACTGGCACAAAAACAGAAATATAGATCAATGGAACAGGATAGAAATCCCAGAGATAAACTCACGCACATATAGTCATCTTATCTTTGATAAAAGAGGTGAGAATATATAATGGAGAAAAGACAGCCTCTTCAATAAGTGGTACTGGGAAAACTGGACAGTTACATGTAAAAACATGAAATTAGAACACTCCCTAACACCATACACAAAGATAAGCCCAAAATGGATTAAAGACCTAAATGTAAGGCCAGACACTATAAAACTCTTAGGGGAAAACATAGGCAGAATAGTCTATGACATAAATAACAGCAAGAACCTTTGTGACCCACCTCCTAGAGTAAGGGAATTAAAAACAAAAATAAACAAATGGGACCTAATGAAACTTCAAAGCTTTTGCACGGCAAAGGAAACCATAAACAAGACGAAAAGACAACCCTCAGAACAGGAGAAAATATTTGCAAACAAAGCAACTGACAAAGGATTAATCTCCAAAATATACAAGCAACACATGCAGCTTAATATCACAAAAAACAAACAACCCAATCCAAAAATGGGCAGAAGACCTAAATAGACATTTCTCCAAAGAAGATATACAGATTGCTAACAAACACATGAAAGGATGCTCAACATCACTAATCATTAGAGAAATGCAAATCAAAACCACAATGAGGTATCACCTCACACCAGTCAGAATGGCTGTCATCAACAAATCTACAAACAATAAATGCTGGAGAGGGTGTGGACAAAAGGGAACCCTCCTGCACTGCTGGTGGGAATGTAAATTGATACAGCCACTATGGAGAACAGTATGGAGGTTCCTTAAAAAACTAAAAACAGAACTACCATATGACCCAGCAATCCCACTACTGGGCATATACCCTGAGAAAACCATAATTCAAAAAGAGTCATGTACCACAATGTTCATTGCAGCACTACTTACAATAGCCAGGACATGGAAGCAACCTAGATGTCCATCAACAGATGAATAGATAAAGAAGATGTGGCATATATATATATATATATATATATATATATATATGATGGAATATTACTCAGCCATAAAAAGGAATGAAATTGAGTTATTTGTAGTGAGGTGGATGGACCTACAGTCTGTCATACAGAGTGAAGTAAGTCAGAAAGAGAAAAACAAATACTGTAGGCTAATGCATCCATACGGAATTTTAAAAAGCGGTACTGATGAACATAGTGGCATGGCAGGAATAAAGACACAGACATAGAGAACAGACTCAAGGGCATGGGGGTGGGGGAGGGGAAGCTGGGATGAAGTGAGAGAGTGGCATGGACATATATACACTACCAAGTGTAAAACAGTTAGTGGGATGCTGCTGCATAGCACAGGGAGATGAGCTCGGTGCTTTGTGACCACCTAGAGGGGTGGGATAGGGAGGGTAGGAGGGAGGCTCAAGAGGGAGGGGATATGGGGATATATGTATATGTAGAGATGATTCACTTTGTTGTACAGCAGAAACTAACACAACATTGTAAAGCATTTATACTCCAATAAAGATATGAACAAAAATATATAGACAGATAGGAATAGAAGGGAAGATTCGTCTATCCAAATGAAAGTGAGGCCACACAGTTTTCCTTCACTTCACATTAGCCTGGATTCCTTCTCCACCACCTGATTTCTCCAAGTTGTGACCTTTGAGAGCTCTGGCTGGGCAGGGGTGGGTGGCTATCTGCACAATTCTCCTGTCCAACAAAATACACTCTCCACCTACTCTGCTTCTCCCCCAGAGCGTAATTTCAGACATCATATCATTTCATCCTTAAATTTTACATTTGCATCTCCAAAAGATATGGACTCAAAAATAACTGAAATATTATTATCTTCTTAAAATTAATATTAACTAACTCCATACTATCCTTAAAATGTCCATGCAGTATTCAAATTTTCCCCACTGCAAAAAAAAAAAAGAAAAAAATTTACACAGTTTAAGATCCAAATAACCTTCGTTGTTTGATATGCTTACTTTCAATCCACAGTATCTCCCTTCTCATTTGTGCTGTTTTATTCTGTTTGGTTTTGCTTTTTTTCACAAATTATTTGTTGAAGAAGCCAGACTATTTGCTCCATAGAATTTCCTCCAGCCAAATTCTCTAGAATGTTTATCACTGTGGTTTTATTTAACATATTCTTCTTTGTATTTCCAGAAAATTGGTAGATTAGGGTAGACAATTGGTCAGACTGGTTTGACTTTTTTGGCAATAATACTCCATAGACAGCGTAGTATACACTCATCGGGGTCACAATATGTGTTGTTTTTCTTTTCATGAGATTTTTAGCCATTGATGATGGCTACGAATTACGTAGATTCATTACTTCATTAAATGTTGCAAAAAAAGCCATGTTCTACATCTGTCATTTCTTCTTCCTTTATTATGTGGAATAATTCCATGAAGAGAAAGCCTTGCTCAGCAACAAACTGTCTGCTTGCCTTGAGGTACACTTCATATAGAAAAAAACACATTTAATGTCCTTCGATCCGCTGCAATAACCATCTTTATTGATGGTCAAGTCCAAATGACAAAGACTGGTAGCCTTTCATAACTACCTTGCTTTCTGATATAACAAGCTGTCCAGCCTCATTTGTACACTGGACCTAGAATTAGCTGTTTCTCTCAGGACTTCTCCCTTTAAATGGGAAATGACAGAGGCTACAACCTGGGTGTTAGGAGTTACTAAACCTTTGAGCACTGTTTCAGCTTAACTGATTCTTTTCTAAACACTTTAACCACATTTGATTTTCTTCCTTCATTTTGCCCTCGATGGTGACAGTACGATAGCTCTTCCCAAAGTACACAGACATTTTCTTCCCATGGAGAATTAGTGATGCAGACAGACCGACCCCACTGAGAAGGTTCAGGGAAAATATTCGTGGCACAGAGCAGTGACATAGCTTCTTAGAATAAACTTCTCCAGCTGTGCTCTGAAGTAGGTTGTCCTTTTCAGTCATCCTCTGTTTTGGGGGTGAAGTTTAAGAGTTACATCATGGTGTCTAGTTACTGTTCTTTGACTCACGCCTCTCGCCCACCCCTTTATGAAACTGTAGTGTCCTCTACACACCCACAGGAGCCCCGAGCTCAGTCACTTAATGAAATGGTAGCGTCAGCCAGATCAAGGATTGTAAAATGACTTAAAAGGGTTTGATGTACTGTGTCTTAAGCTACATTGGTCTATAGCATTTAAACCATTCTGACTTGAATGAGACTCTGGCCCTGCCAGGAAAATTAGTCTTTTATGATCCTGAAGATGAGAAATGCTTTCTCTCTCTAAAGGTTCGCACATATACAGAAGACAATGTGTAGGTTTAAAGTAATAATAAGCATTTTTTTGCTGGAGAAGGTATGGAGAAAGGGGAACCCTATTGCACTCTTGGTGGGAATGTGAATTGGTACAGCCACTATGGAGAACAGTATGGAGGTTGCTTAAGAAACTAAAAATAGAACTACCATATGACCCAGCAATCCCACTACTGGACATATAGCCTGAGAAAACCGTAATTCAAAAAGAGTCCTGTACCACACTGTTCATTGCAGCTCTATTTACAATAGCCAGGACATGGAAGCAACCTAAGTGTCCATTGACAGATGAATAGATAAAGAAGATGTGGCACATATATATATATATATATAATGGAATATTACTCAGCCATAAAAAGGAATGAAATTGAGTTATTTGTAGTGAGGTGGATGGACCTACAGTCTGTCATACAGAGTGAAGTAAGTCAGAAAGAGAAAAACAAATACTGTATGCTAACACATATATATGGAATCTAAAAAAAAAAAAAAAAAAGGTCATGAAGAACCTAGGGGCAGGACAGGAATAAAGACGCAGACGTAGAGCATGGACTTGAGCACATTAGGAGGGGGAAGGGTAAGCTGGGACGAAGTGAGAGAGTGGCATGGACATATATACACTACCAAATGTAAAATAGACAGCTGGTGGGAAGCAGCCGCATAGCACAGGGAGATCAGCTCGGTGCTTTGTGACCACGTACAGGGGTGTGATAGGGAGGGTGGGAGGGAGACGCAAGAGGGAGCGGATATGGGGATATATGTATATGTATAGCTGATTCATTTTGTTATACAGCAGAAACTAACACAACATTGTAAAGCAATTATACTCCAATAAAGATGTTAAAAAAATAAAAATTAAAAAAAATAAAATAATAAGCAATTTTTAAAGGAGCAACAATGACGATATACCATTTTTGTACAAATAAAAACAAGGCTTCCTTATCTGAGTTATTTCCTGGAAGTTCTCTCATGCTTCTGATGAATATTTGGTATGTTTTCTGACAATGGGTTAGTACAGAAGTTCGTTTGAGAGATAAAAGTGTGATTGAGTCGTAAGTTTAAGTTGTTTAATTATTTTAATATAAAGTTAAAAGTTGAAATGAGAAGACAGCCTACATTGTCGGCCCTGACCAAGAACTTATTTCTCAACCATTAAAACCCACCTAGATCTTATGTCTCTAATGCAACTTTTTCTGGTCACTTATGACATACAAATTCCCAGTCCACTGGGAATCGCTGCTTGGTCTTTACTCATCTTCTCTGTTACTCTGAAACGTTTAAACCTTCACCCTTCCTGAAACGCCTTTACAGTTAGTAACACCACAGTTTTCTGAGTTTCCTTGTCTATCATCTACATAATAATCTCCTTCGTTGAGTATGCTCCCCACGTCTGCCCCTCAAGTGTCACTGTTCACCTAGGTCTCCATCTTGGTCTCTCTTTTTCTTTACCTTAAAGATAATGACTCAACGGGCTTCCCTGGTGGCACAGTGGTTGAGAGTCCGCCTGCCAATGCAGGGGACACGGGTTCGAGCCCCGGTCCGGGAAGATCCCACATGCCGCGGAGCAACTAGGCCCGTGCGCCACAACTGCTGAGCCTGCGCTCTAGAGCCCGCGAGCCACAACTGCTGAACCCGCGTGCCACAAATACTGAAGTCCACGCACCTGGAGCCTGTGCTCTGCAACAAGAGAGGCCACCGCAGCAAGAGGCCTGCGCACCTCAACAAAGAGTAGTCCCCGCTCATTGCGACTAGAGAAAGCCCGTGCACAGCAACGAAGACCCAACGCACCCAAAAATAAAGAAATAAATTTAAAAAAAGAAAATAAAAGAGAATGACTCATTTTTGACCCACACTGCTCATCTTCCTTATTCCCTGTGTCACTGAATGAGGCCAAAAGTACCAGGCTGTTCACGCAGAAAGTGACGGTCACCTGGATCTCTTCCTCTCCCTAAAAATCTCTTTAACACATCCTCTCATATTGATTCCCACGGCCATTGACTAACACCACGCCTCTGTCACCTGTGGCTGGCTTGCTTCATCAGCTTCCTTCTTAGTTTCTCAGCCTCTTGGCCTGCCAGCCTCCAGTCCAGCGCTGCCCCATACAGTGACAATGAGTCGTGTGTGGCTCTTTAAGTTCTAATTAAATAAAATTTAAAATTCAGCTCCTCGGTTGCCCTGACCACATGTGACAAGTGGCTACTGCACTAGACAGCACTTATTTAAGACATTTCCATCATCACAAAACTTTCTGCTAGACGGTGCTGTTTCCATTATCCACCCAATGTATGCTCCACGGATCACTAAACTAAATCCTTCCCCTCATTAGCTAACACCTCAAAGCAATCTCAGTCTCCAGGAAGCTTTCTCTAACCCCCCAAGGGTATACGAGATGCTCCATCTCTGAGCATTCGTGACATTCTGGGCTTCTCTTGATTATAAAGAGCAGTAATCAGGTGCTTGTCTATTTCGTCCACAAGGATGTAACCCCGAGGACAGGAATTACGTCTGTATCTCAAGATAGTGATATGTGCATTTAAGTATCCATGTATTAATTCCACAAATATTTACTGAGCATTGCTAGGGACTGTACAACACTAAGTACTGAACAATTTAAAACTTTTTAAATGTAGGTATACTCTAGGTGTTCAGTAAGTGTTTGTTGACTTAGTAAGTAATTTTGACTCTGATCCTAGAGAATCAATAACATGTAAATCAACTGACACATTTTTTGACATAACATATTTGGCAGTACCGTCATAAATAGACCATTAGGTTATACAAAGTATAAGTTTAGCAGGTAGAGATTTCTTTGCTTTCATTCTATGAAAGAACAGATTTTAGGGGGCATGGTCATCCAATTGACTATTATCTTCAGAAGAACAGAGTCTCTTTCTTTTGCTCAAAATTTTATCCTGCACCTAGCCAAAAATGTAGCAAGTCCTCAATAAGTATTTGTTGGATAAATGTTAAGTGAACACAGGTATCAATTAGCCTCTTTTATATATATATATAAATGATTCTCTTTTTTTATGGACTTCTCTTTATTTATTTATGGGTGCATTAGGTCTTTGTTGCTGTGCTTGGGCTTTCTCTAGTTGCAGTGAGCGGGGGCTACTCTTCGTTGTGGTGCACGGGCTCTAGGCGCATGGGCTTCAGTAGTTGTGGCACGCGGTATTCAGTAGTTGTGGCACATGGGCTTCAGTAGTTGTGGCACATGGGCTCAGTACTTGTGGCTCGCGGGCTCTAGAGCACAGGCTCAGTAGTTGTGGCGCACGGGCTTAGTTGCTCCGTGGCATGTGGGGTCTTCCCGGACCAGGGCTCGAACCCGTGTCCCCTGCATTGGCAGGTGGATTCTTAACCACTGCGCCACCAGGGAAGTTCCTCAATTAGCTTCTTGAGTTTTTTAATCATAAACCAAAAATATTCTTAAAAAGGTCCTCTCCTAACATGATTCAAATATCTTAAAATCTCTGTTTTTGGAATTAAAATCATTTTTAAGTATTTAAAACATATAAGGAACTTTTGGAAAAAGTTAAAAGAGAAGTCGTATAATAAGAAAGTCAATGCAAAATACACCTTTGTTAAATATTGTAGAATCACTATGCTGGAAAAAGTGCCAACTACGTTATCCATTTCATTACATTGGATAGTTTTCACCATAAGATTCCTCTTTTGTTATGTGTCCCTAGAGAGAACAAACTATAATAGTATAGATATTGTAATAGTGAGTGAAGATCATGAAACAGCCAGAATTGTACGATGCCTGCTCGTAGAATAATTTGAGGAACATACATATAGTGTCATCAATTGAAAAGTTTTCAGGGGATGAAAATACGATAGTAGATTATGGATCAATGGTCTCATACCGTTGCTCTAAGTAGTAATTCTCATAAAACAGTCGAAAGCATATGCTTGAAATGGAAAAGCATCACTGGCCACCACCGTCGATATAAAACTGGATATATCGTTTGAATGTCGGAGCTACTTCTTGGAGACATTCAAAACTCCATTTTTGCTGTGGAACTTCAAATTCTTATGTAATTAATTGAAAATAATCTAAAAATAAATGTTCTTCCATTTAATAGACTAAGCAAATCATTATATTACATACCATATTGCATGTTATTCATTAACCACGAGCAAAAACAGAAGCTGTCAACAAGGACTCATATGACAAGTTCAAATGGTTACTGGAATGTGATAGACTCTTTTTTTTTTGGTTTATGCAACTTTATTGAAGAAAAATAAGTCAATTACTAGCAGAGCTATTAGTTGATCACTCATCCATTGACAACTTGCATCATTTATTCAGTGCTATATTAAACAGTGTATTGGAAGACAGATTAACTAATAGCTCCAAGACTCCTAACAATTTAAATGAAAATTACAAAATGTTTGAGACCCTCTTTTGGAATACAAAGGGTGTTTGACTTCCAATTTCCATTCTCTGTAGAACAAGAACAGGTCCTTCCTTTATTGACATGCATAAAACACATCACATTTTCTGTTCTGCTGGTGCTATCAATTCAATACCAATTCTCCAGCCACATCAGTTATGAGCATAAAGTATATCATGTAACCTCAAATCTCTAACAGTGGAAGACTGAAACAAGAATGGATGCTGCTAGAATAACGCTGCTTTCTTTGATGTGACAACTCAGCTTCCACCTTCCTCCCCCTCTGCTGATTCCTCAGCATGTTAGAGCAGTGAGGAATGGTTTTAGTCCCATAACCAAGTTAGAGTGAAGACATCGGCCACATAATACACATGCTCCATTTTTAAAAAATTCTGAATCCTGGGCAACTGTCCTCTTGTAACTACTTTACAGTTTCTAAAAGCAGTTATTGTCCAAAGCTGGAAGGACTTGTCTTCTCAGATGAGCATGTGAACGAATGGAGGGAGGTAAACAAAAAATAAAGTTAAAAAAGATGAGGTCTGATAGGGGAGCAGCCGGATAAGAAAATCAAAAAAGGAACAGTAATTTAAAGTTTATTCCAGCTATAATGCAGGTTATTCTGACTTTAAGGTAGCATCACATGGCCTACTTCTGAGTCCGTGCCCGAGATATTCTGTTGTACTTATCTCTGTTTGTTTTATAGATCCGTGCAATCTCTGGCACTAGGGGGTCATCTGGGTTTGGATCACATAGCAGTGAACAAATGGATTAAAGAACTTTAGAAATAGTTAAAGCAGGAGACCACTGTGATCTTAGAATATCGAGATAAACGCTGCCATTACTGTTAATATTTGGATGATAAATTCTTGTAAATGCAGCCTTAGGTGGTTTGAAGGGGTAGTCTGTAGGAAAATGAATCGTCAAAAAGAATACACCGCCTTGACATGGGCTGTGGTTAGGTCCCATAATTCTGGCTTGCCAATGAAACATATCGTCCCCAAGTGGACCTGCAGAACATTGTGCTGGAGGGTCACGGGCCAAACCGCTAAGCTCCTTACTCATCCGTTTCAGCGCCATCGTCTGTGCTTTTCGTCTGGCCCCTCATTATCTCGGTGTGTGTTCAAAGTTCCGGGCAAAACTCTTGATT
The DNA here is from genome assembly GCF_951394435.1 of Stenella coeruleoalba. Lineage (NCBI taxonomy): Eukaryota > Metazoa > Chordata > Mammalia > Artiodactyla > Delphinidae > Stenella > Stenella coeruleoalba. The sequence continues at coordinate 5,286,719 of NC_137160.1, read as the reverse complement.
ATCCCGGCGTCTTGAGGGATTGTCTCTTGGTCTCACACCGGCTCTGCCAGACGCAGGCGCAGAGGGGCCGGGGCCTCCCTCAAGCTGCGGCCTCCCCGCGGCAGCTTGTGATAGACTCTTTAAGTTATTGAAACTGGTCTACAGTATATGTACGGTCTCAACTTTTCTTATTTTTCTGTATTAGTTTCAAATGATTTAACTCTTATTTACTTTCTATCATTGGTCCAATATTTGGAACAAATCCTATTTCCTCGGCAACTTTCGCAATGTTTTGAAATCCCTAAACCAGGCGAGTCAACGAGAATATGACAGATTTATCCCTATTTGGCCTTTATCCAAACCCCTCTACTTCGTTCCATTTAAGTTCGGCAAGCTGTGTTAGCAAATAATGAACTCAGAAAAAACTTCACGGACCATATGGCTACGATTGACTTGGTTCCAACATAGGGTCTTTATACTTTTATTAAAAAAAAAAGATATTACAGAATATAAGCCCAGTAAAATTTCCTTTTTTTAAAGAATTAAATAAAGGAAAATTAAACAAAAGAAAAGAATCTGTTAAAATGTTTGGTTCTATGTATGGTCACCAAAATCTATAATCAATTTGTTTTCAGTCTAATATACACACAGATAGAGACATAGACACAGTAAATACACACACACACATACACATTCTAATTAATGTTTAAGATATTAGGAACATCAGAATATATTTGTGTATGCTTCTCAAACTGGGCTTCCTATCATCTTGGATACATGGTGCTGTATCATTCCATGTTATATAAATGAATGCACTATTTATATTAATACAAAGTTATTATGGGATAGAATGCAACATTTGCACACATTTTCTAGCACTCAGAAATTATCAAACAAATACTAAGGAGTTGACTAATCAATGAATTAGGTTTTAAGGTAAAGCATTTTGAGCTTGCTGCAAGCCAGGTACTTTCTCAGACATCCAGGCATTCATTCTCATCTGGGAATTCTCATCTCATCATTCATTCGCATCTATGTTATCTTAAAAATGTTTTAAGATAATATAAGAGAGGTTCACCTATCAAATGATACGGCACAAAACTAAAATCTCACAAATCAGAATAATAATGCTTTCATATACATCATCAGAATTACAAATGAAAATATTAGTATATCCCAGGAAGATTGACACTTCATTATTGCCAACAAACCATATTACTCTCAAAATTGCCCAAAGAAGTGACTAGAAGTATAAATATAACTCAAGTAAATTTATTATGTGAAAGAAAAGTGTGAAAAGGCTAAGTAAAATGAAGGCTCAGTGTTTGGCATAAGTGAATAAATTATTCATGATAATTCAAGATAGGTCAATTGCTACTAAAATACGTGCCAGAGTTTAATAAGTAACTCTTCTATGGTGATCACCATGTGTTAGCCCTCTTCTAATTACTTTGCTTATATCAATTTATATCATCCTCACGCTTTCACTTATGTACCTTTATTATCCCATTTTACAGAGAAGAGAAATAAGGTCCAAAAATGTAGCAACTTTTGTAGAGATTCACAGCTGAGCTGGGTTATGAATCCAGTAAGTGTGGGTCCAGAATCTGGGTCTCTAATCTTTTTACTGTTCATCCCCTCTATATATCAGCAAAAAAATCTACCGATTTAAGAAAATATACTGTTAAGCCAGTTGTATGTCACAGCTATTTGTTCAAATTATTTTATAATTACACTTGCGTTTTTAAATGTGTAAGTGGTGTTATGTTTATCTGTGTGCCAGTCCTTTGTTAAATAGTGTCACACAAGACCAATAGAGATTTATGATTCAATTTCTATGCATAAGGAAACAAAGACACAAACACAACTGTATGACCTTACCAAGGTCATTATGAAATGACGTTAGCAATAGGACTCAAATCTCCTTGTAACCAATTTATATGCCCACGTAACTTTTCTCTGTGAACAGTTAACAGAGGTCTTCAATCTCCTTCTGATATTCTGCTGGCCGATTTAGGATTGCCTTATTCGACCCACAAGGTTTGGTATAAATAAACTGAAAAGATGTGTGTGTAGGTATAAAGTCACAATGTCACTGTGATGAGCATCCCTGTTTTCATTATTGTTGTTAAGAAAGAAAACAGGACAATTTACAAAAAGGAAGAGAGTCTCTCCCTTATCTTGTTAATCTGCAGCGATGCCGCAGTGCAAAGAACAGGGTATTTTCCTGAACATTTAAATATTAGGAAATAGCGTTGTTAACAATCTACACAAGGGTTTTGACTTGGTGTCTGTGACAAGCCCCTCTTCCAGCTCAGCAATATTTGACATACACACATCAGTACATTCTGATACACTCCTCTCGCTATAATTCACCATTTTTAAACAATTGGCTTGTGTCTTTGTGAATATCATCAATTCTACCTGTCTGATCTAAGGTGAAACTTAGGGAAGTATCAGCTATGTCAGTTCTTCTTGACATGAGCAATGATACTAGCTCAAAGGCAACCACAAAACCATAAGGGATAAGATGTCTCTTCTTCACCCAGCGGCATCTTGTAAAATGGATAAAGAAACATGAATATTTTACTCATCGCCAGGCGCTTCTACAAAGAGCTCATATCTCATCTCTTTGCAGCAGCACTTGATCATTCATGGCTTTTAGGGTCACTGCTGACTAACTTTTGAGTAATTCTATGACTGGTCTCAATGAGGCATTTACTAGGGAAAACATTTAATAAAATTATATACATATTTGCTGGTCTTGCACCATTCATTGAATTCAAAAAGGAAAAAATACAAATACAACTTCATATTTCCATTAGATAATTATCCACCATTTGTAATAGCCCAGTTCATTTTTCTTGTGGTTTATTTTCCTGTCGCTTTCCTCCGCGGGCCAGTTGTCAAGATACTGCTCCCTCAAATGAGTCAGATTTCCTTTGCCGATTTGTGTTTGGTGGAGTTTTTCTTTGCTCACTTCAAGCTCATTGTACACATGAAAGGACACGCCTGCAGAGAGGCTGTGAGCATTCAGTGGCTCTACTTGCAGGGATCTAGTTGGTGCAAATGAACCTCAGAAGGTCTACTTGAACCTGATAAATTAATAGTATGACAGTTGCTTTGGAGACAAAAGCACTTAAAAAAATAAATCATCTCATGGTAATATAGAAAAAAGCACAGCTTTAATTCATTTATCATAAATTACTAATTGGCAGTACAATTCAATGAATAAAAATGATCACTTTTAAACGAATGTTTAAAAGCTGAATATGTTCAAGCACATGACTATTACATATTTTTAAATGCTATATGCATATACAGAACATAAATGATTTTTATATAATATATGCCAGGAGCTTCTCTTTACTCGTTTTTAGGTACCAGCAGCTAAGATGTTCTCACACACGCTTCTCAGACTCCTCCTGGCTCCATTGCTCCCCAAACGCACCCCTTTTTCTAGAGGCAGTCACCACCTTCTGAAGACACGTCACAAGTTAACTTGACTTTTGCCAACCAAGTAGGAATCTTTCCGTCCCCCAATCAAGTCCAGGAGGCAAGAAGGACACTCGTATTTGTGAAGGGAACTCAAAACAGATTTCACTAAATCTATCATGAATGTGCAGGAACGTCTGGAAAATGGAATGTTTCCCTCTACATCTTAATGGTTTGTCAGTGAATTGTACTGTCACTCTTGTATAGTTCAAGAGTGACAGTACACAGGCCAGAAAAATTAAGGCTAACTTTCCTTCCCTTCTTGTAACTCTAAGAGATGCTGCAGAAGAAGAGGATCAGCTTTGTAGGATTTAATTAGGATTCACGCTAATTGCTTGTATTGTGCCCTTTGAGCTTTGACTTCAGAATACTTTAAGAAAAAAATCTCTCTGCCTATTTGAGTAATATGAAGTTTCTTACAGGTATTCGTTTAACAAATGCATGTAGGAAAGACTGAGGTTGCAAGTAAATTTATGAAATCAATGTCATGGAGGAATTAATGGGATTTATTATTCCACTGGAAATTTTTATTGAAATATAGTTGATTTACAATGTTGTGTTAATTTCTGCTGTACAGCAAAGTGATTCAGTTATACATATATACATATATATAATTTTTTAATATTCTTTTCCATTACGGTTTATCCCAGGATATTGAATATAGTTCCCTGTGCTATACAGTGGGATCCTATTTTTTATCCTTTCTATATATACTAGTTTGCATCTGCTAACCCCAAATTCCCACTCCATCCCCCCCCACTCCTCCCCCTTGGCAAGCACAAGTTTGTTCTCTGTGTCTTCCACAGGAAGTTTTTGATGCATATATTGGAGGATTGATTTTTAGCTCCTGACTTAGGAACGCTTTAACATAAAAGAACATGCAGACATGGTGTTGATTCTTTCACAAGGTAAATATGGCAGGTAAATAAGTCTATGAATCACCCTGAAAACCTTGTAAAAAGAGACTTCATTTTCCTTTGTTTAAAATATCTTAGCTGACTTGCAGTTCATTTTCAGAAAGCATGTAAAAACTTCTGAATTGTACACTCCTATCAAGTACAATTTCGAAATACAGGCCAATTAACTGCAAGCTTCTACTGCAACTTGATATTGAGAGGTTAGGAGGAAAAGGAAGGTTAGAGAAGGATTCATTGGAATTAGGATATTTTACCAAAATGTCTTATCTCCTTTTCCCTAGGAGAAAGGCACCACCTTTTGCAAATAGTTGTTAAGTTACATGGTCCTTAACAGTTAGTGTCTATATGAAAAGAAAAGGAAGATTAAAAGTTGGTTAGTACCTGAAATCCACTAATTCTATATTAAAGGGCTTGTAATCTTTCCCCAGGCACTTTGCAATCAGTAGTGCTGTGACTACTACTGTTGTTAGTGGCACTACTGTTATTATTATCATTACTTCCTTTTATTAGACAGCAAATCAATGTTATGACATAGAATTTTAAACCCTCAAACTCTAAAAATGTACTTAATTGTTCATCATGTTGAATTCATTCCTCAAAGGAGATATAGCATGTCCTTAAAACAGCAATGGTAAACAACAAAAAAATAAAGAACGAGAGAAAATGTGTTTGGTAACAGGGTGCATTCACAGCCTTTTTTATACTCCTGATAAGCGCAAGATAAAATTTGCTGTTGTGTTTACTGAACTTCAGGTCCCTGGGATGGGGAAACGGTGCCTGAAAGGAGCAGAATCCCACAGAGGGAGGAAGCCTTCAGGCAATCGTGACTCACGAAATTGGCTGTGGTGGGAAGGAGAAATTACCAAGGCTTGTGATGACAAAAGTGAATGATGCTGATACGAGGAAATCTAGACAGCCACTGAGTCCAAAAATTAAGTCTAGAAGAGCTTCATTAGTTCTTAATAAGATGTGACAGAACGGAACATTATCCAGGTACATTAATGAAGTAAAGTTTGAGAGTTGAATAAATGTGATAAAATGTGTGTAGATGCTGGAAACAACTGGAAATTTTTACTCTTAGAGACTCAGAGGGAAAGCATTATCAAAAAGGATTCTGAAATATTTGGAGTAACACAAGTCAAGGTTGATAACATTTGTCAACTGATTCAGAGAATAACTTCATTATAAGGCTGCTGAACAGTTTTAAATTGTTGAAAATCCTCTTTCATAGAGTTTGCAAAAGGATATGGAACTTTTCTACCTATAATATATGGAGTGTGAAATTTTCTAAAGTTGAGTGTTTGCATTTTAATTGAGCAAATGCCTATTTACTACTATTGAACCAAAAATGGAGACAATGTGAGTTATAGGTTTCATACTGATACAGTGATACTCTGTACTCCTTGTATTTATTTATTTATTTTGCTTATTTAATTTATTTTTTGGCTGTGTTGGTTATTCGTTGCTGCCTGGGCTTTCTCTAGTTGCGGCGAGCGGGAGCTGCTCTTAGTTGCGGTGTGTGAGCTTCTCATTGCGGTGGCTTCTCTTGTTGTGGAGCACGGGCTCTAGGTGCGTGGGCTTCAGCAGTTGTGGCTCATGGGCTCAGTAGCTGTGGCTTGCGGGCTCTAGAGCGCAGGCTCAGTAGTTGTGGCACACGGGCTTAGCTGCTCCGCGGCATGTGGGATCTTCCTGGACCAGGGCTCGAACCCGTGTCCCCTGCATTGGCAGGCAGATTCTTAACCACCGCGCCACCAGCGAAGCCCATGTACTCCCTTTATTTTTATGTCGTTTGCACTGTGTTCCCTGTGTTTTGTGTCTGCTCTCTCTACTGAACCGCTCTTCTCAAAGTGAGAGCCCACACGTGTTGCTCTGTTACCTCTAGCCCTTTCTTTTGTTAACACACGGTAGGTGTGGGTGAATGTTTCATAGATAAAAGACGGAAAAAATACTTCTAAAAATCCACAAATATTGGTAGCTATAGATACCGCACACGTGTATTTTTGACTGTGCGCCATGCGGTACATCCTGCTTTTGGGAGCAGTAGCCTGTTAACGGAAAGTGTGCTTCGATAAACAGAAAAGAGTTTGGGGAGGGAGATCCTGCCTGCCAGACCTTGCCCTCCGACTCCTCACGTGGCCTCCTCTGACCCCATAAACAGACTACTGACCTCTAGTCAAACTGGATTATAGTTTGTCATTGCCGGGGCTCTTGTGGCCTCTTTATAGGTGAATATTTTTTCCCAGTTAATGCTGTCACGCTATTTTCCCTCCTTTAGCTGAGAACTATATGCTCCTTGGATATCAACCTTCTCTGGGAAGCCACAACTGCATGCCACGCACCTGGGCCAGGTTCCCTTCTGAAATGTTTCTGCAGTTTTCTGTGCCTACACTGTTGGTCTCATTTATCACACTGAATGCAATTTGCTGTTTATGAATTTATCTTTCCCCATAGCCTGTAAGCTCTTTGATTGCATATTATATTTTGTGCTGAAGGATATTTCCAGAATGATATGCAGTTCCCGACACCAAGGGATTGACCCTCTTCAAGGCTGATGCCCCTCTCCCCTGCAGTAGTGCCTGTCTCCCACTTCACAGACCAAGGAAGGCAGACACTCTCCCAGCCCATCATCCAGCAACGGTGTGGGTCTGTGACTCAGTCCTATATGAAGGGCTCTAAAGTGGCCTCAGGGGAAATGTCTCCTTATTCATCAGAAGTATCAAAAGGAAGAAAACACCACTCTCCTCTTTATGGGGTGTCATCCTGTCTGCCTCGGACGGCTGCATCCCTCTTGCAGCCAGACCAGAGACTGATGGGCTTAATGTAGCAGAGACACAAAGACAAACAAAAACAAAAAACCCCTGAGTCCCTAACAAGATTGCTCAACTGCTGCCCTGACTCTGATACCACTCTGTTTCAGGACCATGGATAACCTGAGATAATAACTTCAGTATTGACTAAGCCCCTAACAGATCCAGGGCGGCAGCCTTCAGGACTGATCACAGGACCCAGAGCCCAGCTCAGCGCCATCCTCGGCCTGGGAGGACAGAGCGTCAGACACACCGGCCCAAGCTAATGGGCTGAGGACGACATGCCCTGACTTGGCCAGGGTATAAAAATCCATCCACCACGCAAGGCTCCATCAGAACTGCTCCTGAAGCCGCAGGCGCTTGTCAAGCACCCACAATTTGCTGAATCCTAGTAAACCCCAGTGATTTACTGCACCCAGCATGAGGCAGCCCATCATCGAGCTGGGGTGAGAGTGTGGCCTGAGGCAAAGTTGAATACATGCAACTCAGAATATTTATCATTTAATGTTTATACCATGGCTTTGCTTCTGACACCTCAAGTGTAAGTTATATAAGTTGATATTACAGTGTTCGGAGTTTGATGTTAATACACTAAATTCTATGGGGCTATAAAAGACACTCATGATGAAAAATAATAACAGGCAACACCTAAATCTATATGTAGGCAATATTCTAAGCCCATCACATTTATTTATGCTTCTGAGTATATATCATTGTTGTGATTTTTCTTCTCATTTATAGACGAGGAAACTGAGTTACAGAGAGGTTAAGTAACTTGAGCAAGGTCACACAGCTAGTAATAGGCCAAGGGATGGTTCAAATCCAGATCATCTGGATCTAGAGCATATATAGATGAACTGCTCTGCCGCCTCTCCTCAAAAATCCGAACAATACAAGAACAGCATATGATTGAACAGCCTAAGGAATATTCTAGAAAAATGAGTGTCAAAAACGCTCCATTTCTGGGCGTCTGTAAATGGTCAAGTGCCATATGGTTGTTTGGTTATCTGCTGCTGATTGTATGAGTCAGCACTGGGCCTGTGTGTAATTACGACGAGCAATGCGACGGACAGGACCAAAGGAAACTCCTTATGTTCACGAAAGGGGCTTTGTAACTTCAGTGTGTTAGTAAAGCGTATCCTACTGACATCATTACACAGAGAAGAGAGCTGCCTCCGATAGAACGTTCCTGAGCAGGTGCCCGGCTCTGTGCCTCACAGACTTGGAACTTGCCGTGTTTGCTGTCATGCCAACGTTGTCTCAGTATTGATTTCTGAAAATGCACTTTTGAGTTTAGGAGTTAGGATTCCGAAAGAACACTGAAGCCACTGATGGGTAAACTATTCTTATTTAGAAAATATGTTGAAAATGGCTGAAAACGCTCACCTGTCAAAGCCTAGGGCTGGTGTTCCAGCCGTACCATGGAGAGCAGCCCAGGCTGTGACCGGACTTGCCCTTGACCCAGTGACTTGTTAGCATGGGGTCTCTGCCACTTGAGCCTCAAACCCTGAATCTGAATGATGATATAATCCCACTTTTTTCTGTTTGTTTACAATCTTAGGCTATGTAAAGAGTAAACTATAAAAATGCAGTCAGGGGCTTCCCTGGTGGCGCAGTGCTTGGGAGTCTGCCTGCCGATGCAGGGGACACGGGTTCGTGCCCTGGTCCGGGAAGATACCACATGCCGCGGAGCGGCTGCGCTCGTGAGCCATGGCCGCTGAGCCTGTGCTCCACAACGGGAGAGGCCACAACAGTGAGAGGCCCACGTACCGCAAAAAAAAAAAAAAAAAAAAAAAAAAATGCAGTCAAACTGCCATGAATTTGAATAATGCTTTAGTCTTTTAAATATGCATTCACAGCCATTGCTTATTCATTTATTGGAGATGCACTTAACTGAATGCCTTGCTGCTGCTCTGGACTACTTGAAACTCAACAGCCGTGGCCAAGACCGACAAAATCCTCACCCTCAAGGGGCTTACATTCTAGCAGGAGTCAGCCAGCAGAGAGCCATCTGAGGAACTGTGGACAATGCAATCCAGCTGGGATCCGGGCCTGAAAGGCTACGAGTTAGTGCCTTGCATGGGGCGGGGGAAGAGACTCCTTCAGTCCCTACCATCAGGGACTGTTGAAGGCAGTATCCGAGTTGAGATGTGGAGGATGAAAAAGAATGTCAGGGGCTTCCCTGGTGGCGCAGTGGTTGAGAATCTGCCTGCCAATGCAGGGGACACAGGTTCGAGCCCTGGTCTGGGAGGATCCCACAGGCCGCGGAGCAACTAGGCCCGTGAGCCACAACTACTGAGCCTGCGCGTCTGGAGCCTGTGCTCCGTAACAAGACAGGCCACGATAATGAGAGGCCCGCGCACCGCGATGAAGAGTGGCCCCTCGCTCGCCGCAACTAGAGAAAGCCCTCGCACAGAAACGAAGACCCAACACAGCAAAAATAAATTAATTAATTAATAAACTCCTACCCCCAACATCTTCTTAAAAAAAGAAAAATAATGGCAGGCAGAAGGAGGGGCAAGTGTAAAGCCTGGTCACAGCAACAGGTCTGAGAAGGGCAGCTGGGGAAGGTGCCAGCTCCAGCCAGGATGAGCAATGGGGGGACTGGGGTGCAGGGGCAGAAATTACCCTGAAGGGGCTGGATTACATAGGTTGCTGGTGAGGCATCAGATTTTATTCCAAGTAAAATCGCAAGACATTAAAGAGTCTTAAGCAGGAGAGTGAAACGAACTGATTCAAAATTGAAAGCATCATTTTAGCATTGCATTTTCATAATTTTTATTCCAATCATAACTGCAGGAGGAAATTCATTGCTGCCTCTATTTGAAACACCAGGAAACTAAACTCAGAGAGGGTTGTGTCTTGTCCATGAAATTCAAAGAGTCAGAGAAGGAGACAGTACTGAGTCTGAGACCTTCTCATCCGGGGTTTCTTGCTACTTTCTCTCCACCCCGGTTGCCTCCTTTATGTCTGCCTATAACCCAGTTATGTGCAACAAAATCAAACGTCAAGTAGGAACATTTTCTTTAAATGTCCACATACCTAAAATTATTTCAGATTATATTTGTGGTATTAGGTTGAGCTGATGAGAAATGAAAGCATGGCCAGAAATGCGCTTCAAGTACATTATTGTACATTATTCTACAGTAAGAATAATGACATGGTTTGAAATAAAAGGATTTAATCAAATTGACTGAAATAAATTGCCTGTGGCCAGGCTAACAAGGCTATATTTCAACATTCTACTTTAACTTGTTGCTTTCCATTTCTTTTCGCAGATATGAAATAATCTGTCTGGAGCTCCCTCTACCACAGCCTGCAGCCTCCTTCCTGCGCCCACTTCTGCTCAAGGTTGGCCATCCCCACTGCAACACTCCACGCTTCATCCTCTCCTATTCTTCATATTACATCCCGCACCTACCATGCTCCCTACCACAAAGAAAAAAATGCAGCAAACATTTTTATAATTAACGTCATTGCTCTACATGCATCAAAAACACAAGAATATAAGCAGTTAACCTAGTGAGACAGAGGTGGAAATTGCTAGAGTATCGTCCAGATAAAAAGAAACAAATGAGGAAATGACAAGTAGAGAAGACTGTCATAAGAATTAAGATTTTTAAGAATTTAATGACTCTTACGATTAAGAAAGAAAGAATCCTTTATTTCCAGCAGTATGGATATCCAGATATACCTTGACCATCCTTTGGCTAAAAACAACCAAAACTGTGGAATAAAATAGAAACATTTATTTAAATACCCTTCACTTTCTGTCAAGAATTTAAGGAATGGTCAGAACCCCTAAACAAAGTGAGAGCACAACTCCATAGAGGGAGACACAGCATGGAAACCAAGCTTTCCCTTGAGGACACTTCACAGAACTGGGTACATTTACACTTTAGGTCCGGCAGCCTGTGGGTTGCGGAGTCAGCGGACAAGCCAAGGTTTGCTCAGGGTGGGGCTATGACAGAAGACGTCCCTGCAAGTAAACCCAAGGTCTGAAGGGGACAGTCTTGATTGTGAGGAGACTAAGAACAACGGTCCCTCTTGAACCTTGGCACAGAGTGGAGAGCTGAAAACCAAAGACTCAAAAAGAATGAGAAGACCCAGACGGTCCCATAATCACTGTCAGATCTTTATCAGAGATATTCCTCCAAAAAAACACCAGTCCAGAGAGATCACCAAAAGTTCTATCAAATATTCAAGGATCGAATGCCTCTTGCATAGACCACTTCAATCATAGAAAAAGACTCCACAGATGTGGTCGGCGTGAGCTTGTAATACTGACCCTGACAGGCTCAACACAAGAAAGAAAATGGCAAGCCAGCCTCGCTTGTGAACACTGATACAAAAGCCGAAGCGATATGACAAACCAAGTCCAACAAGGTATGAAAAGGATAAAACAGCAGGAGTTTTAATAGAAAAATTAATAGTCAAAATCAATTGAATTCTATCACATGAATATATAAAAGGTGTTAAATTCCATGATCATCTTATTAGATGCAGAAAAATCATTTGAGAAAATTTAACAGCCATTCATAATGAAACTGGAAAAGAAAAAGTGACTCTCAAGGTAATAATCCTCCAACAAAAATATATAGCAGTTTTCATGCTTAATGTTTAAATGATTATGATAAGGAACAAGTCAAGAATTTTCCTAATAGCAGTTCTATTCAGCTTTGTTCTGAAGGATATTGCCAGTGCAGTGAGGTAAGAAAAAAAGATAAAAACATAACTATTTGAAAGAAAAATAAAAAGTATCACTATTTACATATAGAGAGATTATTAGAATTAATGAGTGAAGCTATAAGTTGGAATCAAAACCACTATGTAAAATCTGTACATAAGTAAAAGTTAAGAAAACGTAATAAAAAAGAGATCAATTGCAATAAACATCAAAATTATGGGCTTCCCTGGTGGCGCAGTGGTTGAGAGTCCGCCTGCCGATGCAGGGGACACGGGTTCGTGCCCCGGTCCGGGAAGATCCCACATGCCGCGGAGCGGCTGGGCCCGTGAGCCATGGCCGCTGAGCCTGCGCGTCCGGAGCCTGTGCTCCGCAGCGGGAGAGGCCACAACAGTGAAAGGGGCCCGCGCACCAAAAAAAAAATAATAAAAAATTAAAAAATTATTACATAAAAATAGATCTTAAAACACGTACAAGAATTTTATGGAGAAAATTGTAAAACTTTGATGAACTATATTAAAGAATAAATTAAAAAGAGAGTTATATCCAACTAATGGATTTCAAGGCTCAAAATCATGAGGCTGTCAACTTTATAAATATTTATCAAAACTTATCAACTTTTTATAGAGATTCAAAGCAATTTTCTGGAAATCCTAAACAGAATTTGGGGTGAAATTTGACAAGCTCTTCTATCCCGGCACCAATGCCATATTGGCCTGTGGTCTTAACCATAAAGGCTTTATGACAATTCTCCGTGGGAGACACTTGGACCACCAGCGTACTCCTCACCCCCTCAAGGCTGGTACACCCACTACCCACTACCCGCTGTGGTCTTTCTCTTTTTTTCCAATACAATTATTATCGTCTAACATATAATTGTGAGCAAAAAATCAAGTTGTATAGCACATGAAATATAATTCCATGTATGTAAAATTCGACGCAAATAAAACTAAAAACATATTGTCTCACTACATATGTAAATAGTGACATATCCACAAAGGAAGGTCTTGATAAATACCACATGCAGGGACATAGTTACCTCTGAATAGGAGGGAAGGAGATGGTCTCTGTATCGTAAGAATAAGGGCAAAAGCAATTATTTTTCTTAATTATGGGGTAGATATTGGGTGCTAGCTATATAATCATTATTTATTCTTTATGCATAATCTAACTTTTAAATTGTAAATAGGCAATAAACGGTTACTATAAATCAAATTCTGGACTACAAGTATTCATAGCTCCTATTTTGTTTAATTCGGGTAACAAAAGCCCTGTGAATCACTATTGTTCCCATTTTTTACAGATTCTGCAGCTCTTGTTTCCCGGGTGATCAGCGCTGGAAGAGGAACTCCGCTCAGATACTACAGTTTCAAGGCGCCTGCTGGTGGGCAGCCCAGCCTGAGGCCCCTCAACGTGAATGGACAAAGTACACAGTTCACCTGATGTTTATTTATTTTTATCTTTATTTTTTTAAACTTTTTGGCGTCGCAGCGAGGCATGTGGGACATTAGTTCCCTGACCAGGGATCAAACCTGCATCCTCAGCAGTGGAAGCGCAGAGTTCTAACCACCGGACAGCCAGGGAAGTCCCTCACCTTATATTTAAACACAACAGTGAAAGCAAACTAGCGCTACGCTTCTTCAGACTTTTCATGATCTTTTCATTTAAACTCGTTCTATCTAAGACGGTGGGAACTGGGGGGAAGCAGAGACAAACTTCCAGCAGCCTGATTTTTTAAAACAAACCTGGATGGCTGATTTAGTTCATCCACAAAAGGGAATGCAATTGGCCTTGCTCCCTTCCTCCCTTCCTTCTCTAGAGGGACCTTATCAGCAGAGACCTGTCAAGTGCTCAGGAAGGAAACTACGTGTACCTGTAACAAGGATATAAAATGTTCAAAGATGCAACAAATGAAGAAAATCATCTTTGAATACACACTATTCAAAGTAGTTTGCATAATTTGCTTTTCTCAATCATACCTTGAAGCAAATTCCCTTTAAAACGACTTAATGCCATAGCCTCCATCACAACAGCAGGGTCCTCATGTCCTCATTCATTTGCTCATCCGTTCAATATGCATCAGGTCATTGTTCCTTCCCTTCGGAGGACAGTCTTGTCTCACCACTGAGTAGGGCACTTTTTCAGAACTAATTATCCTAGTTGTCAATAACTCAGGAAGTATGATCTTAAACTAATACTTTCAGTAACTGTTTTTGAAAATCTATAAGCCAATAAAGAAAGTCTTAGGAAAAGCTTAAGGTAAGTCTGTGCTTTTCAAGGCAGTATTTTAACCATCCTGGATTATGCTGTTTATATTGAAAGGCTTGACTGGGACCAGAGGCCCGCAGTGGGCCTCTAAGAGCTTGCCCTATTCACTATTCACTAAGGTGAATATTCACTATTCATTAAGGTGAATATTCACTATTCACTAAGGTCCGCCAGCCAGCCAGCTAGCCAGGCTTTGTTTCACCCCAGCAGTTGTGATTGTCAGGGGAAGAACACTGAAGTTAGAATTAGAATACCTGGAATTCAAGGCACGCTCTCTTGCTTATGAGCTTAGAAAACTACCCAGAATTTCCGTTTCATACTTGTAAGTCGGGGATAAAAATATCTACCTGACAAGGCTTCCTAAGACTTAAGTGACACATTTTACCAGAGTGCCCGCTGAAATTGAAAAGCTATACAGGAAATATGAGGCATTAGCAGGGCAAGGTGGTAGCCGGGATAAGTGGAAGGGAAAAATGGAAAGGTATTACCTTTGACCCATACAGTGATCAAGAAACTGTTAAAACAATGAAAACAAAAGCTGAAGTTTCAAACATGGGCACATCAAGAAATTGTAGCCATGCTCAATTACAGATATGCAGGATTTGCAAGGGCATTACAGTGGGTAAGAAAATCCAGGTTCCAGCTCCAACTCCACACGAGAGGGAGCAGGCAGACCCAGAGTTATCCTGAGAAAAACAACAAAGTGGAAACTCCAGTTTGCCAAGCCAAATTCAGTTGTTTTGTACAGCAGCTGAGTAGTGATTTAGGTTGGAGATTATTTCAAAGACAATCTCCAGAGAGAATAATGATACTGCTGATTTGGGTCCACACAAAACGTACATTTCTTAAAATTTTAAATAATTTAAAATCTCTGGATTTCACAACAGCAGAGAGAACTGGCCCAGTGCAATAGTTATTTACAATATAAGTGGCAAGGCCCCTTTTCTGTATTCGGAGGGAGCAAAACAAGGAAGACAGCCGTCATTGTGATTACGAATGTATGTGCATGACGTGCTTAGATTCTGATGGGAAACAAAATGACAACCTCTCTATTTGTTCAAGTGATGAGAAGGGCATAAACTTAATTGAAAATTTTATTGCCATCATTATGTGTTTATACGAAAGAGATTCTGTGTACATTTTCTCCATTTCCCCCAATATTAACATTTTGTAAAAAAAAAAAAACAAAACTAGAACACTGTCATAACCAAGAAATTTACATTGACAAAATTTACCACTCCTATTCAGATTTCCCCAGTTTTACTTGTACTGTGTGTGTGTTTAGTTCTATTCAATTTTAGCATCTGTGTATGTTCCTGTATCCACTATCACAATCAAGATACAAAATATTCCATCACTCCAAAGATCTCTCCTGTTACTTTTTTTTATAACCACACCTACCGCCCACCCTCAGTCTAATCCCTGGCAACCATTAATTTTAACACCATGTCTCAAATTTTGTCATTTCAAAAATGTTATTTAAATGGAATTACAGTGTGCAACTTTTGGGACTGAATTCTTTTCACACAGCGTGATTACATGGAGATTCATCCAAGTTTTGTTTTGTTTTTTTTTTTGGTAATAGCCATTTTAAGGGTGTGAGGTGATATTTTGTGATTTTGATTTGCATTTCGCTGATTATTAGCGATGTTGATCAGCTTTTCACATACTGTTGGCCATCTGTATGTCTTCTTTGGGGAAATGTCTATTCAGATCCTCTGCCCATTTTTAAACTAGATTGTTTGTCTTTTTGCTATTGAGTTTTATGAGTTCCTTATATGTTTTGGCTAACCCCTTAACAGATAAACGATTTGCAAATATTTTCTCCCAATTGATAGGTTGCCTTTCATTTTGCTGATGGGTTCCTTGTGGTATTGTTTTTAATTCTGATTTTCATATATTCATTGCTAATATATAGAAATGTGATTGATTTTTGTCTCCTGATCTTATACCCTAAAACTTTGATGAACTCCCTTATTAGTTCTAGGTTTCATTTTTTGTAGAGTCCTTGGAATTTTCTACATAGACAATCACGTCCTATGTAAATAGAGATTTGTCTCTTTCAAGTGATTGGTTATGTGAAAGAAGATGGAATAAGAAAAAGTGGAAAACTTTTATATTGGGTAAAGCCTGATGAGATGACAGAATAAGAAAAAATCAACAATTCTCAAGAATAGCTATTCTGTGAAATTCTAGAATTTTTATATGCCTAAAATTCACGAGACAGAGGAGAAATTTTATGACTTTTAATATCACAAAGTATCTCTAAGTGATGTAAGGAAAAACCTAGGGTCTAATTCTTGCTGTACATAGAGCCATATACTACTGATGATAATAACTATTTTAATTATTTCCAATTATTTAGCATCTAGTATATGCCAACAGCACATAAGCACAACTTAACCAATTTTCATTAAAGATCAGATCATACTTGCTGTCTCTAATCCTTATTTTTTTCTTTTTTTAAGTTGAAGTTGATTTACAATATTGGGTTAGTTTCAGGCATACAGCAAAGTGATGTATATATTCCTTTTCAGATTCTTTTCCATCACAGGTTATCACAAGACGTTGAATCTAGTTCCCCATGTTATACAGTAAGTCCTTGCTGTCTATCAATCCTTACTTTTCTAATCCTCACTTTTCTCCTTATTGGGATCTACCTTTCACCCTTGTCACATCATTGTGATAACTCTGGTAGCAGTTAGCACTGACGTCCGTGTTACAAAATTCAAGGCCAATTTTTCTCTTGCGGAGCCCCTCTGCTGCATTTGCCACTGATGTCTTTCTGAAATGTTCTCACTTCCTTGGTCCCTGGTCTCCTCCTAGCTGGTGTCTACACCTTGGTCTCCTGTGCAGGTCCTTTGAAGGTTCTTGCTCCTTTGCTGGTGGTGTTCTTAAGTGCCCTGCTCTGGCTCCACTGCCCCTCTCTATATTCCAGAGTCTGGGGCTTCCCTGGTGGTGCAGTGGTTGGGAGTCCGCCTGCCGATGCAGGGAACACGGGTTCGTGCCCCGGTCCGGGAAGATCCCACGTGCCGCGGAGCGGCTGGGCCCGTGAGCCATGGCCGCTGAGCCTGCGCGTCGGGAGTCTGTGCTCCGCAACGGGAGAGAACGCAACACTGAGAGGCCTGCGTACAGCAAAACAAAACAAAACAAAAACAAAAACAAAACAGAGTCCTGGGCGATCCCATGTTAGTCTCACAGTTTCATCCCGTTTGCTGGTGCTGCATTGATGTGATCAAGTTCTGTCTCCTCCAACTACCATTGGTTCAAAATGCAATCCCCTCCTTGCGTCTAATCATGTACCCTCTTCTAAGCTGAAACCTGGAAGCAACTGAATATCACCCTCAGGATTAATCGTAGAGGCTTTATGACAACCATTTATTTTTCCTTTTTTTTTTCTTTTGCGGTACGCGGGCCTCTCACTGTTGTGGCTCTCCCGTTGCGGAGCACAGGCTCCGGGCACGCAGGCTCAGCGGCCATGGCTCACGGGCCCAGCCGCTCCGCGGCATGTGGGATCTTCCCGGACCGGGACACGAACCCGTGTCTCCTGCATCGGCAGGCAGACTCCCAACCACTGTGCCACCAGGGAAGCCCATATTTTTCCTTATTTTTCTTACATCCAAGTTCTGGCCCATGTTCTAGCCACAGCTGGGCCTGACTTCCAAGAGAGAAGTCTGACTTCCAGGAGAACAGGATTGATGCTAATGAAAAATGCATTGTTGAGAAGCAGAAATACCTTGAAGAGAAAATTACTTTGTTTCCCCGTGTGGACAAAATAAGCTTAATGGTCTCTGAAAACACCAAATAAAGAGGGAAATAAGTGCTTCATCTTGTTGAGGGTAGTGAGCTCTGAAATTGGATAAAATAAAACAGAGGAATCAGCTTGTTTTACCGTCATCGTCATGCTGAAAATTAGCAAAAGAATACTGACAAAGGAATGGAGCTCTCGTAACCCAGGAAAGTCAGCCTATTCATTTCAGACATCAATATTCTTTGTACTTTCACTGAATAATAATAATAATACTTAAAAAAATTAAACTAATTCTAACATATCTGTGAACTGCCTAACATATAACATTGAACAGTTAGTTATAGCTTGACTAGGAGAATGTACGGATTACAATCATATGAGCAGATAAAAGTGAGAAAAAAGTTTTTGTAAATGTTGCCTTAATAACTGCAGTTATATCCACAGCAATGAATAGATCTCATTATCGTGAATGGGGGATAAATTATGTGAAATATTACATTTCAGTTGTGGGTCTGCTTGAAAGCAAATCAATTTACTGTTGACACTGACAAAGAAAAAATGCTTTATACCACTTGAGACAGTGCCTTTGAAACTTTAACATCAGTATTTAACATACTTAGCAAATAGTGCAAGTAAAAACTGGAAGAAATGACAAGCAATTTCCACTCCCCAACCCCCCAAAAAAACAAATCTCTACAGGGTAACAAGAAAAATTGGTCAGCTCATCATGACAGGCTTAATATTTCATTGACCGAACATCATGTTCTTTTCTTAAGCAATAGAAGTTCACATTGTATTATTTTCATTTGTTTTATACCCTAGTCTTTCAAACAAGCTTAAAAGCAGTTTCCGGGAAGGAAGTCTGTCTTCTCTTTCTTTTTATAGCCCAACCATATTCACTACAATAATATCTAGTACAATGCTTCAGGCATTGAATATCTCACTCCCTAGTAAAAACTGAAATTAGACTTTGCTTTGTATTTTGTGAGTTTGAAACCCAGGAAAACCTCTTGAGTTTAGCTCAAATAAACCCTTAAAAATTTTAATGAGAACAAATTAGTTTTACAAATGCACATACAGATTGAACATAAAATCAACTGTCTCTGGGGACATCATTTCCAAAGACACATAATTAATTATAGCCACGAAATACAATATACATAATGCACATTCATATTTTTCACATTTTGAAATGAAAGTACAGACATATTTGATTCATTCTACCTGACAACCCAGTCCTATCCCAATCGAATAGCAGCTTTTTTATTATAGAGCAATCAAGTCTCTAATTAGGACTGGCATTTCACCCATCATTCTCCTATCATTTCCACTGCAGCTTGTGCTTCTGACAGCCTAAAAAAAAAGCCAGATGGAAAAAAATAATAGGGATAAAAATGACTATTTTTTTTAAGAAAAGAACTGTGGTAGGAGTGCAATTAAAACAAAAAGTTCTAAAAAAATTAGATAAATTTCAAAAGACAAACACATATGGTTAACCATAAATAATTAGAATTTTTTGAAAAGGGAAATTTGTACATCCCTTAACCCAAACACAGTGGTCATAGCCAGCAATCTGTTTTAATTATTATTTTATGAAATAACGGCCCAACCTTTGTTTTCCCAGACTCGTCCTCTCTTCTCAACTTTGTCCTGAACCACTGAAATCATCCTGCCCTCTATTTACAAGAGCCAGGACGTGGAAGCAGCCTAAATGCCCATCAACAGAAGAATGGATAAGGAAGATGTGGTCCATATATACAATGGAATATTACTCAGCCATAAAAAGGAAAAAATAATGCCATTTGCAGCAACATGGATGGACCTAGAGATTGTCATACTGAGCAAAGTAAGCCAGACAGAGAAGGACAAATATCATATGATATCGCTTACATGTGGAATCTAAAAAAAGGGTACAAATGAACTTATTTACAAAACAGAAGTAGGGTCACAGACTTAGAGAAAAAGTTATGGTTACCAGGGGATGGAGGGGAGGATAAATTGGGAGATTGGGATTGACATATACACACTATTATATATAAAATAGATAACTAATAAGAACCTACTGCATAGCACAGGGAACTCAATACTCTGTAATGGCCTGTAATGGAAAAGAATCTTAAAAAGGGTGGATATATGTATGTGTATAACTGATTCACTTTGCTGTACAGCAGAAACTAACACAACATTGTAAATCAACTCCAATAAAAATTTTTTTTAAAAGTTAGTATCGCCAATGCAAATTTATATTTGGGTAATGGGTAATGTATATTTTTTTGTTATGGGACTCATGAAAAAATAAACATGAAAAATTATTTAAATCAAACAAAACAAAACAAAACAAAAGAAATGGCACAACCTTCTTCCCACACAGCTGCCCTTGAGACTTTAAACTCAGCTGTAATCCTTCCACTCGGTGGCCGACCTGGCAATATTTCACCGCTCTGTTCTCCCCTGTCCACGTCCACTGACACTGCCTTGTTCCATGTCCTTCTCACCTACCCCTGGACTGGCAATGGCTCCCCACCAGTGGACGACAGCCCACCCCACCCTGCTGTGATCTCAGTGTAAACACAGTCAGTGAGCTTCCTCCCTCAATATTGTGTATTCTCCCCTGGGCTCTGAAGAAGTGCTTTCAAGCACTGTGCTGTGTGGAAAACCAAGCCTAGAGATATTTCGTGGAAAGTAAGGAGGGCTGGGTTCTGTGGGCATGTATTTCAGGAGGCCATCATGCCAAACATAAAGAGTCAGTTCGTTACAGACTTTTAGAGTGTGATGTGAGAATGGGCGGTGGCAGTCTCCTCGCAGGAAAAAATAAGGCTCAATGTTTCCTAAACTTTATTTGACCACCAAATCCTTTTTTTTTTTTTTTTATAGTAGACTTACTAGTATTTAGAGGAATAGAGTTGGGATATGTTGGTTTACAAGATTTACTCTAAGTTCCTTAATTTAAAAAATTTCTCTCGAGTCATACGTGACCAGAATTTGAGATGGGTCGAGAAGAAAGAAAGAGAAGAATTTCAACAGAAAAATTCAGAGAAGGGAGCATTATAGAGATAAAGGACTTAGACCTGGAGAAGTGTGCCTGTTTGAAGCATGTGTTAATTGTTAGCAAGGGTATTCAATGCTTTTGTGCCTAATTTTTAGACTGTAGATTTTAGATTTTTTTTTTTTTTTTTTTTGATCACAGAAAATTGGAACAGGATTTTGGAGGAAAATAAGGATCTGGGCCAATTCTTCCAAACTGAACTGTGTGCATCTGTTCCTTTGAGGCAGTTCTTCATCCATAGTTCAACTACAAGCTTTGAGATAATTCAAGTGAATATGGGATTTTAGCTTTAGAATGACTTGAAAATTTATTTCAAGTTAGCCCATTCACCTTTAGCCCAGCTAACAGTGCTGGGCTGTGCGATTAACATCTTGTGAAGAGGGCAGGTCTTATGGTAAGTTCTCGCTGCAATAAAATAACATAAAACTTAAAAAGCTGAAATCATTTTGCATTTCAAATATGATGCAAGAGTCACTTGCATCAAATTCACTGTCTCAAAGCAGTGGCTTCAGAGTGCCAGTTACCCAGTTCTTCCATCTCCTGTTTTGTCCTGGGGATGATCAAGACAGCAGTTAAAATGGAAAACCTACTACGTGTCAGGCATCTGGTTCGCTCTGTGCCTGTATTATCTCATTTAATCTTTTCAACGACTTTATTTTACAAATGAGGACTGAAGCAGAGGGTTGTGTAATTTGGCTGAGGTCTTGTACATAGCAAATGTCGTTAAGACTGAACCAAACTGGCTGAGTGCAGAGCTCACGCCCTTGACCATGCAGAGATAATATTTTCTACCTGTGCCCCGTGAAAGACTTGAGTGAATCATTCCACATATCTGAGCCCCATCTTCCACTAAAAAAACAGGGCTTATTTTGCCCGCACAGGACATCATTTTTATAAATGCTTTCAGGATGCTATAAATGCAGAGACTAGTAATAATGACAGATAGTACCAGACATAGTAAGGACCCGCCAGCCTTGGTGACATGGCTTCATGTCAGCATCGTATTGACACCCCACATGCCCAGGTCCATGTCCAATGAGCCGAGGACGACGTCTGCCGCAAATCCAGCTTCTTTATTCTTCCACGATTTCCTAAGAGGCAGAATTGTCTAACTCAATTCCCACAGCAGCTGATTAGTTCTACTTCTTGAAAAACAGAAGCATAATCAATACCTTTTCTTCTAACGTAGAGATTCATTTAATGTAGCCATTCTCAGTGCCCTTTATCTCTCTGTGTGTTTCTGCCTGAACAGCTGCTGGACATCATGGTCTCAAACTTGTTAAATTCGATTGAATTAGAGCAGGAGAAACACTTGAAGCAAAGAGGAACCAGCTAGGATGGCAGGAGGAAATTCCCCACCGCGCAGGACACACAAATTCACAGAAATCCTTAAGGTCAAGTGTAGCCTTCAGAGTGAGAGAAGGACTCTAATTTCAACAATTCAATCTGCAACAGTTTGACTTCGTTGGGGGAAAGGTAACGTGGTGTCCTAGCTCACCTGTCAAGGTCTGTGGCATTTTGGGAAATCACTCTGTCCTCAGAAGAGGACACAACTCATAAAGACCCTCCTCTCCCCAATTTTCTCCTTTCAAACCAGAAGAGTTAACCTAAGACTGTGAGAGAGGCAAAAAACATGTTTGCTCACATAGCAGATAAATATCTGCAGAGTTAGAATGCTCTCCTTACCCGTAAATATTTGGAGAATTAAAGAAAAGCAAACATTTAGGGAAAGAACTAGTTTGAAACTAGACACACATCCGAGCAAGGTCCAAGCGGCCGTGTCTCTACCGGGCCATGTGTTCAATGGCCGGGCAATGGCTAAGGAGGCTCTGCGGTCACTCTGGAGCTCTCCACTTGTCTCTCTTACCTGCCATGGGGGCAGGTCGGCTTCGGTACATCGCAGCCACATCCAGATTCCTGGTGGTGTTTGCAGAACGGCTGAGGGTCATCTGTGAGGAAAACACTGGGACGCCAAGGAAAGGGTTATGACACACCCAGCAGCGCACTGTAGGGCTCTTATCCGGTCAGCGGCTCCAATGAGGACGCGGCGAACCCAGCGAGGACTGACGTTTATGGCTGCAGAGTCTACAAATGCCTGAGCTTTTAACCTTGGTTATTCAAATGCCCAAATGTCTTTTTGATGAGGCAGTAAGGGAGTAGTCTTGATTTCATTGAGCCATGATTAAGGCCTTTGGCAAAATGCTGGACATTAACACACAGAGCACTGATGAGGAAGATGGAATTACATGATCTCCTCAGAGCTGGTCGTAGTTTCAAATGCCTGATTGTGTCTATTTTTCTCCATAAGCCTTTATAAGCTTCATTACTTTAGTCCCTTTACTGTTGCCTGGAATACAAGGCTAAATCCAGTTTTCTGGGCCCCATGAGTCTTATTTTAAACACCCTCTTGTTAGAAGGCAGGCATCACTATTACACGGGAACATTCACCCACTATAGTGAAGGTTGAGCTGCAGCTTCTATTTTAAAAAAATAAATAAAATAAAAATAAAGATAAACAACAACACTGCTGTCTTAGTCTGTCTGGGCTTCCATAACAAAATACCACAGACTGGGTGGCTTATAAGTAACAGAGAGTTATTCCCACAGTTCTGGAGCCTGGAAGTGCTAGACCCAGGCGCCAGCAAGGTCAGGCTCTGGTGAGAACCCTTTCCAGGTTGCAGACTGCCATCTCCTCCTTGTGCCTTCACCTGTCCGAGCGCAGACAGAGGAAGTAAGCTCTCTAGTGACTGCTGTAAAGGCACTAATCACATTCACGAGGGCTCCACCCTCATGACCGCATCTAACCCTAATCCCCTCTAAGATGTCTCACCTCCTAACGCCATCCCATTTGAGGATAAGGTCTCAGCTTGTGAAGTTGAGGGGGACATAAACATTTAGTCCATTACACTCATACAAGATAGTGTTCATACAGGTCCATAACTATCATACAAGCCCATAATAATCATACACGATAATGTTAAACTATACATTGATTCATATATACATAAATATTTTAAATCTGGGATTACTGGGTATAGTTACAGCAGACATTAAGATACTTTGTAGCGCTATTTCATTATTCATTTTATAGGATGCACAGGGCAGGTGGACATAATCTGACTGAGGTACAGGCAGTGCAGTGGGTAAAGGGAGGAAGTGCATTGACTGCAGAAAATTTGAAATGAGTAACTGAGCTGACTTAAATCTGTCTGCTTTTTATTATCACCATGAACTGGCAATTCTAAACAAGGTCAGTGGACTTCCCGGGTGGCAAAGTAGCTAAGAATCCGCCTGCCAATGCAGGGGACATGGGTTCGAGCCCTGGTCCAGGAAGATCCCACATGCTGTGGAGCAACTAAACCTGTGCGCCACAACTACTGAGCCTGTGGTCTAGAGCCCACAAGCCACAACTACTGAGCCCACGCACCTAGAGCCCATGCTCCGCAACAAGAGAAGCCACCGCAGTGAGAAGCCCGTGCACCCCAAGAAGAGTAGTCCCTGCTCACCATAACTAGAGAAAGCCTGTGCACAGCAACGAGGACCCAACAGAGCCAAAAATAAATAAATAAAATAAATAAATTTATTAAAAAAAATAAAAATAAAAAAATAAACAAGGTCAGTGATAAAATATACATCCTTGGAGAAAAGCGAGAGATATTTTGTTGATGTAAGTTCTAAAGAGTTTCTGTGGTTACTAGTGAATTTTAATAACATATGCAAGCTACAAATTTACACATTTTTATTCCTCTTCTTTAATAAACATCATGGTCTCCATGAAAGTTAAATTTAGAGATTCTCCATTATACAGTCATTCTGTGACACTGGGGGTACAGAGTAATGCTGTGAAAACGGTACACAGGAAAAAAAAAACCCCACTATAACGCGGTGATGGTAAACTGAGAAACTGAATTGAATTACTTCCACTTTCTCATTCTCTGTGACCACTAAGAGATCTTTATTTGTGTTTAAATTTTTAACACTGTGTAATAGAGCCTTCAGTGTAAGGTGTAATATTTTTGTTTCCTAAGTGCAAATTTTAGTATAAGCATAAAACATTCAGAAAACATGTCACTGGATTTAAATATTGCCTTTATAACCGAAAGTGAGTCTTCCTTTATAACTGTTCGTCTTTGTTTTAAAAAAAATGTATGAACCACGAAAATGAAATGTTTCATCTGTGGTACGATTTAGCAGCTGTGCAAATTGTTGTATAGAGAAATACCTGTTAGAAAGTGATCTGCTCAGGGTGTCAGAGGCACTAGGGATGCCATTGTCTTCAATGTTTTCCAAATTATTGAGTTTGACAAGGTGAATTTCTTTCACTGCAAGGAAAACCTTAGGCTCCATTCTAGCTAATACTGATCGTGATGAATTAACCTAAAGGTATGGGGAGTCTTGGTGCTAATGAAATTTGACACTACGTTTCCAAACTGATTTCTGCAAACACGATATGTCTCCATAGCATGAAGCCCTCTTGGCAATGAGGCCATGTGTGTGATCTGGGAAGTGGATATCTTGTCTCTTATCTTCTGCCTAAAACACTCTCAGAATCCAGCACCTGCTGGGCTCAATGAAGCACCATGGGAGCTCAGTAAAAGTGACTGGTGATGCATTGAACTTTCTAGGCAACGTGCAAACTGCTTAATTTCCCAAGTATCCAGATCTCTGTCCGTAAAATGGGGATAGTGGTATTTGTCATTGCCATGCTTACAACTGCAGTAAGAGTTTGTAAACAGATTTCTCTAAAATGATTTTTGACTCTTAAAACTAGACACATATTTTCGTAAGTCTCAAAGTGCACAGCTTAAGAAAAGTAGTTTCTCAGGCAAGTGTGAAAGAAACAGGATTCTTCACTCCTTTGGTTACCCAAACAATTCAGATGACTTGCATGTAGTACAATAAGATTTTATTTCTGGAGAGATCAAGAGTTTAAATGAATTTTTAATCTCATAAAGATGAAAACACATTAAAATACATTTCACCCTTGATTTTCTGCTCATCTAATGTCACACACTGTTTCTCGGAAATAGTCTCAGAGTTTCAGCTATCAACTGTATTCTGGTGACTCTTAAATGTTTATCTTGAGCCCTGACCCATCCACTGAATTTTCAATGTACACACACACGCGCGTGCACAAACACACACACACACACACACACACACACACACACACACACAGAGAGAAAGAGAGAGAGAGAGGTCTGTAGAACGTCCCCTCCTGGTTATCTATCTATGGGCACTCAAAGTCAACCAAAACTATTCTCATTCTTTCCTCTGTATTTATTCTTCTAACGTTTTGTTCCTCGGTTTCCAAAACCAGCCCCAGGACGGGCTCCGGAACTCCCACTGGAGAACTTTTTCCCCTTCCCTTCTGCCTAGTCAATCACTGCGTCTTGCAACTTTCCGGCCTCAAGATCCAATATCTCCAGGTCCTTTCTCTCCTCTCCCTTCCTCTGTCACTGTCCTCATTCCACATTTACATAATATCTCACCTGGATTATTGCTGTCGTCCAATAACGGTCTTCTCACCTCCCACCTGTGCTCCTCAAACTGAAGTCCAAAAGACTCTACGGGACCTCCCTGGTGGTTCACTGATTAAGACTCTGAGCTTCCGCTACTGGGGGCATGGGTTCAATCCCTGGCCAAGGAAGTTCCACATGCCGTGTGATGCACAGAAGAAAAAAAAAAGACTCTAGAATGATTTGTCTACACCCAAATCTAATTATGATATTCTCCTGATTAAACACTCTTCCTTCTCATTGTCCAAAGTGACATTTCTCGGTAGAGGTGTACCTCCTTGTTTGGAAATATGCGTGTGAATCGATGGCTGTCACAACGATGGGGGCAGATGGCCATGGCATTTAGTAATGAAGCCAGGCGTTCCAGACGTTTTGCTCCATGTGAGCTGTTTTGCCCATAAACACAAAGTACTTGCAAGGTTTTACTATATGCTGATTTTTCCAGGAATGCATCTATCTACCTTGCACTTTGCTTTATTCTGAAACTTAGCAAATGTTACTTAACAGTTTAGAAAATCACATCACTGCAATGTTCTCCCCGCATCTGAGTCATCAATAAGATACACGTGTTCCAGTCTGCATTTGGAGCTGTCATGTGTGCCATTATTCTGTTTAATTTAAGCATCTCACAGTGTCATCATGTTTCTTAACGAGGATATATTCAAACGTTTATATACTTACATATTATTTTATTACAAATTAATTTTCCTTTACATTTTCTTCCTATTATATCAATTTTTAAACTTAAGATTACAGGTAGGTTATAGGATCTGCAGATTTCAGGACAGTAAAAGGAGCATTATTCAACACCTGTTGTAAACAGCCAGCATGGTGTCTGGCAGGGATGAGAAGCTCTGTCTCACTCGTGAAGGCACACAGGCCCCCAACGACCAGCCAGCTACCTCCTTCTCCAGATTCATCTCTTACCAACACCAGCCCATCTTCCTTGTTTCACGATTAAGTCCGGTAATACCGACTGCTAATAATTCTCCAGTACACAATATTATCTCTCACCACGTGCCTTCTCTTATGCTTCTGTTGCCCACAAGATCTTTTCTCATGACTTTACTGGGCTACCTTCCACTCCACCCTTGAGACGTGATCTCATTAGGGCACCAGGGCACGATGGGATGACTGCAACATCAGATGTGCCAGGTTGTCTGTGCTTCTCTCCCCAGTTTACTGTGAGCCTGTTCAGAGCGGTGTCTCTGTGTGCTACTCAGCCTGGGATCACCGGCGCTCACGGAGTGACCCACGGGTGGCAGGTGGTCCGTGTGCTGGACGTATGCATGGATGTGCACACGGATGAAGGAGTAAATACGTGAAGAAATGTGAGCTGCTATTAAGGAAACATAATAACAATGAAGAGTCTCTCATGTGATAGCAGAATGGACGCAGCCATCTCCTTAGTAATGGTCCAACTGACAAAACCCACAAGACCCAGCTACATTCTTCCAGAAGCGTGGAAAGAAGATGGCATCAACATGGTGCAGATTCAGAGCAAGCTGAAGACACGTTCAGGGACCCTCACTTCAACTTTCCATTTATTCTGCCACCAGAACCCACTGAGGTAAAACATTTATGTTTGCAAACCATCCCATCACCATTGTCTAAGCCATACTTGACATTGTGTCAAGACAAACTCACTCAAGCCGGGTTTGTGAAATGCATGGGCTGTATTGACACTGAAGTGAGCCTCTCACGGCATCTGGAAGACTGCTTTACTTAAGATATGCGTCATCCTGGCTCCAAACTGCTGTGTGCAAAACAGTCAATGAAAGGGTCAAGGAAGAGATAGAAGAAAGATGCTGAAAGTGAAGAGCAGTACAGCTGAGAGCAATGTACCCAAATACAAGCGGTGTGAGTGGCCACCCAGTGCACAGGGATAAGGAGTGAGAGCTCGCTCTCTCTCTCTTGCTCTCCCTACAAGGCTTTGTGCAAAACGGTAGTCAATAACTGCACACACGATACTCAACGCTCATCCGTTCAAACAATTAATAAAAGCCTGTAAACCTTGTTGCCAGATGGATGTAATTTAACATGTTTAGAGTATCATCCTTAAAAAGCCAAAATTTAACTTTAATACGGTCAGTTACCTACGAGTTCATCCATAAACAGACAAAAAATCAACCCTTGATTCAAAGAAGCCGTGTATAAATCTGAGTATTGATAAGAAAAAAACAGAAGGTTGCCACTACGAGGAAAACACCTAAGAATACATCTTTTTTCCAATAGTGGATGAATAGTATTAGCTTCATAATGAGAAAATCTAATGGAGTGTTATACTGAGTATCACACAGGTCAGACCATACCACCAACAGGCAAAATTTCTCCTTTCAACTTAGCCTTTTATCTTGGCATTATTTAGACCTAGACTAGAGAACAGCAACTACATGTAATAACTGCTAGTCAGTCCAGAGACTAGAATGGATGTGACATCATGCATTGAACTTCCTTTCACATAGTATAAACACACATGTAGCCAGAGAAATCACTATTTTGGGTGTAAGATCGAATTAGTATTGAATAAATATTGACCTTAATTTCCTATAAAACACACGTGTGAAAGAGAGGACAAGAGATTTGACCCAGGGAACAAAGAAGATGAGGATGAAAGGACAAATTGTACTAACTTTTTACCCTCTTAATCAGCTATACTGGTTTGGGAACTTAATGAACATTTAGGAATGTTCTTTAAATAAGTAAAGAGTCATTTGGCCTAAAATTAATTCAAATATATGGTCACAGAAAAGAAACTTTCTAATTTGAGAATTAAAATTAAGTTTTGAGAATTAAAATTAAGCGGCCCAAAGAGTTTCTGAAATAGTCTTAGAATCAGTGCAAAAAAAAAAAATTCAAACAAAACTAAATTATCTTTTCAGTCTTTAGAAATTAAATGTAGGAACAGTGTCATTGTATATTTTAAAACATTCCAAATAAGGAAGAAATATGATTTTTTTTTAGGGAATTTTTCTACTGAACCACAGTCAGATTGACGTGGATAATGTGTTTCCAAGGTAGACACTACCCAAAAAGAGAGAGGGAAAAAAATAGGGAAAGAGCCAGAAAAACCCATCAGAATTCTCACAGGGATCAATAGACTATGATAAGCTACCTGCTTCAGTGGTATCAGAGCCAGGGAGCTAAGGAAAGATGGGTAAAAACAGTTGGATATTCTCTTTTCGGTTACCTAGCATTATGGGTCAAACTTTATCCGCCCCCCCCCCCCCACCAAATTCATATGTTGAAGTTTTAACCCGCCAGACCTCAAAATATGACTGTATTTGGAGACAGGGCCTTTAAAGAGGTAATGAAGATAAAATGAGGTCATTAGGATGGGCCCTAAGGCAACATGACTGGTGTCCTTTTTTTTTTTTTTAATAAATTTATTTATTTATTTTTGGCTGCGTTGGGTCTTCGTTCCTGTGCGCGAGCTTCTCATTGCGGTGGCTTCTCCTGTTGCACAGCCCAGGCTCTAGGCGCATGGGCTTCAGAAGTTGTGGCACGTGGGCTTCACTAGTTGTGGCACATGGGCTCAGTGGTTGTGGCTCACGGGCTCTAGAGCGCAGGCTCAGTAGTTGTGACACACGGGCTTAGCAGCTCCGCGGCATGTGGGATCTTCCCGGACCAGGGCTCGAACCCGTGTCCCCTGCATTGGCAGGCAGATTCTTAACCACTGCACCACCAGGCAAGCCCCCTGGTGTCCTTTTAAAAAAGAGGCTTTGAAGACACAGACATGCTTGCACATAGAAGCAAGGCCGCGTGAGGACGTGACAAGAAGTCAGAAACCCGCAGTCCAAGGGGAGAGGCCTCGGGAGACACCAGCCCCATCAACACCTGGATTCTGGACACCCAGCCCCCAGAACTGGGAGAAAATACATTTCCGTTGTTTAAGCCGTCCCCCACCCCAGTCTGTGGTATTTCTTATTGCAGTACTAGCTAAATAATACACCAAATTTGACAGAAGTTCAATCAGTTCAGAGATTAATATAACTCAAGGTTCAATGCTTCCTTTAGACTCCTGGTACTCAGAATGGCAACTAGTCATGGTAAAAGTGTTACTTGAATCAGCAGGGTGGAATGTGTACACATAATTTAATCTCTTTCTATGGCTAACTTACTTAATATTGTTAAAGCTAGCATGATCCTTAGATTTTATTATAAAGCAATGTGTATAAATTGGCATTATGTGCAGTATCAGCTGTGACCCAGAATATTTATAGCATGACTCATTTTAAAATGTCTATATATAACAGTTCACATATATAATGTGAACTGTTATATATATAATATAACAGTTCACATCGAGCAAACTGTAGCTGGAAGATTATAAAGCTGGTGTCATTAACCCTTTCACCAGTCAGGAGCTGCTCACTTTCTCCGTTCTTATCTTCTGCCAGGACACATGTGGATAACTTCCCACCATCAACCAGGTGAGCACCTAGGATGTCGTCAGCTTTTTCATAAGATGGAGAAATCTGGGGTGCGGTTTGCCAAGCATAAAAGGGGCTCCTACTTCTCTAAGCGGCACCCTCCAAAGCCCAGAGAGCTCGTGCTTCTCCCGTTGCTTCGCTCTTGAACCACTGCTGAAACTTTAACAGACACAACCCCCAAAGTCATGGTTGCTTGGAAGGTGGAGACGCTCCTCTCCTGCTATGCTTCTCTCTTTCTCCTCCAGGCCCAGGGATGATATCTGATATATATATTCCTTATAGCACAGCGTAATACCTATTGCATAATCGATGCTCCATAAACGTTTGGTAAATTTAGTTGTCATGCAGATAAACCCAATTTCAAAAGGATGATCTCGCTCAAGTTTCCAATCTCTACTTCAACAGATAAAGCCAGAGTATGAACACAGACTGGGAGTGCAAAGAAAACGTCTTTAAACCAAACGAGGCCATTTAGCCTTGGAGAAAACAGCTTGAGTCCCTATACCTATGTACCTTTTTCAGGGAACCCTCTTTGCTCTTTACCTCAAAAAACAACTGTCAGTCTAGTGGATACTTGCCTGAGTAGCTGAGCCATGTGTCAGCATTCCCATTTTCACCTTATTCAGGACAGCAGTTAATTCTGCATGTAGATTCTAAGCTACAAAACAGGGTTTCTCACTCTCAGCGCTATTGACATTTTGGGTCAGATAATTCTTGATTGGGGAAGTTTTCCGGTGCATTGAAAGGTGTTGAACAACATCCCTGACCTCTATCCACTAAATACCAGTAGCACCCCAAATTTTGACAATCAAAAATACCTCCAGACATTGCCAAATAACCCCTGGGTAATGAAATTGTCTCCTAGTTGAGAACCGCTGCAATAGAGGCAGGTAAGGTATAAAAGGAAGGTATTTCCTTGTAGCCCCATCAGAAAAAAATGACATGAAATAAGTTAGAGGAAGGTTATTTAGGAAACCCTCTAAATAAGTTAGAGGGTCACTAAGCAGGGACGTTATCATATAGATATTCTGCTTTGTAAAATAACTCTGTCAAAGCAAAATGCAAGATTGGAAAAAATAATGACATCATATGGGTGGATGAGTCAAGCAACTGGCGACTTTGACCCATGCTGCAGCGACGTAAGGAGTGAAGTTAAATGTCCCAGAACTTGCTGGCTCATTTCGCCTCAACAACCGTCCATGTGCTTCAGGAAGAAAAGAGCTAACACTCGTGCACTTTGGAGTCATCATAAAATTGGGTTAGAACAGTTCATACAGCCTGCCCATGCTTTGTGATTTAAATACACTTAAAGTTTCAAAGACTTAAAAGCACAGCCAATTTATTTATAGCACTTTATTTATAGAACAGAAACAAAAACATCGCAGATTCTGGTTCTAGTTCATGATTTTAAATCAATTCCGAAGTTTCAAAATGTGGGCAAAAATCTCGGGCTACCACTGCAGGGTTTAGGATGCCTTAGTATACCCTACGGGCAACTTTTTATAGTACCTATTGTCTCACTTTCTTCTCGGAACTACTGGAGCTGAGGAACAAATTCCCCCACCTTCTTATAAGTGTCTGGAGCCCCTGCTTAGGGAGCCGGACTCGCCAACTGGAAAATCTTTCCTCATTCTCCAGCCACTGCCCCACTGTACCAGGTTCTTAATAACATTTAGCTGTAAGGTGTGGTTTATAATTTGGGGGTATGAGGTCCAAATAACATGTGGAAAATACTCAAAGCTTTTCCAATCAGGAGCAGGTAACAATTTGTGTGGCCTCTTGCAGAATGAAAACGTGTGGTCCCTTATTCAAAAGTTATTAAAATTTCCACGGGGGAGGTGCCGCAGAGCATTACACCAAGCCTGAGGCCCTTCCTGGCACAGGAGGGCTCTGTGTGTCTGCACAGGACTCAGGCCCTCTTATGACACTGAGTTGGCTCTGCCACTGATTTTCTGTGTAGCCTTGGGGAGGCCCCTTAACCTCTGCACATTGTCCCCCCCAACTGAAAACACAGAAAATGATGCCTTCTTAATCCAAGTATGATGGGTATTAATAAGATCAGTTACTATAATCCACTCATATTTGGAAACCCATAGCCCAAAGGCTGACCTAGAATATTTATGAACATCAATATTCAAATCACTATTCTTTCTGCCCTAAACCACGTCGACCTGGCTTACATTAATATGCCTTCTGAATAAAGGAAGAATTAAGTGGGATGTGTCCACGCTATAGATAAATTAGACCTATGAGTAATGAGAGCCTTTTTATATGCCACACAGGAGCACTCGGTCTCATTACAGTGCGGCAGGGCACAGACAGATACCGTTCCTCTTTGTAGTCGGTGATTTCTTTGGCTGTGAGGGTTTTTATCATGGAGAAAAATATGACTAAGAATTGAGAGCGCCTCCTGTCATGTGGTTCTTTTGTAAAGAGCTTGCTTTCAAAATGCACAGCTGCAGCCACTGGCTAAAGAGCAGATTGTCACGGGAAGCTGTGGGGCTGATGAGGCCAGGATGGAATTTAGAATGCACGCTTCCCTGAAGAAGGCTCTCTTTCGTGTCTGATATATACTCCCTCAAAGGACCTTGCGACTGGAGTTTAGGTCTGTTGTAAAGCTGCTTAGATGGCTACGTAAAGCTGTCGTCTTCGTTTGGACTGCTATGGCAAAAGCAAAGTACCATCCGCTGGGTGCTTAAATAGCAGACACATTTCTCACAGCGCTGGACGCTGCAAGTCTGAGATCAGGTACCAGTGTGGCTGGGTTCTGGTGAAAGCCTTCCTGGCTTGCAGATGGCTGCCTTTCTGCAGAGCGAGGAGGCTCTGGTCTCTCTTCCTCTTCCTGTAAGACCATTAATCCCATCATGGGGCCTCCACCTTCATGATCTCGTCTACCTAGTCATCTCCCAGAGGCCCATCTCCTAATACCATCATTTTGAGGGAAATTAGTTTAGAATAAAAGTAAAGCTAGTGCTATGGTCTGAAGCAGTAACATGAAAGCCGATGAAGTTTAGATGGCAAAGTTGCTCAGAATCTAAAAATACTCTTCTGGAAATTAAAGAAATTGTAAGGATTATACACTCATAAATGTTAGTTGAATGAATTCACTTTTGAAAACCATTTTCCAAACCTTTGTAAGTTCTGCTTAAATGGGCATTAAGTGTTATATTATGGACCCAAAGAACACTTTATGAATGCAGTTTCAAGAATCAACCTCTAGAAAATTAAGAATGGGTTTAAGGAATATGTTTAAGCATCTGTTAGAAACTTACAGACTCCAACTTCAGGACAAGGGAAAACCAACACAGCTGACATAATTTCCACAGGAAAAACTCTGAGAAATAAAGATTTTAAGAGCTAGTCATGTCCTTTACCTCTTATTTCTGCAGGAGGCAACATTCATAGTGGACCCAGGCAGTTTACAGCAAATTTGGTCTAAGGCTTATATGAAAAGTAGCAGAAAACAATTTTATGGGAAAAAAATATTTCGATGGCCAGATTTCTGACATTGTAAAAAAGGAATAGAGACATAAGCTGAGAAAAACTTAGAGTTAAATCCTTTCTAACCCTGTGTAAAAAAAAACAAGCTTCAGTTTAGGAATAACACATCAGGACAGGTTCACACTATGTCTGATTTTATTTGTGTAATTTTATTTCTCCAAAGCTTATTCTAAACGTCACTTTATTTTCACAGGTAACAACATCAATAGATTGTGTGTTTTGATGTCTACACAATTTTATTTTTGTCACTTTCTACAATGAAAGCTTTTTGTTATTGTTAATTATTGCACGATATAAAGTAGGGATCCCTTTAGTTTGTTTGAAATCGATCACTTCTTTTAC
This sequence comes from Stenella coeruleoalba, assembly GCF_951394435.1. NCBI lineage: Eukaryota > Metazoa > Chordata > Mammalia > Artiodactyla > Delphinidae > Stenella > Stenella coeruleoalba. The sequence continues at coordinate 5,251,977 of NC_137160.1, read as the reverse complement.
TATTAAGGGAAACCCTCATGAAGGAGGTTCTAGCCTTCAAACTCCAACAGATAGACATCCCGGGTAAGACGGAGAGTCGCCAACCTGTGCCTAAGGAGGTGTGTGTGAGTGTGGGTGGCTGTGTGCATGTGTGTGGTTGGTGTGTGTGTGCACGTGTGTGTGTGGGTGTGTGCGTGTGTGTGTCAACACTTACACACACTCTCCTTACCTATTCCAAGGTGAGCTCATCTTCTCTGGGTATTTTCTCCTGACTCACAAGCAGCCGGTTTCCTCTCTAGTTTGTAAGTAGTTGGCGATAATGAACAGGTCGGCAGTGAGACACACTTAGCTGTTTAATCTGACTCCGCATGTTTACTGGGGACATTGGAGGCACACAATGATTAACAGGATAAAGCCGCATAGGAGGGAGGTGTCCTGGCGAGGAGGGTTCAGGCGGGCAGCCGGGGGTCTGCAGGAGACAGGCCCTAGGGGGCATGGGCGTCTCCACCCCAGGGGATCCAGCCTGGGCTGTAAAGCCAAAGGTCTGGCTGGCACAGGAGTGGCTGTTAAACTCAGCTAAAAGTTAGGATGCTGTCAATTAAAACTCCTCTCCCGAAATAATTTGGCAAAACAGAACTGAATGCAAATCAGTCTCTCCTCGCAGCTATTAGACAGTTTTTCCCACCCACTTCTGTGCGCTGCTATTTCAGAGCTCAGAGGCTGAGGGAGGCCATAGAGGATTACGTAACGCTAACTGTGTAGAAGCTGTCATTCCTGAAGCTTCTACCACCGTCCTAGAGAATCATTCCCACAGTCAGCCGTGACAAAGCAATAAAGTGGTCCTAAACAATGAGGTGGTAAGATTTCTCCTTAAGGAAAAAAAAGTCTTTCATCTACTTTTCCACCTTTGCCTTCTCCGAAATTACACCTATAATTGAAGAAACTTCATACCGACACTGCCATCAGGTCATTAGATGACGTCAGTATCACTTGGATTGTGGCCTGCATTTTCCGTGCTGGTTTGCCAGCCCCTAAGCTCTCCAAGCTCTGTCCTCTGCCTCATACCTGATGCTGCCCCGAGCTGCTGAAGAACATACCACCCTTCCAAACACCCAGGGCGGATCGCTGGAATCTCTAACTACCTTACACTCTGTATATTCGACCCCAAGCTCCTTGCAGGAGGGACTATATCTTGAATCCCTCTGTATCCACCTGGAGTATTTAAGGTGCTAGATCATCATGGTGAACAAATGCTGCTGTGAACTAATGGTGAAACAGAAAGAGTAAAAAACAACCGATTTGTTTACAAAAATTTCACGATGTTGATGAAGATATTGACGCCAACCAGGTAATCAAATTTATGTAAGATAAAATTATGTAAGATAAAGCTGCTTTCAAAAGATAACTAATAAGAACCTACTGTATGGCACAGGGAACTCTATTCAGTGCTCTGTAATGACCTATATGGGAATGGAGTCTAGAAGGGAGGGGATGTATGTATAAGTATGGCTGATTCACTTTGCTGTACAGCTGAAACTAACACAACATGGTAAAGCAACTGCACTCCAATAAAAAATTAATTAAAAACAAAAAGATAAAGCTACTTTCCTGCTAAAACGGCCAAAAAATTTAACACCTACTTCAAAAGTCAAAACTTGGGTTGGAAATCCAGCCATATAGATTTGAATTCATGCATTCACCTTTTTTTAAACACATGAGACCCTGCAGTGAACAAGACAGGCAAGATCCTTCATCGATCATAAGTTCAAACATTAGTGGCTGGAAGAGAGACAACAGAAAGGTTATCAAATAATCATGCAACGGAGTGACAGGCAGTGAGAACGCGGATGAAAACAACAAAAATTGGTGCAAGAATCTGAGACAGATTGGGAGGCAGGCTGGAGCTTAGAGAGAGCCTTTCGTAGAAGGTCAACCTTTGTGCCCAGATCTGAACGGGGGAGGGAGGGAGTCTTGTTAAGGATCTGCAGGAAGCACAGGCGTGGCAGGGCAGAGGCTCTGACAAGGGATGTTGTGGACAATAAATCTGGTCTGGACTTGCCGACTTTGAGAGGCTAAGGCGGCAGCTGAAGTTTGGGGGATGGCTGGGAGCGTGGACAGGGCCAGAGATATAAATTTGTGATTCATGGGTTAATCGATTGCATCTCCAGCCATAGGTTCATACGAGGTCGCTCAAGTCGTAAATGTCTCCAGAAGAGAAGGCTCAGCGCTGCTGCCTTTGAAGATTCAGGTATTTGGAGACGAGGAAGCAGAGGCAGGACCATCAAGGATCAAGAGGTGAGAAACAGCCAGCACAGGAGAAGAAAGATCAAGGGAGTTGTGCGTCCTGGAAGCTAAGAAAGGAAAAGCCCCAAGAACGAAGGAGATGGCTTCCTCGAGACTGAGCGAAAGACACGTGACCTGTCAGTGTGGACACTGGTGGTTTCAGTGGGGGTGGGAAGGAACACCTGTGTTGCGATGCCATCTAAGTACTTTTACATGTCGCGTGCATTTAAAAACTTTCAGGGCCACAGGACCTTGGATACATATCTATTGTCACGTGTCTTACATCAACCATGAAAAGGGGGATCAGAGAGAATGTCCGTAGATGGTTCAAGCAGAGCGAAGGCTCCCTGTGTGCAGATGACTCTACATAAATAAGAGTCAGCTGAATCCTGCAGGGAACCCCCAGGAGCTCCTGGAGGAGGCTGGTGCTCCTAAAAGGGAGGGGGATGGAAGAAGGAAGGAAAGCTGTTGTCTATTTGCACATTTCTCAAATGCAGACGGAAGGGGATTAGAGCCAAGCTTGATCACTGGACAGTCGTGAACCTGAAGTGCAAGCTGGCCCCTATATTTTATGTCTGTCTACAGCACCTACCGTACATGCATTAATAAATAACTTTGGTGACCAAAACCCGACAATTAAGCAGTTAAAGCAGGGAAATGCATTTTTTATTGTACTCGTGTAAAAAGTACTGCGGCATATTCCTAGATCCTCCTTAAAGCAAAGAGTGGCAACAGCGGAAGCCATTTTTAAATTTTGTTTAGACTTGTTTTTTATAGACTCATAGGAGACTGCAAAGAAGTGCACAGGGAGCTCCTCTGCGCCCTTCCCCCAGCCACCCCCAACGTGAACATCTTGATGAACCGTAGTAGGATTCCAAACTCAAGAAACTGGCACTGGTACAATCCATAGAGCTTACTCAGATTTTCTTATTTGTACATGTACTTATGTATATGTGTATCCGTGTGTGTGTGTGTGTGTGTGTGTGTGTGTGTGTGTGTGCATGGAATTTTATCACATGTATAACCTTGTGTAACCATTACCACAATCAAGATACTTCCCCTCGTCCACACAAGACAGCCTCTCGTTGCCCCTTTATAGCCACACGCATCCCCCTTCCTCCACCACCCCAACTCCTGGCAACGAATAATTGATTCTCTGTCTCTAAAATTATGTTATTCTGTGAGTGTTACATCAACGAGGTCATGCAGTAGGTATCCTTTTGAGATTGACATTTTCCGTTGAGCATAATTTCCTTGTATTTCATCCAAGTGATACCAGTTTATCCCTTTTGATTGCTGAGGCGTTTTTCACGGTATGGGTGCCCCACAATCTGGTTAACCATTTACCCACTGGACATTTGGGTGGTTTCCAGTAGTTGGCTATTATGAATAAAGCTGATACAAACATCTGTGTGCAGTTTCCTGAATGAAAATGAGTCTTCATTTTCCTGTGATAAATGTCCCAAGGTGCCTTTGGTAGGTCATATACTAACTCAGTTATTCATTTTGAAAGGAGCTGCTGATGCAGAAACCACTTTTAATATCATCTCAAGAGATAGACGCTGATTCTGAAGTGCTTCCATTTTCTTTTTTCTGCCTCCTAAATATTTCTTTCCAACATCCACAATCCTAAATAAATTACCCTTCCTCACTTCTGCCTTGACTATTCCAAGAGCCTGCTAATTCTCTCCGTACCTCCGGTCTTTCCTGATTCCAATAGTTTGAAGCAATGATCTGGAGACAGATTTCAAGGGCAAGGAGTGATAGGAAGCTGTCAGTCCCTAACGTGGCTTTAAGAGCCGCAGTGCTCGTCACCAACCTCAGTCTCACCATTCCACCCTAAACCCCTACACTCTGAACTGGATCACTCAGAGCTTCTTTTAAATGTCTAACAGGGAATGTTTTCTCTCACCACTTCGCTATTGTGTAGCACTCCTTCTTCCTGGAACATTCTTCTTCTCCTACTTACTGCATCATGTATACGATGAAATATTCAGCCGTGAGAAAGAAAGAAATCATGTTGCATGTGACATGGATGGACCTTGAGGGCATTTTGCTAAGTGAAAGAAGTCAGACAGAGGAGGACAAATACTGGATGACTTCACTTACATGTGGAATCTGAAAAGGCCGAATTCATAGAAATAGAGTAGGATGGTAGTTGCAACAGTCGGGAGTGGGAGAAATGGAGAGATCTTTGTCAAAGTGTGCAAACTTCCAGTTATAAGACGAATAACTTCTAACGTACAGTATGGTGTCTATAGTTAATAAGACTGTATTATATACTTGAAATTTGCTAGGACAGTAGATCTTGACTGTTCTCAGCACACCAAAAACTAGATAAAAAGATAATTATGTGAGGGGGTAGAGGTGCTAACTACCCCTAGAGTGGCAATCAATTCACAGTATGGAAGTGAATCAAATCATTATGTTGTACACCTTAAGCTTTCACAAGGTTCTATGTCAAGCATATCTCAATAAAGCTGGGGGAAGTCAGAATTCAGAACTCAAAGTTGTCTGCAATAGAAACAAAGATTAGAAGAAAAGCAAAAGATAGATTTAAATTAGTAGAATTTGGGAAAAAACATATACACCAAATTTTGAAGATTTAGAACCAAAAAAAGGAAAGCATTTCAGTGATACTCTTTTTGGATGTATAGGGTTCAACAAAATGCACAATTCAAGTTAATTTCACCTGTTTCCCTTTAGGTTTTTTTAATGTGGTTACTATAAAAAGTAAATGTACATATGTGGCTCAAAATATATTTCTATTGCACACACCACCCTAGATTATTACCTCTTTAGAAATCTAGATATTATTTTTTCACCAGTTTATGTCCTGTACCCAGAAGGAAGGAAGGAAGGAAGGAAGGGAGGGATGGAGGGAGGGAGAAAATGAGGGAGGGAGAGAGGGAGATGAGGCTAGGAATGATTCTACATCTATAAAATTTAAGTTGCCGAGTGCAGGATAAAGGATTCTGCCTTTCCCTTTGCCTTTCTGCCACATCTCAACTGGCAAGCAGTTGATTTATTCAGGAAATTGAGCAGAACGAGGCTGATACTTTTGCACTGTACCTCCAGGAAAATTAAGAAATGACTCCTTTCATGAAAGGATTCAGCAAAGTGCACTACAGAGCTGCACTGTGAAAGTCTTCCAAAGGCTTTCGGTCATCTGCGGCGGACGCTCACCCACAGGCAAGCAGATCTCTATTCGGAGACGGCGCATCCGCTCCTGGGACCACTGAGGGGCCCTGCAGGAGCCGGAGGCCAGTGGACTTCTTAAACGCTAGAGGTGGGCTTCCTGCAGTTGTGCCACCTCTTCTGGGTTAATTGTGAAGAAGAATGAACCTAGGTGACTCACCCACAGCCCTGCAGGAAAGGAAGAAACCTAAGTGGCATTCATGTATGGTTTGCAGAGTCAACTTTTGAGAGAAATCAACCCACCCTGCTTCTCTGCTCCCTTAAAAGACTTTCCTTCTTCCTTCACCCTCAAGTCTAGGGAAGGACTCAGTGCTGTCCGACCACCAACAGGGAGAGAGTCAAGATGAGGGGGACACACCAAACCTTTCTTCTATTTCACTTTGGTTTTAAGAAAATCCTTGAGTGATTTCTCCAGTGACTATTTACCCTTCCTGTTTCTATAGCCTGTATCTTAGTATATCTGCTTTTTATTCTTAGCTCTTAGTCTACAAGGACTCTTTTGAATTGCTAATGTGAGCACATATTACCATTCATCCACTTCTTTGCTACCTGTGGCCAAAATTGCTATGCATTCAACAAAACCTGTTTCCAGTTCATCGGAGCAGATTGCTAGATAAACACTTCTCAAACGTCCTCAGAGTTAGATGTGGCCAATGGTCTTTGCCAACCTAGTACCAGCCACCTCTGTACCTGGCTCCCATCGACCTTCCCCACAGCATCTTTCCACCTCCATGCTTCCAACATCAGAGGGCCCAGCAAGGGACCCTGCTGCCCTTGGGGATGTCCGAGACACAAGATAAAGGGGCCTCGTTTTCTGAAACACCGCAGGAATGGCCACTGAACAGCTCTGTGAATCTAGCCCTGCAATAATTAGGAGGAAAATTCACAATTATCCTGAGTCTCTACTACAGAGGAAGTGGATGAAAGAGTGCTGGTGTGTTGATGACTGTTGGCCGACAGTAGTAGGAATCCAAAGAGAAGAGAGCTTCCACGAGAGTTGGCTGGCTTTCCAGCAGAGATCAAAGGAAAGAGAGCCACAGATTCAGAGCCATACATGGTTGAAAAAGCCACCTGCTAAGAGAAAGCGCGAAGGTGTGCACTGGTCTCAGTCACAAAGGCCTGATAAAACTTGTCAGTAAAACACAGAAGCTCAGCTTTGTAGCGAAGGTCAGATCAAGGGTGTCACCGAAGTCTATTATTTCAAATCAACCCAAGCTGTGAGGACACTGCGAGTCATGGGGTCCAGGGAGCAATGAAACAAATCAAGCTTGATGATGATGTCTCGGAACAAACTCTGGGTATGGTTATTAGGCACGTGGAACTAACTAGAAGCAAATACATGAGAAACGTACTGAATTTTGAGGAAATATTATTGACAAAGAAACTGTAAGCACAGTTTTTACATTTTTTACTTTTCGATGCTTAAAATAAGCTTTGGGCCCCAAAACTCGCCTGAGCAGGAAGCAGAACCTGTGCACAGTCAGGGAGAACATACTCACCATCCGTACTTCAGGTGTGGCCACCACGGGTAACGGAGAAAGGGCATTAAACGACGAATGCATGCCCAGGACAGGATTTCGGAATGAGTATGGACTAGGGGCTGCGCTGTGTATCCCAGTTTTCCTTTCCTAAATTTGAGTTTTATCAAGATTACACCATCCCTTGTTTACCACTGTACATGGGGTGAGGAGAGAGGCCCGCACATCCTCTGAAGAGGCTGGGCTCGGCCCCGGATGCCCTGACTGCTGGGATTCAGTCTGACTACACTGGGAAGGTAATCAGAAGACTGAAGCACACCTTTAGTGGCCAAGAAAGTAGAACATGGCGGATGCTTTTATGTGTTCACACAACCACTTTCTTTCTCTTGCTAAGTGCACAACTGGTCTTTATGTCCCACTGTCTTGCAGACAAGTGTAGCCATGTGACCGTTCTGGTCAGACAAGATGGGCAGAAGTGATGGTTCCTTCTTCTAGGATTGATCCCACAATGATCCTCCACTCTCTCTCCTTTTCTCATCGGCCGGCTGACACAGCTGATTCAGCAGACAGTGCCAGAGCTCCAGGAGCCACAAGATGGAAGGTGCCTGGGTCCCTGAATCACCACCTGGAAGGCTGCTTGCTGAAGGTCCATATTGTCCTGTTACATGAGGGAGAAATAAACTTCTACTGTGCTAATTCACTGAGATTGGGGGATACTTTATTTTAATAGTAAAACTACCCTATCTAATAAAACTTTTCTAAAGGACCATAATTTGTGAAAAGTTGACTAAACACCCATTCTGTAAGAGAAGTTTTCTGATAGTCACAAAATACAGGAGCAAGAGATGGTCTCTGTCCTCCAAGTACTGATAATCTAGTAAAAGCCATCTTACATCCACTTACAGAAGTAGATTTATTACCCAGGTATTTTTGTTTCCAAAATCCCTTTCATATGACAGACAAGGATAAAAGGATAAGCAAATTGCTTTCCAAAAATATGAGCAGGTTGCAAACTAAACTCACTTAAATTTCAAACCCTTTCCCATCCTCTCAACACCATCCTGCAAGTGAACAACAACAAAAAAAGGCCAAATAACAAAAATCAGGAGGAAGAGAGGGACCGTCTACAGAAGAAAATCCTCAGTTCAATAAAAGGCTCTGATTTCTCATCCAGCCACCACTTCCCAGGACATTATTAAATTACATACTTATGTGATTACACAACTCCAGAACTGGATAGAATTTGAAGGATGCTACAAAGGCGTTAAATGAATAGATCAGCAGAAAAATGACAGAGACTGAAATCCAAGCTAATTCCAAAGTCTGCATTCCCACTCTAAGGAGGCTGTGATATCTTTCTGTGCTCATGGAGCTATTAGCAATTTCCAGACCATCTTCAGCAATGATCATCAAAGAAACCTATTGTTATTTGTCACTCTTCCTTAAGGAAAGCATGGGCCCACCTCCCCTTCTGCATTTAGAAGAGCCCAACTTTTTATTGCTGTGCCTCTTTCTAGAATAAAGAAAGAATCGTATGTTACGTTGCTTGAGGCTACATGTCTTTCAAACCAAAAGCTTTTCCATCCCTGATCGCAAATACTGAACTTGAGTTTGCTACCCATCTGAACATCCCAGTCCATTCTGTGGTCCATGATAGGTTTCATTCCATGATTTTCAAATCCTCTTCCCAGGATCTTCAAAGAGCAAAGAAATGTTTGGTGTGGCAGCAATAATCCATGACCACAAACGACTTAGCAAAACTGCTGAAGCCAGAGGGAATGTAGGAATGACATCGTCCTCTTGCAGAAAGGAAAATGAATAGTTAAATGCAAAGTGGGAGGAAGCTAGGCAGGGATTGGAGGGAAGTGGTTTACAGGTAGGTTTTTCACTTGATGATGAAATGCTTTAGTTTGTTGTACAAAACAAATAAACAAAGAATTATTTTACACTGGGAAGAAAATATGGAACAGAGGCGGAGAGGTTGCTATGATCTTCAGCCACGTCAGGCATGACTATTTGAATCTGTACGGTGTACATGCACAGAGAAATATACAGAATTGTTAGTGCCTTTGGGTAACTCGAGAAGTTATTATTATAAACGACTCAGGACAAGACCAACCCACAGCCTGTTCATCCTCTTCTGCACTCGAGCCACAGAAAGTGGCTGAACAGGGTCCAAAGCCTGCAGGACTTAGCAGGCTGACGCGCTACAGGGGCAAATCCACCACCCTGGGAGCTCAGCCTGAGTCTACCCCGGGTCTCAGCTTCTTCTCTACAGCCCTGGAGACCTAGAACTGGTGTCTGTGGTCAGGCTTCATTTCAGTTCTAACATCTCATGACTCACTACCAATTCCTTTTTTCCAGATTCAGTAAGACTCTTGCTGAAGCTCAGGAATGATGTATTTTATTTACCTCTGATGGATTTTCTGGAACACACCTTCAATGGCTATTCTAAACTTTTTCTTTACCTTGTTTTACTAGCACGATCCTTTTCTCCTAGGATCTAAAATTGTCTTGCTTACGAATCAATTCAGCTTCCAATTAATTATAAATGAGAAGACTGCTTTTGTTTAACCCTTGGAATTGGGGGTCTACTTAGATCTGCTGGGTCCCTGCCCCACCTCCACTCGTATCCCTCACATGCCATCACGCACCGGTGTCTCCGGTTCCCTCTCTGCTGTGTCCTGCACCCCTGCCGTGCAGGATTCTCACCCTGGGCTCCAAACTCTCCGCCTTCCCGCATCCGGCCCCAGCCTCCCACTCGTGCTCATCCAGGCTCAGCCCTGAGCACCGGCCTCTCCATCTGCCCACCCTTATTCCTCTGTCAACATAAACATAAAAACCAAAATACAAATCTTGCCTTTTCACATCTGTGCTAATCTCCCCTCCACCACCTTCTAACCTGAACGGGCACAGCCTCTCCCCACCCCCCTTTACAATACAAGCTCCTCTCCAACTTCCCAAACTCTTCACCTTAACAAAGGACCCAAAGCATTCCTCACTCTTCTCGCGATTTCTCAGTTGTGGTTCCACCGCCATCACTCTAGAAACCATTCTACTGAAAGTTCGAGAACCAGCGTGTCTCCCTGCTGCCCCCAGCCCCTCACTGTTCAGAATCCTCTGTGCAGAGGTCCCTACTTAACTTCCCGTGAGATGCTCATGGCACCTTTGGTGAAAGTACTAAACAAGATTCTCAATAAAAGGGCCTGGTCAGCAGTCTTTTTAGCCAGTGCCGATACGATTCTTATGACGGGGTAAGTAATACTGTTACTGTCTTTCTTAACAGTCTTAAGAACATACGGTTCAGTTGCTCCACATTAGTCAACCTAGAGAAAGTTCCATAATAAGGCTCTAAAGCCTTTAATATTTAAAATGGGGATAATATCAGTCTCTTCCTCATCACTCTGATGTGAAAATTAAGCATAAAAATTGCTTATCACACAACCACTATGGAAAAGAGTATGGAGGTTCCTTAAAAAACTAAAAATAGAGCTACCATATGACCCAGCAATCCCACTCCTGGGCACATACCCTGAGAAAACCATAATTCAAAAAGAGTCATGTACCACAATGTTCATTGCAGCACTATTTACAATAGCCAGGACATGCAAGCCACCTAAGTGTCCATCAACAGATGAATGGATAAAGAAGATGTGGCACATATATACAATGGAATATTACTCAGCCATAAAAAGAAACGAAATTGAGTTATTTGTAATCAGATGATGGACTTAGAGTCTGTCATACAGAGTGAAGTCAGTCAGATAGAGAATAACAAATACTGTATGCTAATGCATATATATAGAATCTAAAAAATAAAAAAAATTAAAAACTGGTACTGATGAACCTAGTTGCAGGGCAGGAATAAAGAGGTAGACATAGAGAATGGACTTGGTGACATGGGGTGGGAGGGCAAAGCTGGGGCAAAGTGAGAGTAGCATCGACATATATGCTATCGACATATATGCATATATATTTACCACCGAATGTAAAATAGTTGGCTGGTGGGAAGCAGAAGCAGAAGCATAGCACAGCGAGATCAGCTCAGTGCCTTGCGATGACCTAGAGGGGTGGGATAGGGAGGGTGGGAGGGAGGCTCAAGAGGGAGGGGATATGGGGACGTGTATGCATATGGCTGATTCGCTTTGTTGTGCAACAGAAACTAACACAGCATTGTGAAGCAATTAAACTCCAATAAAGAGCAATTAAAAAACCTGCTTAGCACATCTAATCATGACCTCTACCCCCTGCCCCGCCCCGGGCTAGTTATGACCACCCACTCAGGAAGTTCCAACAAAGACGTCAAGAACGAACCACAGCGATGACCTCCCACATCCTGGCCTCATAGTCTGTGGTCTTCTTGACCCTCAAGACCTCAGATCTCTTTCTGTTTTCTACGAGCAAGTCTACACTTTGGCCTTTGAGAAGCAGACACTAAAGTGTCAAGAAACAGAACCGCTAAGAGGCAACAGAATACAACGGTGACAAGCACAGAGCTTGTGGTCAGCAGAAGGGATTTCAAACTCTGGTTTTGCCAGTTGCAGCTAATTAGCTTTAGACAAACTACTTAATGTTTGTATGTCCCAGTCTCCTCAACTGCAAAGTGGTGATTTATAAAAGTTTGCCTTAATAAGTTATAAGGATTAAATCAGGTATTTATGTATAGCATTTATTAAGTCAAGTACATGGCAGCTAGGGTGTTGCTGACAGGCTCGGTGACATATGTGGATAGTGTTGGGGAAATATAATTAAAGACAAAACCTCTTCTCAACTCAGAAAACCTCTCCACAAAGCCAGAAGAGAAGAAACAATCATATTATTGAATAAGCATTCAACAAGAATGCGACGTGCATCACAGACAATCTGCTAGGAGATGTAAAGACAGGAAGGCATCTCACCTTTTATATAGTGCAGCAGATTCCATCCATCACACACACATTCTCGAAACAAACAAGAACTAGTTCTTAGTGAGGAGGCTTGGGAGCACCGCTGTCACAAACAGCTCATCGTAGAGTCACCTGGTAATTGGGGTGACCACCTGTGCTGCCTACCTGGCTCTGTACAAAGGAAAACTAAACTTCTCATATCTTCATAATAGGAGGTAGTTTGGCAACTTGGAGAAAGGAGCCTGCTGAAGAGACTGAGAAATGGGGGTGCTTTCTTCCTCAATGATGACATTTTAAAGGGGTGGCCCTGAGGTCCTTGAGAAAGACAGTCTTGGGTCCCAAAAAGGGGCAGAGTCTTAATTAGCTTTTAAAAAGATCTACATATATTTCAAAGAGAGAGGGAAGGAACTTAGTTACACGTTTTCTACAGGAAGTGCTGTAAGAAAAGGGAAAGAGTAAATCTCTTCCCTTATTTTCAACAGTGAGAATTAAGCCTCTTATTTGTAAACTTGGTATTTGTCATTACAATAGGTTAGCAGAAAGAAAAGTAAAGACTTCTAAGAGGTAAGGAGAGAAAGAGAAACTCTGAGGTAACAGAAGTGTGTTGATACGTCACCAATATCACGGCCTGAAACATCGATGATATAATACGCCGTAAGAGTATCTGCAGGGAACTGAGAGAAGGAGAATTCAGGAGCGTGAACTTTGTTTTGAATAAACACGGTGCAGGAAGTGCCTCAGGACAGTGTCCAGGAACAGTCAGAACTCACTTCCTGCGCCAGCGCCGGACTCCGTGCTGCTGATCCGGGGTGAGTGAGATGGACACGGTCACCTCCTCAGTCTAAGTGAAATGACATCACATCCGAACAATGACATCATCTATGTGCTGCAGAACCGCTTGGCCAAGTTGCCTCAGTTGCTTTAAACCCGGGTGTAGACACAGTGATGGGTAGGACAGAAGACTGAGGTTGGATCAGGCCTCGAAAATCTGCCAGAGGGCAGAGAATCAACCAAGATTTTTGTATTTTCAGAGATTTATTTATTTTGTCCTTTATCAAATCTGATGCCTCAAAAAAAGCAGAAAGGCAAAGCACAACAAGAAGCCACTCCGCCTGGAGACTGAGCTCAGTTCATTTTCCTGCTCCTGGCCCAAACACAGTTTTGTCCACCTCTGACTGCTTTAGTAACATACTACATAAGTAGCAGAAATTAGAATCTTCCATGGGTATTTCTAATAAAAATTTTTAGCTTTGAATTGTAACTCTTGGACATGTTTGGCTATGTCCTCAGTCTTTGTTTTGTTCTTGTTTTTTTTTTAAAATTAATGTCAATACATTAAGCTATGCTAGCTATTCAAGGCAATCCAAGTGAACTGCAGTATCATAGGGCCATAGTATCGATATCCTTGGATGACGGGATATTTCACTTTATTCCCCTAATCAGCTGTCTTTGCAAGAGTTTCCAAAATGCCCCCAAGTCGTACTAGTTTCTAGATTCCTTATTAGTCCCTCAGTCTTGACCACACTGAATCCACAGCCAGGTCTGCCTGGCTCCAGCACCTGTGCTGTCCATCTCTCCACTCTGCCGCCTCTCACTCCATCACGCCATCTTTGACCTTTACCCCAAGACCGAGCCAGTGCACCTGGACCCTCACCGCTTGTATTGTTACAACAGACCTTCCCTTGTCCTCACCACAGATTTGCCACATCTGCTCAGACACGTACAGCACTGATTTAAACATTCAGTGATAAACAGAGCCGTCAAACCAAAGCTGCATGCCAGAAAGCTAAGTCTGCCTCCAGGGAAAGTCCACAATACATATTTGCTACCTCTGTCTTTATCTATGCCCCAACGTTTCTGCCTGAAATCTATGACTAGCAAAGAGTCTCAAGACCAAGGTTAGCTTAACTGCACTTTCTGAGACTGTGACAGGCGTAGAGAACTGAAACTGCTGTTCCAAACCCTTGGCTATAGAATCTTACTCCATGTATCAGAAAAGCGGCCGATTTAACCATTCCCTCTCTCCTCTTCTGTACCAGAAGACGTGCTAACCAGATCCCAGAGAAAGTCCTTTTTATTCATTTTCGTCCAAGTCTAGAAAGTACTGAGTTTCCCTAAGTCAGTGGTTTTATTAGCAGTGGAACACTTTCTTCAAACGATAGTTTAATATGAGCCTTTTTCAGAATCTTTTTTTTTCTGGGGACCAGAAAACTCTTTATTTTGATGGGTGTCACTCTGATGGAGAAAGGACCGGGGCCCAGCGCCCCCTGACTGTCATCCCCCGGCCCACCTGATGCTTCCCCTGTAGAAGCCCTGCCTCTCCTGGCAGAGTTTGAAACCAGTGACCTAGATAAGAAGAAGGGCATCTCTGAACGGGCACTTCGATTGGATGGCAGAAGTCACAGTGACTGCACCTCGTTCCCCCAGTGGGCTACCGGCTGCCACGCCATGCCACTCCACGTGCATACTCAGGTCATCCCCTTTGCCTGCAGTGGCTCTAAACCTCTATACAACCTTGGAAGCTCAGGTCAAAGGTTGTGACCTCAGAGAAAGAAAATAATCCTTCATATTTGCTTGTATTCATCAAGTCTAGGACCCTTCGAGATATGCCGTATCTTGTTTATTTCCACCATTGAACTTCCTGTTTCTTCAGGGTAAGGACAGTCCTCTCAGCAACATTTCTCAACAATTCACATAGCGTGTAGCATAAAGCAGGCTAAATTTTATCAAATTGCTTTGAATGGAATGTTTCCTAAAAGCAAGCAAATACGCTGAAATGTGTCTTAACTTCTGAGCTGCCCCGTGTCCCCTTCAACTTATTACTGGGAAACAGCATGTAACCCCATTTTTCCACCAAGGAAAGACTGATCAGTACCCTGTTGCCCTTTAATTCCCTGTTAAAAATGAATAGAGGCTTCCCCCTATGTTAAGAACTGCAAAAACACAAGGAAAATGTCTTTGGCACTTGGAGCATCTAGCGTTAAGAGTACGTCTCGTCTAGTCGGCATTGGGTTTGTCCTCCTGTCTGTCCCCACGTAAAAACAGAGCAGGCATTTGCTTAACTTGCAGGATTTACAGCTACTTCTCTGTGATGGGTTCCTCTGCCATCAAAGGGTTTAGAGTCTGGTTTTCCTGACCAGCTCCCTTTAATCGACAGCCCGTGCGAAGCGGCAGCAGGAAAACAGAGAGGAGCATGCGCGCTGAGCAGCTGTTTCCATTTCCTAGTAAAGGAGTCGCGTAAAGCAGATTCGTGGATCCAAATGCACTTTCTCCAGGAGACACCTCCACAGACAGCACACCCACTCCTGAGGTGGCAGCGACGGGTCAGGAAGGTTCCGGCAGCACACCTGCCGGATTACGGAGAGAAGCATGGAAAGAGCCTATCGATGCTAGGCGTGGACGCTTGCGCTGTGAGTGCATGAGCTGGAGAAGAACATTCTGGAAACTTCTAGACTGCTTTTAGCACCATAAATTTTGTCACTGACATAAACAACGTCTGAGGGTTCTAGGGTTAGCAATCCGATCCTGATGCCAATGTCGGAACGTTATCTTCTCTAGGGAGAAGGTCACTGTATCTAATACAGTCTGATTAATTAATTCATCTCATTAAAACCATGTTTTAAGTTTCCAAATAAGGAGCCTCTCCTCCAGAGTGTGTAGAATCCAACTCTGCAGACGATGGGCTCCCGCACAACACTTATCACATCTAAGAATGACAGAAGTGCTAATATATGACCTCCCAGGACAAGTAAATGCGAAATGCGAATAGGGATTCGGCCGGAAGTCCAGTGGAAGACCAGGGTCACTGAGATGCTCCTGCAGCACTGGGAGCCGCCCGGAAGCCGACCACCGCAGTAACAGGCGCTGACCCAGCAGGTACGGGACCGAGTAAAGAACTGGGCCTTCCAGGAAAATCTAAAGTTAATCTCCTCTGATGTACGGCTTAACCTGGGGGCTGCAGGGGAGGGGATAAGGGACACAACCTCTCCGCTTTCACACTGTGGCGCATGACGTCATGCCACTCCCCGCCTTAAGCCCTCAGTCAGCGCCTGTTAATTTCCCTTGAGGTCAAACCTCAGTCTGAGTGCAATTCCCAGTCCCTGGCTGCCTCTCCCGCCTCATCTGTCCTCCCCTCCTCCCTGATCGCTAAGCCCCAGCCACTCTGGCCTCCTGTTCCGAGATGCGCTAAGCCCTGACCATCTGAGCATCTTCACACAGTGTTCGCTCCCTCCCTCTTCCTTGGCTGCATCCCGCCCACCTTCAGCCCCCAACAGAGGTGGCGCATCTTCAGAGCCGCCGCCCACCACCAGCCTAAACCAGGACCTCTTTCGTTCCCTCCTGCATCTTTTGCTTTTCTCGTGTAGCTTCTCAGCCTCTGATTCTGTGTTTAGTGGCTGCCCCACCGGTACTGTAAACTTCTGGAGAACAAGGACCATGCTGAATTCACCACTGCATTGCCTGGTCTCGAATCACCCTCGGCAAATGTGGGGACTTAGTCATGTTCTTTTTTTATTATCATTATTCAGTGAATCCATGAATGAGTTATACACCATGAATAAGAAATGAAAAAGAAATGTAGTCCCGACCAGTGTAGACCAGAGTGAGTGGGTCTGGGGGCCGCTTCCCAAGGAGAGGAAGCAGCAAGTGCAACGGCTGTTGCGGACCAGAAAGGCCAGAGGGTACAGTGAGTGGTCGGCAGGGAGAGAGTGGCGTGGGACAGGGTCAGAGTGGGGCAAGGCCTCTCACACACGCACACGCACACACACACACCTAACAGAGTACAGTGAGTGGTCGGCAGGGAGAGAGTGGCGTGGGACAGGGTCAGAGTGGGGCAAGGCCTCACACACACGCACACACGCACACACACACACACCCCTAACAGAAGATGTGCTGTGATCAGTGTCAAAATATACACTAAAGCTTCATGGGGGAGTTAATTCTGATAGGGTGAGGCCATGAGGGTAACGTGTCAAGCAAGAGGTCAGACGAGAGCTGAAAGGGAGGAATAGACAGAAATCATGGTCTTGCAGCAACGTATCAGAAAACTAGACTTTTTCCTGAAATGCCAGCCAAGGAGCCTCTTCCTGGCCTTTAGAGAGTGATGCTGGGGCACTTGGGGTTCTCAATGCCACGAGAAAAGCGCGGACCAGAGAACCGGCTCCTAACACGCAGGAAAGAACAGAGGTGCGCAGAGCAGCCCCAGGGAGACCCCGACTTGCTCCTGCTGCAAGGAAGGCCCTTCCCGAGCTTCCTGGCCACACGGAGCTGCCCCACCGCTCGGCTCTGAGAAAGGCTGGCGGGGGGACGAGCTGGCCTGGTCCCGGGAGCAGAGGGCAGCGTGCAAGCTGACCAGGCCCGTGGCCTCCACCGGCCTCACACCCTCCTGGGAACCAGGAAAAAGGCACCATGCAGTCCAGGGATGTCCCTGTGTAGTCATCCAGGCCACTTTCACAGCACAGCCGACCCATCACAGGTATCCTCCAAATACCACTAGGAAGCAGCTGCCTTCGTGTGATGGAGGGAGCCTGGGCTGCCCCACGGAAAGCGGCTTTAGGATGAAGAGACCCTCATCACTGCCAACCTCCCTTCCCAACAGCTGTCATACCCCCTGTCAGATTTTATTACAAAGAAGGTCTACTTATTCTCAGAAAGACACTCAAGATAGTGTGGGAAACAGAGAAAGGGGGGAAAACTCCTTAATTATGACTGACCCACTAAGCCCACGGATTTCACGTCAAGTCACTTCCGGGTGGCCTTTTTCCTAAGAGGCACCGCCACAAAGGTCTCCCTTCCACCTCCAGAGGTTACACAGGGAGATTTCTCCACTCCCGCTGGGAGGGGCTCCGAGCTCTGAGCTGGCGGATCGCAGAGCAGCAGGCCCGGGGGACAGACTGCCGCTCTGCTCCCGAGGCCAGCGTCCTCTCCACGGCCTGTGCAAGAGCCCAGGGCCACCGCTGATCCAGACACGGATCGCCTGCTCCAAAGCATCTCCGTCATGTCCCAGCGCTCGTGCCTTCAGCCCGAAAGGATGCTGGAAGCGTAGGTACCTGATGCTCCGAACAAAATCTGCCCCAGGGTAGTGGCCCAGGGAGAATTCTAGAGCATCAGGGGGTGTTGAGCTCTACCTGGAGCCACGGTTCTCCTCCTCACAGGTCTATGAGTCTAAAAATCATTTTAGCTTTCCTGGTGCAAATGGAAAACACGCAGGCACGCGCGCACGCGCACACAACCCTGAATAGGGAAATTCGTTGTCCTCTGTCTGCCCTTTCACTTGATGACTTCTAGTGACCAAGAGGCCTTGATATCCCCTCGCCTTGAGCAGACTTTAGACAGGCTTCTTCCTGATGCTTGGCCCTGCCCTCTCTTCCCTTACAGCATTTACTGTAGAAAACCTTGTAATTGTAAATGCCTCTTTTATATATTTTTAAAAGCCTCTTGTCGGTTTTACAACCGAAGACTATCTTTCTCTAGGACCTGGGAGCCACCCCCTTTAAGTGGGATCTTTAAGGAAGAGGTTCCCCATCTCTCAGAGGGGCCTTCCTCCAAGGTATAAAACCACCTTCTGCCTGAAGATATGAGAACGTTCACTTTTTCTTTGTGGAAGGCAAACTAGCAAACACGGTGGCCCAAGACTCCCCCATCCCAGCTCTTAAAAGCTGCCCAGCCCATGTGTCCCTGGAGCTCAGGCTGAGTTCTTGCCCCTCCTCTCTCTTGCAATAGCCATGAGTAAAGTCTTCCTTATGTGTCTCACTATGTCTGGTGCAGTGTTTGCTTTGACACTATAAAAGGTTTTGGAACTTGAGATATCCTCCATAATTTCTTAAAACAAAAAGGAGAATTTACATTACCAAATGAATTGTGTTGGGTTTTTATGAAACAAGAAGAAAAAGGAAACTCTTTACATTAAAATAGCATTTGATTTTTTTTCTAAGTAGATGAAACCTATTTTAAGACGTGTACATACTTTCAGAATGGCTCCAGATTTGTGAAAGGAGCAGACATGGAATTGTGAGCTGCTTCCTTTGTTTCACGTGGGTTCTGGAGGATATAGAGTCAACAGATTGTATAAGGAACAGGGTACATTCTGGATAACTTAAGGTCTGGTCCACCCTGAGAGCACTTCAGCAGCCCTGGTGCAGCTCCTCCAACAGGCCACTGACGTACCAAGGAAGACACATCTAAAGATGAAAATGAAAGCCCATTCACGAAATGAACAAACAAAAACAAAACCAGCAGTTAACTGACTTAGTCTGTTTTCAGAATCAGAGGAATTGGGACTAAATACAAAAAGAATCGAAATGGATGAAGGAAAGAACAAAATCAGTAACAAACTACTCCTGCCCACCAGGGATACGAGCCCCGCCTGTTGGGAGGACAGAAGGGGATGGTGTCCACCCTCAGGTTCACCCCTCATGCCCCGCCCGGACGCCCGCCCCAGCTCAGAGTCCAGAGCTGCCCGCGGTCAGGCAGCCCGTCCTGAGGGTCCTGCTTCTTAGGCATGTAAGGTGTTGCCCCCCACTCCCACCCCTACCTTTCTAGTCAACTCAGAGTCACAGGCCGCTTACGTCACCAGGACACCCTGGGGCAGGGCTGGGCCATGAGGCACTGGATTCCTAGCTGTGGTCTGTCCACGTGAAGCGGGTGGGCAGGGGGCAGGAACCAGGGGGCTCTGGGACATCAAAGGAGGCTCTTCCGTCGTGAAGGGCAAGGAGATTTCACCCCCTGAGCTCGTTTTCACGGGGTCTTGCAGGTCCCTGGCTGAACACTCTGCTACACAGGCCGGAGGGGACACTCTGTCCTCA